>NC_092707.1:13744443-14044443 GCF_047496885.1 Scyliorhinus torazame
ATAAATGCACGTTGTTTTTCTGTTATTGTAATGACTCATTTTTGGGGGGGGGGGGGGGGGGGGGCGCGGAGTCCGCCTGTACGAGTTGCAGAAACTCGAGTGATAAAAAAAACAAAGCAGAGTGGCAAGGAAGGAGGAAGGTTGGTTCACCTCGGCACGTTACTCGATCAGCTTACAAGTGTCCTGTGAGTTGGAAAGTGAGCACAGCCACACTGAAACAGATAAAAACAGACTGAAGCTTGAACCAGAATGACTGACTCTCAGGGAGAACGACTGGGACTTTCCATAGCGTGCAACACAGCTCGAAACCCGCAGCTTTTGCCCACTGACTGAAAAACAGTCTTTTGTTCCTCTCAGCCCGAATATAAAGGCTGTTATATGTCATTAATAAGTCCCCTTCTTGGTGTTTGCAAGTAGTTTTTTCTTTCTCCATTTACGGGATGTGGGCGTCGCTGGTTAGGCCAGTGTTTATTGGCCATCCCTAGTTGCCCTTCAGGAGGTGGTGGTGAGCTGCCTTCTTGAACCGCTGCAGTCCCCGATATGTAGGTACACCCACTGTGCTGTTAGGGAGGGTTTCCAGGCTGTTGCCCCAGCGACAGTGAAGGAACGGCGATATATTGCCAAGTTGTTGCTCTGTTTCGGTCCCAACAGCGTCGCCAATACTGTGGGTATTTCTATTTATCTTAGTGAACCACAAGTCTTCCCTTATATCGATCAAATGACCACACAACCAGTTTTAGTTCGTTCAAAAGATGGTTTATTTACATACACAAGAGTTATCTCAACATGCAAACACAATATCTACTACGAGTTAAAGTACACCTATCAGCTACAATAACCTATACTTAACTTCAGGGTGACCGGCACTGTGCAAATGGATAAGGCCTTTATCTGGATTTCACTTGGCTGGGTCGAAGATAGTGGCTCCGTCTCTGCTGGGCTTACTGTCGTAAGCGATCGTTGGTCTTGATCTTAACTGGCTGTTCCTGCTGCAATTGGGTAGGCACAGGCTGGATCCAAGAGAGTCAGAACACATGGCTGTGTCCTCTTTTATCCCTCTGGGATTTCGCGCTCTTTGGTGGGATCCTTAACCTTGGACCCAATAGTTCGACAGGGCTCTGATCACTTTCTTCGATTTTGGCCAATAAAGGGGCGGGTGCCTTGATGGCCGGGCGGGTCCTTAGCGGTCATTGACCTTGGCAGTTGGGCTTTCTGAGTAAGGGGAGTGGCGCCGATCAGTCTGTGGCTGTACCGGGTGCTTGATTGGAGTTCTATTGTCCTGGGAAAATGGGCCATTAAAATGTAAACAAGCGGGGGTTTCGATCAGGCCTGGTTACCTGTGTTTGAGATACACATAGGCTGTGTATCCCCCCCCCTCCCACCCCCCCACCCCACTTCCCCCAGCCTCCTGTAACCCTCATCCCCTCAATTGTGCACATTTTCCCCTTTTCATGATTCAAAAATCAATTGCAGAAAGGCCCCACACACCGAGTCTCCTGAAACCCACGGGGCCAATTACATTTGGGTTTTCAACACAACTTCATTACGATATGTCAAAACCTAACAAAACTCACAAAGGGCACTAAGATAGAGTGAGATAATAGGGAGGTAGACTGCAGGACCAGACTGAAGTAAATGGAAAGACTTTGAGAGTTACGTGCAGTGACAAACAGGTTACTGATTGTCGATGAGCTCATTACTTCCTCTGTTCCTCTGTTCGAGAAAGGGAATAGGAATGACCCTGGTAATTATAGGCCGGTTAGTCTTACTTTGGTGGTCGGTAAGTTAATGGAAAAGGTCCTGAAGGATAGGATTTATGACCATTTGGAAAGATGCAGCTTAATCCGGGAGAGTCAACACGGATTCGTGAAGGGTAAGCCTTGCCTCACAAATTTGATTGAATTCTTTAAGGAGGTAACTAAGTGTGTAGATGAAGGTAGAGCAGTTGATGTCCTATACGTTGATTTTAGTCAGGCGTTTGATAAGGTTCCCCATGGTCGGCTTATGAAGAAAGTAAGGAGGTGTGGGATAGAGGGAAATTTGGCCAATTGGATAAGTGACTGGCTATCACATAGAAAACAGAGGGTGGTGGTGGATGGAAAATTTTCAGACTGGAGACCAGTTACCAGCCGTGTACCACAGGGATCAGTGCTGGGTCCTCTGCTATTTGTGATTTTTATCAATGACTTGGAGGAGGGGGCTGAAGGGTGGGTCAGTAAATTTGCTGATGACACCAAGATTGGTGGAGTAGTGGATGAGGTGGAGGGCTGTTGTAGGCTGCAAAGAGACATTGATAGGATGCAGAGCTGGGCAGGAAAATGGCAGATAGAGTTTAACCCTGATAAGTGCGAGGTGATTCATTTTGGTAGAAAGAATTTGAATGCGGATTACAGGGTCAACGGCAGGGTTCTGAGGAATGTGGAGGAACAGAGAGATCTTGGGGTTCATGTCCACAGATCTCTGAAGGTTGCCACTCAAGTGGATAGAGCCGTGAAGAAGGTCTATAGTGTGTTCACGTTTATTAACAGGGGGCTTGGGTTTGAGCCGTGGGGTTATGCTGCAACTGTACATGACCCTGGTGAGACCACATTTGGAGTAGTGTGCGCAGTTCTGGTCACCTCACTAAAGGAAGGACGTGGAAGCATTGGAAAGGGTGCAAAGGAGATTTACCAGGATGCTGCCTGGTTTGCAGGATAGGTCTTATGAGGAAAGGTTGAGGGAGCTAGGGCTTTTCTCTTTGGAGCGGAGGAGGATGAGAGGTGACTTAATAGAGGTTTATAAGATGATGAGGGGGATAGATAGAGTGGACGTTCAGAGACAGTAGCTGTTAAAAGGGGGCATAACTATAAGGTTCAGGGTGGGGAGATATAGGAAGGATGTCCGAGATAGGTTCTTGACTCAGAGAGTGGTTAGGGTGTGGAATGGACTGCCTGCTGTGATAGTGGAGTCGGACACTTTAGGAACTTTCAAGCGGTTATTGGATAGGCACATGGAGCACACCAGAATGAAAGGGAGTGGGATAGCTTGATCTTGGTTTCGGACAATGCTCGGCACAACATCGAGGGCCGAAGGGCCTGTTCTGTGCTGTACTGTTCTATGTTCTATGTTCCTGTCCTGGAAGTTTCACCCGACAAAGCTTGTCCACCCTAAACTTTCATTAGCCATAAAATTGCCAGAACTCCAGCCTCGATTCCTTTGATGTGATTTGATTTATTATTGTCCCATGTATTGGTATTGGTGAAAAGTATTGATTATTGCTTGCTTAACAAACAATGCATACTGTACATAGGGTAGGAAGGAGAGACTGCAGAATATAATGTTACAGTTATAGCAAGGTGTAGAGAAAAGATCAACTTAATACAAGGTAGGTCCATTCAAAAGCCTGGTGGCAGTATAGAAGCTGTTCTTGAGTCGGTTGGTACGTGACCTCAAACTTTGGTATCTTTTTCCTGACGGAAGAAGGTGGAAGAGAGCATGTCCGGGGTGCGTGGGGTCCTTAATTATGCTGGCTGCCTTTCCGAGGCAGCGGGAATTATAGACAGAGTCAATGCATGGGAGGCTGGTTTGCGTGATGGACTGGGCTACATTCACGACCTTTTGTAGTTTCCTGCGGTCTTGGGCAGAGCAGGCTCCATACCAAGCTGTGATACAACCAGAAAGAATGCTTTCTATGGTGCATCTGTAGAAGTTGGTGAGGGTCGTAGCTGACATGCCAAATTTCCTTAGTCTTATGAGAAAGTAGAGTGGTTGGTGGGCTTTCTTAACTATAGTGTCAGCATGGGGGGACCAGGACAGGTTGTTGGAGATCTGTACACCTACAAACTTGAAGCTCTCGACCCTTTCTACTTCGTTCCCATTGATGTAGACAGGGTCATGTTCTCCACTACGCTTCCTGAGGTCGATGACAATCTCCTTCGTTTTGTTGACATTGAGGGAGAGATTATTGTCGTCGCACCAGTTCACCAGATTCTCTATCTCATTCCTGTACTCTGTCTCATCATTGTTTGAGATCCGACCCACTACGGTGGTGTCATCAGCAAATTTGAAAATCGAGTTGGAGGGGAATTTGGCCACACAGTCATAGGTTTATAAGGAGTCTAGTAGGGGGCTGAGGACACAGCCTGTGGGGCACCGGTGTTGAGGAGGATCATGGAGGAGGTGTTGTTGCCTATCTTTACTGATTGTGGCCTGTGGGTTAGAAAGTTCAGGATCCAGTCGCAGAGGGAGGAGCCGAGGCCAAGGCCACGGAGTTTGGAGATGAGTTTCGTAGGAATGATGGTATTGAAGGCTGAGCTGTAGTCGATAAATAGGAGTCTGACATAGGTGTCTTTGTTATCTAGGTGTCCCAGGGTAGAGTGCAGGGCCATGGAGATGGCGTCTGCTGTGGACCTGTTGCAGCGGTAGGCGAACTGTAGTGGATCAAGGCAATCCGGGAGGCTGGAGTTGATTCGTGCCATGACTAACCTTTCGAAGCACTTCATGATGATGGATTCCACCCTCTGTTCCCAAGATAATTATGGATGACAACATCCACCTAGCCCATCTCATCCATCCGAATGATATACAAACGTACGTACTTGGAGCAGGAATAGACCATTTGGCCTCTCGAGCCTGCTGCCATTTGATAACATTTCCCACATTTTACCAGTCCCGGCAACTTAAGAGTATTTAACTGGCTGTAAAGAGATTTGGGACATTGTGAATGGTTCTGTGAAAGTGTAGGTTTTGTCATTCACCTTTGTTTTAATTTTCCAATTTTAGCGTGGTCAATCCACCTCCCCTGCACATCTTTGGGTTGTGGGGGTGAAACCCACGCAGACACAGGGAGAATGTGCAAACTCCACACGGACAGTGACCCAGGGTCCTCGGTGAGACAGCAGTGCTAACCACTACGCCACCGTGCCGCCCAGCTTTTGTCATTCATTCATTACACCTACCAGCAGCAGGTAGAGTAACTGTAGCAATGGTTTTTTAAAAATAAATTTATAGAGTACCCAATTCTTTTTTTCCAATTAAGGGGCTGGTTTAGCTCACTGGGCTAAATCGCTGGCTTTGAAAGCAGACCAAGGCAGGCCAGCAGCACGGTTCAATTCCCGTACCGGCCTCCCCGAACAGGTGCCGGAACGTGGCGACTAGGGGCCTTTCACAGTAACTTCATTGAAGCCTACTTGTGACAATGAAATGAAATGAAAATCGCTTATTGTCAAAGGAAGTTACTGTAAAAAGCCCCTAGTCGCCACATTCCGGCACCTGTTCAGGGAGGCTGGTACAGGAATTGAACCGTGCTGCTGGCCTGCCTTGGTCTGCTTTCAAAGCCAGCGATTTAGCCCAGTGTGCTAAACCAGTGATTTTCTTTTCATTTCATTCAATTTAGCGTGGCCAATTAACCTACTTGGCACATCGTGTTGGGTTGTGGGGGTGAGACCCACGCAGACACGGGGAGAATGTGCAAGACTGTAACAATGGTGACATTGGAAACCCAATGCTGGGTCCCCCAACTCAAGGAGGGGAGGTGGTGCTGTGGTATTGTCACTGGACTAGTAATCCAGATACCCAAGGTAATACTCTAGTGTTGAGGTTATACAAGACATTGGTAAGACCACACATGGAACACTGTGTTCAGTTCTGGTCACCCTATTATAGGAAGGATATTGTCAAACTAGAAAGAGTGCAGAAGAGATTTACGAGGATACTACCAGGACTTGATGGTCAGAGTTATGTGGAGAAGCCGGATAGACTGGGACTTTTTCCCTCGAGCGTAGGAAGCTTAGGATGGTTTTATAAAGTCTATAAAATAATGAGGAGCATAGATAAGGTAGACAATCAACATCTTTTCCCGAAGGTAGAGGAGTCTAGAATTAGAGGGCATAGGTTTAAGGTGAGAGGAGAGAGATACAGAAGAGACCAGAGGGGAAATTCTTTCACACAGGGGTGGTGAGTGTCTGGAACGGGCTGCCAGAGGCAGTGGTAGAGGCGGGTACGATTTTGTCCTTTAAAAAGCATTTAGATAGTTACACGGGCAGGGTGGGTATAGGGGGATATGGGCCAAATGCGGGCAAGTGGGACTAGCTTAGTGATAGAAACTGGGCGGCATGGACCAGCTGGGCCGAAGGGCCTGTTTCCATGCTGTAAACATCTATGACTCTATCGATGACTCTAAGGACTTGGGTTCGAATCCCACCACAGGAGATGGTGAAATTTTACATCACTAAAAATCTGGGCCGGGATTCTCCGAAACCCGACCAAGTGTTGACGCCGGCGTCAACGGGCCTCCAGGCCCGGTCATTCTCCCCTTCCTCGGGGGCTAGCGCGGCGGCGGAATGCTGCGTGCTGTGCCGGTGACGAAAGCTGGCCCCACACGGCCGTCTCCGCGCCGGCTTTCGGGTAACATGGCGGAGCCCCACAGGGGCCCGGCGCCGAGGAACATTGCCTCCCCTGCCTCCCCCCCCCCCCGCAATGAGTTTGGCTGCCGATCGGTTGTACCCAATCGCGGGCCTGGCCACCGTGGAGGCCTCCCCCAGAGTCGGCTCCCCCCCCCCCCCCCCCCCCCCCCACCAGGACGGCCCCCGCAGCCAGAACGCCGAGGCGGGTAGGAGCATACGCGAACGACGCCAGGGGTATCGGCGGAACTCGGCCCGTCGAGCGCGGAGAATCGCCGCTTTCAACGGCCCCCGACCGGCGCCGCGGCGACTGAGCCAGCGCGATTGCCGCCGATTCTCCGGTCACCAGAGAATCGGTGGCCCAGCGTCGGGGCGGTGTGGCGGGATTCGCGCGCCCCACCCCCCCCCATTCTCCAACCCAACGCAGGCTCTGAGGGTCCCCCTCCTGGAATTTAAAGTCAAACAATGACAATGACCATGAAACCATTGTCGATTGTTGCAAAATCCCATCTGGTTCACCACTGCCCTTTAGGGAAGGAAATCTGCCGTCCTTACCCGGTCTGGCCTACATGTGACTCCAGACCCACAGCAATGTGGCTGACTCCTGAATACCCTCTGAAATGGCCGCACAAGCCACACAGTTCAAGGGGCAATTAGGGAGGGGGAACAAATGCTGGCTCGGCCAGCAACACTCACACCCCATAAATAATCTTTCGAAATGGCCTCTACTCCTTTTACGCTAATTACACTGTACCCAGGGTTTGTCAATCAGACATCGGCCTGGCGTTGAAGAAAAATTATTGATCAGAATTTTTCTGAGCAGAACGACTGGATTGTTCGTCCTTGCCCAGAAACTCCGAAGACGTGCGGGGTAGGTGGATTTGCCGTGCTAAATTTTCCCAAACGTCAGATGGGGCGGAGGGAGTGGGCCTGGGTCAGAGGGTCGGTGCACACTCGATGGGCCGATAGGCCTCCTTTTGCACTATAGAGATTCTATGAAATCAGTCCACTGGGAACTTACAGCCAACCTGCAGAGGACCTAGGATGGCGCAGAGATCTGCAAAACATTCCCTGAAGCAATCTCCCGGTGACAAACGTGGGTTTAATTCTGAGACTTGGCAAGAAGAATGAAACGGGCGATAGTGAGTCAACATCTCCTGCTCCTGCATCACTCCCAGTTTTTGGTTTATTTTAATGAGGCCCAAGGTCCTCAAGCCTCTGACACATCAACACAGCAGCGTGTCATCAGATATGTGACCCCCATCAACCCACCCACCATCCCTTGCCCCTCTCACCCTCCACCTCGCACCCCACCCCCCTCACCCCAGCCTCCATGATCTCATCCACCTTACCCTGCCACTGCAACCACCATGCACCGACCCCATCACCCATTCACCCCCTCGTCCTACCCCAGTGCACCCCTACATCAGAAACCCCGCCCCAGCACCC
The DNA here is from genome assembly GCF_047496885.1 of Scyliorhinus torazame. Classification (NCBI taxonomy): domain Eukaryota; kingdom Metazoa; phylum Chordata; class Chondrichthyes; order Carcharhiniformes; family Scyliorhinidae; genus Scyliorhinus; species Scyliorhinus torazame. The sequence continues at coordinate 13,752,273 of NC_092707.1, forward strand.
CCATCCCACTTGAGCTTTTTCTGGAGGGAAGAGAAGAGTGAAGGATGACCCGATCGAGATCTATAAAATGATGAAGGGGATTATTGGATGTTCCGATAGAGAGAAAGGCAGCTGGGGGCTTGGCGTTTCCTTATTTGTTGATTTGTTATTGGGCTGCAAATATTGAGGAGGTGCGGGGGTGGCTGAGGGATATGGGGGCGGATGGAGGCGAGCTCACGTAGAGATTCGGGTCTGAGGCAGCTGGTCACTGCCCCACTTCCTTTTTCCCTGCAGTATTCACCTCCAGCCAGGTGGGGGTGCTCACTCTGAGGATTTGGAGGCAGCATTTTAGGCTCGGCTCCATGTCAATGTTGGCTCCTATTTGCAGGAGCCATTTGTTTGTGCCGGCCAGCTTGGACTCGTTGTTCAGGGCGTTGGGGAGGGAGGCGTTGGAGGGGTTTGGAGACATGTTTATTCACCCTCACCTTTGCCTCATTGAGAACCCAGAGACGAGTTCTATTCAGGTGGAGGTCCCCACTGCCGGCCAGTGCCTCGGTCTGGTTGAGTGACCTAATGGAATTTCTGTATCTTGATGAGGTCAAATACACCATGAATGTCTTTGTACAAAAGTCAAAGCAAAATACAGAGCAAACACAGAAACCACAACACAGGCAACAGTACGATGAAAATACCAACGTTACACCACCAACAAACCCTGTAAACAAGCAACAAGAAAACAAAGCCACCAGCACCCAAACCAGAATAAACTCACCCCCCCCCCACTAACAAACCCCCACCTCCCCCCACTATCGCCCCCCCCACCCCCCCTCCCCCCCTACCCCCTCCCCCCCTCACCCCCCCTTCCCTCCCAGCCCCAGCAGCAGCACCACAACATTACAAAGGTGCCCAATGGCAGCACAGAGCAAGGCTGGAGAGGGAGAGAGAAAAACCCTTCCTCTTCTCCAGCATGGGTAAGCTCGCCAAACCCCAGGCCACAGAAGCAGGAAGGGCTACAACTGGTGAGCACACAGCTGTTAGGCAAGAAACAATAAACAACAATAACACAATATCAAGTATACAATCAACCACCAGTTCGGGAGTGGTTAGCAGTACTGCCCTCTGGTCTCATTAACAAGTGACACACAGTTCCAGGTCAGAAACACAGCCCCAGGCATTGCAGTAACAGGCAGGCCTTCCTCCTCTCTCTCCCCCTCTGGCAGCTCCCCGTAGCCCAGAAACTCAAAACACCAACAGTTAATATCCGAGCCACAGTAACTCAAAGCATAGCAGCGGAGTGAGAAAGCACCTCTTCCCCTTCCTGGTAGTAGGCTTGTTCACAGCTTTCCTTTGCCTCAGTCCAGGCTTCAGAAGCGGAAACGTCAACAGCAAAAAAAAACACTCGGCCTCCAAGCAGTTCTGCATCAAAAAGCTGAACCTGCAGCCACTTGGGAGCTGTGGGGAGCTGGCATTATTAGAATTGCCAATTCCCTGTTTGCAATAGCTGTGCTGCCCACGGTCAGTGGGAGCAAAAGTGACCATCACCCCCACGGAGGGGGCTGTGTCACGGGGGGGGGGGGGGGGGGTTCGGTGGGATGGACAGGCAGCAGCTGGAGCTGCCCCTGTTATGGGTTTAGACGGACCCGCAGGCACTGCGGCCCTGCGGACCGGGGATACCCCAACCCCCCCCCAACGATAGCAGCCCACTGCCCGCCCCCCACACCCCCTCCATCCCGAGCACTAGGGCAGCAGCCACGGGGCTGGCTGCCTGGTTTCGAAGATGTTTACTCAACCCCTTCGATCCCCACAGTAGCCACTGCGCTAGCCTCACGGTTTTAAATAGGTGTATTAAACACCGCCCGCGTCACCGCTCGCTGGGGAGACGGTTAGATCACGGGTGGTGGTTCGATAGGGGATCCTTCCCGTTAATGGGTCTGCATTGGTGATTATTGATTTCTTGCCACGCCTCAGCGGGATCGGGATCGGGACCTCGCCAAGGGAGCAAACCGGTTAGATCAGTTCCTGCCATGCTTCCCGATTTCAGCCTCTCCCGCTATCTAACCGGCCCGCTCGGTTTCATTCACGGTGCGGCGTGGTCGGTAGATCGCAGCCAGAGTCTTCGAATATTTTTAAGGCAGATTCTTGATGAACAAGGGGGTGAAAGGTTATCAGGGGTGGGCTGCTACGATCTTATTGAATGGCGGAGCAGGCTCGAGGGGCCGAGTGGCCTATTGCTGCTCCGAATCCGTATGTTTATGTGTTTGAGAGAAACGCAGGACGTGAGGCAACGTACCAGTTGCCGGGAGGTGAGACGGAGGGCAGTGGCCGGGGACGCCAAACAGCAGGTCACCTGAGAGAATAATAACTCAGAATGCAAATACTCTCCTGCCCTAATTGAGATTCTCTGAACAAAGTGAAGCCAATTCTGACGGGTGAAGGAATGGTCCTGATACTCAGCGCGGAGACCTCGATTACATGGAGATATCTCCCAGCACGTCACACTGTGCATTGTCTCTGTGTTAATAGGCTCACTGTTCAATTGCTACAAGAAGCGGATTTAATGCAGCAGCAACATTATTCCTGCTGATTGAGCTGATTAGAAGCAGCGGAGTTAGTGAAGGAGAATTAATATCGCAAAACCCAAGCTTACAGCCACATTGCAGCAGAATGCATACTTCAGAAAACAACCCCCACCCCCAGCACCCCCACCCCCACCCAACAGCACCCCACCCAACCCCACAGCACCCCCACCCAACCCTCACCCACCCACCCCCCCACTCCCACAGCACTCCCCCACCCTCACAGCACCCCCACCCTCACCCACACACCCCCACCCACACCCCCACTCACACAGCACTCCCCCACCCCCATAGCACCCCCATAGCACGCCCCCATCTCCACAGCACCCACCCCCCCACCCCCACAGCACTCCCCCACCCTCACAGCACCCCCACCCTCACCCACACACCCCCACCCACACCCCCACTCACACAGCACTCCCCCACCCCCATAGCACCCCCATAGCACGCCCCCATCTCCACAGCACCCCCACCCTCACCCACACAGCACCCCCACCCTCACACCCACCCCCACCTTCACCCCCTCACCCCCACAGCACCCCCACCCTCGCCCCCACAGCACCCCCAACCCCACCCTCACCCCCACAGCACCCCCACCCTCACCACCACCCTCACCCCCACCCCCACCCTCGCCCCCACAGCACCCCCACCCCCACCCTCACCCCCACAGCACCCCCACCCTCACCACCACCCTCACCCACACCCCCACACCCACAGCACTCCCCCACCCTCACAGCACCCCCACCCACACCGCCACTCACACAGCACTCCCCCACCCCCATAGCACCCCCATAGCACGCCCCCATCTCCACAGCACCCCCACCCTCACCCACACAGCACCCCACCCTCACACCCACCCCCACCTTCACCTCCCCACCCCCACAGCACCCCCACCCTCGCCCCCACAGCACCCCCAACCCCACCCTCACCCCCACAGCACCCCCACCAACACCACCACCCTCACCCCCACCCCCACCCTCGCCCCCACAGCACCCCCACCCCCACCCTCACCCCCACAGCACCCCCACCCTCACCACCACCCTCACCCACACCCCCACCCCCACAGCACTCCCCCACCCTCACAGCACCCCCATCCACACCGCCACTCACACAGCACTCCCCCACCCCCATAGCACCCCCATAGCACTCCCCCATCTCCACAGCACCCCCACCCTCACCCCCACAGCACCACACCCACCCACCCCCACAGCACCCCCACCCTCACCCCCACAGCACCACACCCACCCACCCCCACAGCACCCCCACCCTCACCCCCATCCCACCTTCACCCACCCACCCCCACAGCACCCCCACCCTCACCCCCACAGCACCCCCACCCTCACCCCCACCCCCACCATCACCCCCACGGCACCCCCACCCTCACCCGCACAGCACCCCCACCCTCACCACCACCCTCACCCCCACCACCACACTCACCCCCACAGCACCACCACCCTCACCCCCACCCCCACCCTCGCCCCCACAGCACCCCACCCTCACCCACACCCTCACCCACAGCCCCCCCTCACTCCCACCCCCACACACACCCACCCTCACCCACACCCTCACCCACAGCCCCCCTCACTCCCACCCCCACACACACCCACCCACCCCTACAGCACTCCCACCCCACAGCACCCCCACCCTCACCCCCACCCTTACCCACACACTCCCACCCATCCACCCCCATAGCACCCCACCCACCTCCACAGTGCTCCCACAGCACCCCCACCCTCACCCCCACCCACCCACCCACTCCACAGCACCCCCACCCACCCCCACAGCACTCCCCCACCCCCACAGCACCCCCACCCTCACACCCACCCTCACCCTTACCCACCACCCACCCACCCACACAGCACCCTCTCCCTCACCCACACAGCACCCTCACCCTCACCCCCACAGCACCCTCACCCACCCCCACATCACCCCACCCTCAGCACTCCCCCACTGCACCCCTACACTCACCCCCACAGCACCCACCCTCACCCCCCAACAGCACTCCACCCACCCCCACAGCGTTCCCTCATCCCCACACCCCCATCCCACCCCACCCCACCGCCACAGCACTACCCCACCGCCACAGCACTCCCTCACCCCCACAGCACTCCCTCACCCCCACAGCACTCCCTCACCCCCACAGCACTCCCTCACCCCCACAGCACTCCCTCTCCCCCACAGCACTCCCTCACCCCCACATCACATCCCTACCCCCACACACTCCCTCACCCCCACATCACATCCCTACCCCTACACACTCCTTCACCAACACAGCACTCCCTCTCCCCCACAGCACTCCCTCACCCCCACACCACATCCCTACCCCCACAGCACTCCCTCACCCCCACAGCACTCCTTCTCCCCCACAACACTCCTTCACCCCCACATCACATCCCTACCCCCACACACTCCCTCACCAACACAGCACTCCCTCTCCCCCACAGCACTCCCTCACCCCCACATCACATCCCTACCCCCACACACTCCCTCACCCCCACATCACATCCCTACCCCCACAGCACTCCCTCACCCCCACATCACATCCCTACACCCACACACTCCCTCACCCCCACAGCACTCCCTCACCCCACAGAACTCCCTCACCCCCACAGCACTCCCTCTCCCCCACAGCACTCCCTCACCCCCTCATCACATCCCTACCCCCACACACTCCCTCACCCCATCACATCCCTACCCCCACACACTCCCTCACCAACACAGCACTCCCTCTCCCCCACAGCACTCCCTCACCCCCACATCACATCCCTACCCCCACACACTCCCTCACCCCCACAGCACATCCCTACCCCCACAGCACTCCCTCACCCCCACAGCACTCCCTCTCCCCCACAGCACTCCCTCACCCCCACATTACATCCCTACCCCCACAGCTCTCCCTCACCCCCACAGCACTCCCTCACCCCCACAGCACTCCCTCGCCCCCACAGCACTCCCTCACCCCCACAGCATTCCCTCACCCACACAGCACTCCCTCAGCCCCACACACTCCCTCAGACCAACAGCACTCCCTCACCCCCACATTACATCCCTACCCCCACAGCACTCCCTCACCCCCACAGCACTCCCTCACCCCCACAGCACTCCCTCGCCCCCACAACACCGCACCCAACCCCACAACACATCCCTACCCCCACAGCACTCCCTCACCCCACAGCACTCCCTCACCCCCACAACACATCCCTACCCCCACAGCACTCCCTCACCCCCACAGCACTCCCTCACCCCCACAGCACTCCCTCACCCCCACATCACATCCCAACCCCCACACACTCCCTCACCAACACAGCACTCCCTCACCCCCACAGCACTCCCTCACGCCCCAGCACTCCCCAACAAACACACAGCCGCACAGCAACCCCCACCACCCCACCCCCATAGCACACACTCACCACTACACGATGGAGAGTATCCTCAATGTGAAGGGGGGTTTGAACTCCACAACAAGGACTGTGTGGTGATCACTCGTACCCACACTGCAATGGACAGGTGCATCTGCAACAGGTAAATTAGTGAGGACAGGGTCAAGTATGTTTCTCAACATTAACCAATTTTTTTTTTCCAATGAAGGGGCAATTTAGCAAGGCCAATCCACCTACCCTGCACATCTTTGGGTTGTGGGGTGAGACCCACGCAGACACGGGGAGAACGTGCAAACTCCACACGGACAGTGACCCAGGGCCAGGATCGAACCCGGGACCTCAGCGCTGCAGTCCCAGTGCTAACCACTGCGCCACATGCCACACCCATTGGGCCCAGAATCAATGGTGAAGATACCCAGGGCAACTCCTTCCCAACTGTGCCACAACATCTGGCAGTTCCGTCCTGGGGGCTTGAGGGGTGGATATGAAAGGTTTTGCCCAGGAATGGTGATGGTGGTGGCTGGAACCGGAGATCTTTTGAGAGCATGATATTGCCAGGCTGTTGCTTGACTAGTCTGTGAGACAGCTCTCCCAATGTTGGTACGCGCCCCAGATGTTAGTAAGGAGCAATTTGCAGGATTTGAACCCATGTCCCCGGAGAATTAGTCTCCTGATTACTAGCCCAGGGACATTACAACTATGCCACCACTTCCCCACCTATCTTAGTTTGGGCCCGGAAGACAGCTGTGGGGGGGCGGGGGGGGGGTGTCAGCGTCCACAGCAGCCAATCCAGTTTAGAGGCCGTCCCGATTGACAAGCTAATCAACCAATGACTGCTGTTGTTCTGACCAGGCAGCTGAACAAAGAACAAAGAAAGATTACAGCACAGGAACAGGCCCTTCGGCCCTCCAAGCCTGCGCCGATCCAGATCCTCTATCTAAAACTGCCGCCTATTTTCTAAGGATCTGTATCCCTCTGCTCCCTGCCCATTCATGTATCTGTCTAGATACATCTTAAATGACGCTGTCGTGCCCGCCTCTACCACCTCCGCTGGCGATGCGTTCCAGGCACCCACCACCCTCTGCGTATAGAACTTTCCACGCATATCTCCCTTAAACCTTTCCCCTCTCACCTTGAACTCGTGACCCCTAGTAATTGTGTCCCCCACTCTTGGAAAAAGCTTCTTGGTATCCAAGAAAAAGCTTCGAACGTGAGGCCCACGGGAGTCTGATCGCTCTTTGAAGGGCTGGAAAAAGGGGTTAGTTTTGCTCCGATAGAAACAAAAAGTGTTGGAAATTCTCGGCATGTCCGGGGGCACCTGTACAGAGAGAAGCAGAGGGCAGTGACCCTTCACCAAAACCAGTGCAGATCGTGGACCTGAGTCACTGTCTCGGTTTCTCGCTCCGCAGATGCTGTCTGACCTGCTGAGAATTTCCAGAATTTTCCGCACATATTTCAGATTTCCAGCATCCACAGTATTCTACTCTCCTATCATACGCCCCATTCTGGGCACTTATAAGTGTGGTTAGTTTTAATTTAAAATGAGAAAATATTTATCACTTAATGCAAAAGATAATTTTTCTGTTAACTAAGATTGTGTGCACACAAACAGCACATTATTGCAAATTAATGGGCTGGCGCTAATTTATTGGTAGGTTTTGCCATTTTTAAACTTGGCGGTGAAACCAAGACTAATGCAGCAATAGTTAGTTCAAGATATTCTCATTTGTACATGGGATTGTTGTTTGTGGTGCTTGTGAGGTTCAAGTCTTTTGGACGTCGCTTTCCAGTCATATCAAAGAAGCGGAGCGGTTTGTATAATACGAATGACAATGTTGTGTGCAATTGTCTGACAGAGACACGGTTGTAGAGGGCATCGGACTGAAACCTGAGCTTTCAATCAGCTTCACAAACAGAGGCACAGAGTACAAAAGCCAAGAAGCTTCGCTGAAGCTCAAATAAAACAGTTTTGCCCCATGGTTCTGAATTCTGGGCAGAGGATGAATGTGAGGGGGAGGATTAAAGATGGGTGGGGGGGGGGGAGTTGACAGGAGTTAGGGGCCGTAAAACAGGAGATATGCCAGGACACCATACTCCAGCTGAGGCTGAACCATTGTTTTATAAAAGATTTGATATAACTTCCTTGCTTTTGCACTCTATACCCTTATTAATAAAGCATAGTATACAGTATGTTTTATTCACCACACTCTCAACCTGTCCTGTGATTTTAACCCCATATACAGCCAGGAGCCTCTGTTCCTGCACCCACTTTCGAATTATACCCTTTATTTCATAACTCCGTCAACTTCCGACCAAAATAAATCATTTCACAATATCGCATTAAACTTTTCACCACAAAGACCTCAGTTATTCAATTAAAAGGTTCACCACCAGCTTCCCATGGGCAACTAGGCTGAGCGTTAATCTCACCCTTGCCAATGACATAGACCAATAATAAGAACATATTTAAGGCCCAATTCCATAGAATAAAATCACTACAGTGTAGAAAGAGACCATTAGGCCCTTCGAATCAGCACTAACGATCTGAAGGAGCATTCTACACAGGCGCACTCTCCTGCCCTATCCCCATCTAAGCTTCGCAACTTTGGACACTAAGGGACAATTTATCACAGCCAATCCACCTAACTTTCACATCTTTGGACTGTGGGAGGAAACCGGAGCACCCGGAGGAAACCCACGCAGACACGGGGAGAACGTGCAAACTCCGCACAGACAGTGACCCGAGCCGGGAATTGAACCTGGGACCCTGGAGCAGTGAGGCAGCAGTGCTAACCACTGTGCCGCCCACATTGTTCTGTGTCGGTGTTTATATCCACCCACCCTCCTCCATTTAACCCCGTCTGCAATTTGTTCCACCTCAGAAATGAATAGCCAGAAAACGCAAGTGAACCCTTGTATGTAACAATATGTTCACTGATCCCCGATATCACGAGGAATGTATGATAGTGTGAGCTGAACTGCTCTCCAACTGGACACAGATCATCAGCAACAATACTTTTAAACGGGAGAATTAATTCTGGATATTGAACAGGTGAGTTTAGTGGGGTGTTTAATGGAGCATTGCTCTATTTAAATACACTTGCTCTATATTCCTAAATGAAGCTTTGCTTTGTGAGTGCTGTTATTGATGCTGTTATCACTTCATTCGAATCACGGTTCAAACATTTACTGTTTGATGATGAATAGCAACTGAGGAATGAATAATGCATTTTCTGATATGAAACTCAAATATTATTAGATGCACAGGGCGATGTATGGATGAGCGTGGAAATGATTTACGCTTCATGTTGCTAAAGCACCTGTTTTGTTCCTTCTCCGAGTGCCGTGTGAGTGCCTTTTGTTTAGTGATGAGATGCAGCTGGATGTCCCTTGACTCCAGTCTGTGCTTCTCTTTTCTCATGAGAGGTGCAAGCGATGCTTCAGGAGTACAGAGCCTTGGTCAGGTAGGTTGCATCTGGAGTAACTGTGTTCAATTCAGGACACCTCAGGAAGGGGATACTGGGCGGAGTGCCACGCCAGTTTAGCAGAATGATAGCAGGGCTATAAGTGTTAATTTATGCAGACAGAGGGCAGCACGGTGGCGCAGTGGGTTAGCTCTGCTGCCTCACGGCGCCGAGGTCCCGGGTTCTATCCCGGCTCTGGGTCACTGTCCGTGTGGAGTTTGCACATTCTCCCCGTGTTTGTGTGGGTTTCACCCCCACAACCCAAAGATGTGCAGGGTAGGTGGATTGGCCACGCTAAATTGCCCCTTAATTGGAAAAAATTAATTGGGTACTCTAAATTTATAGGCAAAAAAAATAAATTATGTGGACAGGTTTTTTAAAAATCCATCCGTGGGACATGGGTATCGCAGGCTGGGACAGCATTTATTACCCATCCCTAATTGCCCTTGAGGGTCAGTTAAAAGTCAACCACATTGCCGTGAGTCACATGTAGGCCAGACCAGGTAAGAGTGGCAGATTTCCTTCCCTAATGGACATTAGTGAACCAGATGGGATTTTACGACAATTGATAATGGATTCATGGTCATCATTCGACTCTTAATTCCAGATTTTTATTATTGAATTCAAATTTCACCATCTGCAGTGGCAGGATTTGAACCTGGATCCTCAGAGTATTAACTCTGGATCACTGGTTACTGCTCCAGTGACAATACCGCTACACCACCACCCCCCCCCATTCAGCGATGAGACTTGCATTTCTGAGAGTTTAGAAGAATGTGGGACATTGCGGTAAAATATTAAAAGGATGAATAAGGTAGTTATGAAGAAAATGGGCGACCCCCCCACCGGGTCGGAGAATCGCCGGGGGCTGGCGTGAATCCCGCCCCCGCCGTGTCCCAAATTCTCCGCCACCAGAGAATCGGCGGGGGCGGGAATTGCGCCGGTCGGCGGGCCCACCCCAGGCGATTCTCCGGCCCGCGATGGGCCGAAGTCCCGCCGCTGGCAACCTTCTCCCGCCGGCGTGGATGAAACCACCTACCTTACCGGCGGGAGCAGGTAACGTGGGCGGGCTCCGAGGTGCTGGGGGGGGGGCGCGGGGCAATCTGGCCCTGGGGGGTGCCCCCACGGTGGCCTGGCCCGCGATCGGGGCCCACCAACCCGCGGGCGGGCCTGTGCCGTGGGGGCACTCTTTTTCTTCCGCCTTCGCCATGGTCTTCACCATGGCGGAGGCGGAAGAGACCCCCTCCCCTGCGCATGCGCTGGGATGACGTCAGCAGCCGCTGACGCTCCCGTGCATACGTGGACTTACGCAGGCCGGCGAAGTCCTTTCGGCCCTGTCTGGCGTGGCGCCAAAGGCCTTCCATGCCAGCCGGTGGAGCGGAAACCACTCCGGCGGGGGCCTAGCCCCTCAAGGTGTGGGCTTGGCCCCTAAAGACTTCCGCACCTTTGGGGCGGCCCAACGCCGGAGTGGTTCCCGCCACTCCATCACGCCGGGACCCCCCCGCCCCGCTGGGTAGGGGAGAATCCCACCCAATATTTTCTCTGATGAGGAGATTAAATTCACCGAGGCATCATCTTGGGTCAGAGAGTACTTCATCTCACGAAGGCAGCAGAAATCTGGAACTCCCTTCGCAAAATATTTTTGGTGCTTGAGACACTCTGGAGCCTTCAAGAGGGGCATTAACACACTTAGGTAAAGGCATCCAGGGGATGGGGAAAAGGTGGGGAAATGAGGTTGAGATGCTGACCGGCCATGATATAACGGAATGGAACAGCAGGTCCGAGAGGGGCTGAATGGCTTATTCCTGTTTCTGAGAATACACAACAAGCATTGAAATGGCAAAATGGATTGTTGGAGGTCATAAATAGCCTGACAAAATCTTGTGGAGGCAGAGGCTTCAGGGGAGAAAGACATATGTGTTATGGATCCACTTTACCTTTTTTTAAATGTATTTTATTACAAACATGTATCAAAACAGGTTACAGCGCATTAACACCCCGGGAAACGTACTTCCCAACAATCAACTAAACAGTTTGTACAGATACCCCCCCCCTCCCAGCAACGAACAGCTCCTCAAACACGGTCACAAACATCCCCCACCTTTTCTCAAACCCCCCTGCAGAACCCCTTAACTCATACTTTATCTTCTCTAACCGCAGGAAGTCGTACAGGTCACCCAACTAAGCCGCTACCCCCAGTGGCGATCGGCATCAAAATTTGCCGCGCAATCAGAGAGGCGAAGGCCACGACATCGGCCTTCCTCATCCCCATATGGATCCACTTTAATTTGAACATAGAATTAAGCACATTAGTAACAAAGAAATAGCTTTACAGTAAGAAGTTCCTTTTAAAAAAACATTTTCCAAATAAGGGGCAATTTAGCGTGGCCAATCCACCTACCCTGCACATCTTTTGGTTGTGGGGGTGAGACCCACGCAGACACGGGGATAATGTGCAAACTCCACACGGACAGTGATCCGGGGCTGGGATGGAACCCGGGTCCTCAGCGCTAACTACTGAGACAGCAGTGCTAACCACTCCGCCACTGTGCCGCCCTACAGTAAACAGTTACAACATCTTAACTTGCTTGCTGAAATCAGCCTCTACGTTACAATTAAGCAAACCCATGTATTTCAAATACCACTTAAGTATAAAGTTAACAACCAGGTTTTACTTGCTTAACTAGGTGCAGTGTCCTTGGAGAGAGTCAGATTTTTTAGGACTAAGTTGAAAACCTCCTGCTCCACTTAGAGCTCTGGAAGCAACTTTTTTTCCCAGACCGACCTGGCCTCTCACAGTAACTACAACAGCTGCACTCAAAGCACACAGCATTCTTTTGTCTCTTGTTACAAGATGTGCCTCGATTTGTTTAACCAGGCTCAAACTGTTGCAACATTACATTAGCTATCTATCTGTAAACAGGTAAAATGGCTTTTAATATCTGTTAGCAAAACACGTTCCCTGAAAAATCACTAATTACGTCACTTTTAAAACAGCTCGAGCAGATATATTGGGTGTGATTTAACGGGAGAAAATGGCAGAGTCCCGATTTGGGCGCGTTTCGCGGGGTGTTTCTTTTTTAAAATAAATTTAGAGTACCCAATTCATTTTTTCCAATTAAGGGGCAATTTAGCGTGGCCAATCCACCCACCCTGCACATCTTTGGGTTGTGGGGGCGAAACCCACGCACACACGGGGAGAATGTGAAAACTCCACACGGACAGTGACCCAGGGCCGGGATCGAACCTGGGACCTCGGCGCCGTGAGGCAACAGGGCTAACCCACTGCGCCACCGTGCTGCCCTAGCAAGGTGTTTCTTGACGCCTGCAGCTCCGAGGAAGACCCTGCTATTTACCAGAATTCTGCCATTTCTTTTGGCCTCGGCAGGGAATGTTCCGCCAAGGCCGCACTTACATCATTTCCTGCACAGACAAGCCCATTCGCGGATCGGGGCAGCATTTCTAAATGCCACCCCGATCTTTCGAACATCTTAGCCACCCCACCACAGCCTCCGGACCGCCCATTGCACCCAACTTACCTCTTACGAGGTCCTCGAGCTCCCCTTACCACACTTCTTGAGCGCAAGGCACCCCGGCGCCCAATCCCTGGCACCTTGGCACTGCCAGTCTGGCACCCTGGCAGGGCCCAAGCATCTGGTACGGCCAGGGTGGCACTGCCAAGATGTCCAGCTGCCAGCGGGAGAGCCAGGGTACCACCCTTCCCAGAGCCTGACCATCCGGTGGTCTCTAATGGCCTGGGATACCCCCCTCCCCCCCCCCCCCGCCCCCCCCCCCCCCCCCCAGGTGCAATTGCGCCCTGTCCACGTTTGTGGAAATAAGTGCTAAACGGTGCCTGGCGAGATCTTCCAGGAGCGGCCATTAGTTCCTGGGTCCCAGGAGGATACAGTGCAGCCATATTTAAATGAGCCTAATGGAACAGCACGGTAGCACAGTAGTTAGCACTGTGGCTTCACAGCACCAGAGTCCCAGGTTCGATTCCCGGCTTGTGTGGAGTCTGCACGTTCTCCCCGTGGCTGTGTGGGTTTCCTCCGGGTGCTCCGGTTTCCTCCCACAAGTCCCGAAAGACATGCTTGTTAGGTGAATTGGACATTCTGAATTCTCCCTCAGTGTACCCGAACAGGTGCCGGAATGTGGCGACTAGGGGATTTTCACAGTAACTTCATTGTACTGTTAACGTAAGCCTACTTGTGACAATAAAGATTATCATCATCATCATCAACTCGCCCAGTAATTCAATCCCGTCCCTATCTTTTCCACCCCGCTCTCAATCAGTCCCACATTTCCCAAGCCCTGCCCCCTACCACCAATCCTGACTCCCAAGTTTTCCACTCACTCCCACTTTTCTCACTGCTCCATTCACACCCACTCCCTTCCTTCACCTCCTGCTCACTCTCTCAATCACCCCCGCCCCCAATCGGCGGACCCCCTCATCCCACGAGCTTTCGTCGTCCTCCCAATCGCTGCTCTCCAGATCGCCCTTGCCTGCATCCCCTAACCCCAATAACCCCCCCCCTCTTCCTGTGTCACCCCTAGTGGGGGGGGTACTGCGCGAGGGTGCTCACCTCACGCTGTGCTGGGAATGTTCTCTCTGAGCCAAGTCTTGTTTATGGAGAGAGGGATGTGGAGAGAGAGAAGTAGAGAGAGGGGTGTGGAGAGAGGGATGTGGAGAGAGGGATGTGGAGAGTGGGATGTCGAGAGAGGGGTGTGGAGAGAGAGCTGTGGAGAGAGGGATGTGGAGAGAGGGATGTGGAGAGAGGGAAGTAGAGAGAGGGATGTGGAGAGAGGGAAGTAGAGAGAGGGATGTGGAGAGAGGGATGTCGAGAGAGGGATGTGGAGAGAGGGATGTGGAGAGAGGGATGAGGAGAGAGGGATGTGGAGAGAGGGATGAGGAGAGAGGGATGTGGAGAGAGGGGTGTGGAGAGAGGGATGAGGAGAGAGGGATGTGGAGAGAGGGGTGTTGCATGTTTCTAGGCCAGCAGCCTGAGGGCACCTCCATAGTTCAGCTGCTGGGAAACGATGGTGTGTGACTTGGGCTGGGAGGTAAGAGATTGTTCACAGCGATTTGATTAAAGTTCAGTCCAGCTGGAATCACATTGAGCCGACATGAGGGGTTTGGGCGGGGCAGAAGGAAGGAGTTCTGTTTGTAATATCATTCTCTTTACTCCGAGGCTGTACTTTACGGGAGATAGGTCCTTGGCTGAAATCCATGTCCTGTGGTACAAAGCCAAAAATTGAAATGAGGTTAGACACCAACAGAACAATTCATTGCTCGTACTACAGCTATAATTGAACATTGCTGGGTGCAGGAGGTCAGTCTAGTCGCAAGGATCTGCTTCCAAATGGCCTTGTAAGTTACAATCAGAGCTCTTGCCTCTGAGTCAGGAGGTCATGCATTCAGGTTCCACTCCAGACACTTCTTCGCCCCCCGTCTTTCGCTCAGGTGGACTATAGGTGCGCTACCTTGAAGCAGAGCAGGAAAGCCCCCCCGGCGATCTGTCCAACAATTGTCTCAACCACAATGAGTGAAACGGATTATCCGATCGCTGTTTGTGGGAGCTTGCTGTGCAGAACTTGGCTGTCAGACTGAAACATTTCAACGGTGACTGTACTTCTAAAGCACATCATTGGCTGAAAAGGACTTCGGGATATCCTGAGACCATGAGAGGCGCTAAAGGAATGCAAGTCTTTCTCCTGATTGCAGTTCATTGTATTTTTGATAATGTTGGTTCAGGTGCAGCGATTCTCAGAGTTGAAGGGAAATTCAATGGGGCCATCAGAAACTTTATGTCTCATCACTGGTCAGGCAAGGGCTTTGTTTAACATGTCGCTCTAAAATCCCTCAGTGTGGCTCCTTTAATCTGCTGACTCAGAGGCCACGCTGGTAAAGAAGGAACTTTCATTTGTATAGCGCCTTTCATGATCTCTGGATGTCCCAAAACACATTACAACCAATGATGAAGTACTCGCGGTACCGAGGACCCGGGTTCGATTCCCGGCCCCGCGTCACTGTCTGTGTGAAGTTTGCACATTCTCCCCGTGTCTGCGTGGGTCTCACCCCCACAACGCAAAGATGTGCAGGGTAGGTGGATTGGCCACGGTAAATTGCCCCTTAATTGGAAAAAAAATAATAGGGTACTCTAAATATATTTTTTAAATAAAAAAAACAATAAAAATAGACACTATAGTGGAATACCTATAAACCTATCAGCATGCAGTAATTATCTGCGTAGAGAGAGGGAGAGAGAGAGTCCAAGGAGAGAGATAGTGGGGACAGAGACAGCGTGTGTGTGGGGGTGGGAGAGTGGGGGTGGGGGAGAGAGTGTGTGTGGGGAAAGAGAGAGAGAGAAAATGTGTGTGGGGGAGAGAGAGAGAGACGGTGTGGGGGAGTGGGAGTGTGTGGGAGGAAGAGATACAAGACAGGCACAGCGACTACAATACAGGCACAGCGACGACAATACAGGCACAGCGACATCAATACAGGCACATCAACTACAATACAGGCACAGCAACTACAATACAGACACATCACCTACAATACAGGCACAGTGACTACAATACAGGCACAGCGACTACAATACAGGCACAGCAAATACAATACAGGCACATAACTACAATACAGGCACAGAACTACAATACAGGTGCAGCAACTACAGTAAAGGCACAGCAACTACAATACAGGCACAGCAACTACAATACAGACACATCACCTACAATACAGGCACAGCAACTACAATACAGGCACAGCAACTATGATACAGGCACAGTACTACATACAGACACAGCGACTACGATACAGACACATCAACTTCAATGCAGGCACAGTGACTACAATACAGGCACAGAACATCAATACGGGCGCAGCAACTACAGTAAAGGCACAGCAACTACAATACAGGTACAACAACTATAATACAGGCACAGCAAATACAATACAGGCACACAACTACAATACAGACACACAACTACAATATAGACGTATCAAGTCTCACAAATTTGATTGAGTTTTTTGAGGGGGTGACCAAGAAGGTAGATGAGGGCAGTGCAGTAGACGTTGTCTACATGGACTTTAGCAAAGCCTTTGACAAGGTACCGCATGGTAGGTTGTTGCAGAAGGTTAAAGCTCACGGGATCCAGGGTGAGGTTGCCAATTGGATTCAAAATTGGCTGGACGACAGAAGGCAGAGGGTGGTTGTAGAGGGTTGTTTATCAAACTGGAGGCCTGTGACCAGTGGTGTGCCTCAGGGATCGGTGCTGTGTCCACTGTTATTTGTGATTTATATTAATGATTTGGATGAGAATTTAGGAGGCATGGTTAGTAAGTTTGCAGATGACACCAAGATTGGTGGCACAGTGGATAGTGAAGAAGGTTATCTAGGATTGCAACGGGATCTTGATCAATTAGGCCAGTGGGCCGACGAATGGCAGATGGAGTTTAATTTAGATAAATGTGAGGTGATGCATTTTGGCAGATCGAATCAGGCCAGGACCTACTCAGTTAATGGTATGGCGTTGGGGAGAGTTATAGACCAAAGAGATCTAGGAGTATAGGTTCATAGCTCCTTGAAGGTGGAGTCGCAGGTGGACAGGGTGGTGAAGAAGGCATTCGGCATGCTTGGATTCATTGGTCAGAACATTGAATACAGGAGTTGGGACGTCTTGTTGAAGTTGTACAAGACATTGGTACGGCCACACTTGGAATACTGTGTGCAGTTCTGGTCACCCTATTATAGAAAGGATATTATTAAACTAGAAAGAGTGCAGAAAAGATTTACTAGGATGTTACCGGGACTTGATGGTTTGAGTTATAAGGAGAGGCTGGATAGACTGGGACTTTTTTCCCTGGAGCGTAGGAGGCTTAGGGGTGATCTTATAGATGTCTATAAAATAATGAGGGGCATAGATAAGGTAGATAGTCAACATCTTTTCTCAAAGGTAGGGGAGTCTGAAACTAGAGGGCATAGGTTTAAGGTGAGAGGGGATAGATTCCGAAGGGCCCAGAGGGGCAATTTCTTCACTCAGAGGGTAGTGAGTGTCTGGAATGTGCTGCCAGATGTAGTAGTAGAGGCGGGTAGAATTGTGTCTTTTAAAAAGCATTTAGATAGTTACATGGGTAAGATGGATATAGAGGGTTATGGGCCAAGTGCGGGCAACTGGGACTAGCTTGATGGTAAAAACTGGGCGGCATGGACTGGTTGGGCCGAAGGGCCTGTTTTCATGCTGTAAACGTCTCTGATTCTATGATTCTATGAACTGCAATACAGGCATTGCGACTACAATACAGGCACAGTAGCTACAATAGAGGCACAGCAACTACAGTACACGCAGAGTGACTGCAGTACAGGCACAGCAACTACAATACAGGCACAGCAACTACAATACAGGCAAAGCAAATATAATACAGGCACAGCAACTACAATATAGGCACAGCAACCAGAATGCAGGCACAGCAACTACAATACATGCACAGCGAGTACAATACACGCACAGTGACTGCAATACAGGCACAGTAACTACAATACAGGCACAGCAACTACAATACAGGCAAAGCAGCTACAATACAGACACAGCAACTATAATACAGGCACAGCAACTACAATACAGGCAAAGTGACTACAATACAGGCACAGCGTCTACAATACAGGCACAGCACCTACAATACAGGAAAACTGACTACAATACAGGCACAGCACCTATAATACAGGCAAAGTGACTACAATACAGACACAGTACCTACAATACAGGCACAGCGCCTACAATACAGGCACAGCACCTACAATACAGGCACAGCAACTACAATACAGGCACAGTGACTAAAATACAGGCACAGCAACTACAATACAGGCACAGCAACTACAATACAGGCACAGTGACTAAAATACAGGCACAGCGACTACAATACAGGCACAGCAACTACAATACAGGCACAGCAACTACCATACAGGGTCATCACCTACAATACACACACAACAACTACAATACAGGTGCTGCGACTACAGTGCAGGCAAAGCAACTACAATACAGACACAGCAACTATAATACAGGCACAGCAACTACAATACAGGCAAAGTGACTACAATACAGGCAAAGTGACTACAATACAGACACAGTACCTACAATACAGGCACAGCGCCTACAATACAGGCACAGCACCTACAATATAGGCACAGCAACTACAATACAGGCACAGTGACTAAAATACAGGCACAGCAACTACAATACAGGCACAGCAACTACAATACAGGCACAGTGACTAAAATACAGGCACAGCGACTACAATACAGGCACAGCAACTACAATACAGGCACAGCAACTACCATACAGGGTCATCACCTACAATACACACACAACAACTACAATACAGGTGCTGCGACTACAGTGCAGGCAAAGCAACTACAATACAGACACAGCAACTATAATACAGGCACAGCAACTACAATACAGGCAAAGTGACTACAATACAGGCACAGCGCCTACAATACAGGCACAGCACCTACAATACAGGCAAACTGACTACAATACAGGCACAGCACCTACAATACAGGCAAAGTGACTACAATACAGGCACAGTACCTACAATACAGGCACAGCGCCTACAATACAGGCACAGCACCTACAATACAGGCACAGCAACTACAATACAGGCACAGTGACTAAAATACAGGCACAGCAACTACAATACAGGCACAGCAACTTCAATACAGGCACAGTGACTAAAATACAGGCACAGCGACTACAATACAGGCACAGCAACTACAATACAGGCACAGCAACTACAATACAGGGTCATCACCTACAATACACACACACAACTACAATACAGGCGCTGCGACTACAGTGCAGGCAAAGCAACTACAGTACAGACACAGCAACTATAATACAGGCACAGCAACTACAATACAGGCAAAGTGACTACAATACAGGCACAGCGCCTACAATACAGGCACAGCACCTACAATACAGGCGAACAGACTACAATACAGACACAGTACCTACAATACAGGCACAGCGCCTACAATACAGGCACAGCACCTACAATACAGGCACAGCAACTACAATACCGGCACAGTGACTAAAATACAGGCACAGCAACTACAATACAGGCACAGCAACTACAATACAGGCACAGTGACTAAAATACAGGCACAGCGACTACAATACAGGCATAGCAACTACAATACAGGCACAGCAACTACAATACAGGGTCATCACCTACAATACACACACAACAACTACAATACAGGTGCTGCGACTACAGTGCAGGCAAAGCAACTACAATACAGACACAGCAACTATAATACAGGCACAGCAACTACAATACAGGCAAAGTGACTACAATACAGGCACAGCGCCTACAATACAGGCACAGCACCTACAATACAGGCAAAGTGACTACAATACAGGCACAGTACCTACAATACAGGCACAGCGCCTACAGTACAGGCACAGCACCTACAATACAGGCACAGCAACTACAATACAGGCACAGCAACTACAATACAGGCACAGTGACTAAAATACAGGCACAGCAACTACAATACAGGCACAGCAACTACAATACAGGCACAGTGACTAAAATACAGGCACAGCGACTACAATACAGGCACAGCAACTACAATACAGGCACAGCAACTACAATACAGGGCCATCACCTACAATACACACACAACAACTACAATACAGGTGCTGCGACTACAGTGCAGGCAAAGCAACTACAATACAGACACAGCAACTATAATACAGGCACAGCAACTACAATACAGGCAAAGTGACTACAATACAGGCACAGCGCCTACAATACAGGCACAGCACCTACAATACAGGCAAACTGACTACAATACAGGCACAGCACCTACAATACAGGCACAGCAACTACAATACAGGGTCATCACCTACAATACACACACAACAACTACAATACAGGTGCTGCGACTACAGTGCAGGCAAAGCAACTACAATACAGACACAGTGACTACAATACATCCTATATGTAACCTTGTCCAAGGATGGTCAGGCCATTCCCCGGGATGTAGTTGAGCAGCGGGTGGTAGGGTCTGTTGTCATTGGCAAAAGTCACATTGGTAGACCAGATTTTCAACATCTTTCGATGCCCGGCCTCCACACGTAGCTCCTGGCCAACATCTACATTTTGGCTTCTCCACGATGCGCCCTTTGTACTTCTTGCAGTAGCGGCTGTCTTGCTGGAGGTGGTACCAGCAGCCGGGAGCCCCAAAGCAACACCCCGACTTCACCCTTCCTCAGGTATTGGGGTCTGAGCTGCTTCGATTTACTATAATGCCGGCCGTCCGACACCATCTGCCTAACTTCAGACAGGGCCGTGCCTCTCTGAGTCCAATATGATCCGATGATACGGGCAAGGTGTCCTCGAAATATAACCCGGCGGCACTGGGTCGGATCAAGGGATCTAACATTGTTGCTGGGTTTGGTATAAATCTGAATTAAAGTTTAACGTAGGCCTTTGGCGACAACTTTAAACCCCAAATATGTGATTTCACTGGCCTGAAAGTTGCATTTTCCCCATTTCAGTTGTCTATCTGCATCGCAAAACCTCTTCAGGACTTCCGCCAGGTTGGTCTGGTTCTGCCTGCGAGGTCTTCGTCGCCAGGATGTTGTGTGTTGATGGAAATATGCCCCCACACAAAAGTTAGAGAAGCCTGGATTAGATTCTTCTCTGATATGAATCAAGAGGTGTGTGCAATGACCAGCGTGTGCAATTTAAAAAATAAATAAATTTAGAGTACCCAATTCATTTTTTCCAATTAAGGGGCAATTTAGCGCGGCCAATTCACCTACCCTGCACATCTTTGGGTTGTGGGGGCGAAACCCACGCAAACACGAGGAGAATGTGCAAACTCCACACGGACAGTGACCCAGAGCCGGGATCGAACCTGGGACCTCGGCGCCGTGAGGCAGCAGTGCTAACCCACTGCGCCACCATGCTGCCCCAGAATAACTCCCATGGGGTTTTCTTTTTGTGTAAATTACTGTTGCTTCATTAACCACAACTCCCATTTTGCAAAACGTATTAGTTACTGCCCGTAAAAAGATGTCTGTGTGCTATGTTCAATGCAGCTGGATTTAGATTGTTTATTTATGGCGCCTGCTGCAGCATTAACTCATCAACCATTCAAATGATCACTTTCAGCGGCTGATATCAAACTTAGTATTATATATGGTGAGTAAACAAAAACTCCCCACTCTGTCCTCGAATCATACAGTGCACAAGGGGCTCTTCGGCCCTTCGCGTGTGCAGCGTCAAAACTGCACTAAATCTACCCTACTCCCACTTCCCAGCACTTGGTCCATAGCCTCGAATGTGGCATCATTTCAAGAGCTGATCCAAGAACCTTTTTAAAGGTTGTGAGGTTCCCTGCCTCAACTACCGTACCAGGCGGCACATTCCAACTCTCACCACCCTCTGGGTGAAAAACCCTTGACTCAAATCCACTCTTAACCTCCTGTGTGCCACCTTGAAATGATGCTCCGTCATTATTGACCATTCAATTAAGGGGAATAGCTGCTTCCAACCCCTCACAACCTTAAACACCTCAATCACGTCCCCCCTCAGCCTTCTCTGCTCTAAAGAAAAGAACCCCAGCCTATCCGGCCTCTCCTCATAACTCAAATTCTCCATCCCAAATGGTGGCACAGCGGTTAGCACTGCTGCCTTACAGTGTCAGGGTCCCGGGTTTAATTCCGACCTCGGGTCACTGTCTGTGTGGAGTCTGCACGTTCTCCCCTGGGGCAGCACGGTAGCATTGTGGATAGCACAATTGCTTCACAGCTAAAGGGTCCCAGGTTCGATTCCGGCTTGGGTCACTGTCTGTGCGGAGTCTGCACATCCTCCCCGTGTGTGCGCGGGTTTCCTCCGGGTGCTCCGGTTTCCTCCCACAGTCCAAAGATGTGCAGGTTAGGTGGATTGGCCATGATAAATTGCCCTTAGTGTCCAAAATTGCCCTTAGGTTTGGATGGGGTTACTGGGTTATGGGGATAGGGTGGGGGTCTTGACCTTGGGTAGGGTGCTCTTTCCAAGAGCCGGTGCAGACTCGATGGGCAGAATGGCCTCCTTCTGCACTGTAAATTCTATGTAAAAATTCTATGTCTGCGTGGGTTTCCTCCCACAGTCCAAAGATGAGCAGGTTATTTGAATTGGCCGTGATAAATTGCCCCTTAGTGTCCAAAAACGGTTAGGTGGGTTTGTGGGGATAGGGCGGGGGAGCGGGCTTTGAAAGGGTGCTCTCTCAGAGGGTCAGAGCTCGATGGGCCGAATGGCCTCCTTCTGTACTGTAGGAATTCCCTGGTTCTAACATCCTGGTGAATCTGCTCTGCACCCTCTCCAGTGAAACCATATCCTTCCTGTCGTGAGGCGACCAGAACTGCACACAGCACTCCAGCTGTCACCTAACCAAAGATTTGTACGGCTCCAATATTGCTCTTATAATCTATTCTACGACTCATAAAGGCAAGTATTCCTTCTTAACTACCCTATTAACCTGTCTTGCTTCCTTCAGGGATCTGTGTACAGCACCCCAAGATCCCTAAGTTCCTCTGAGCTTCCTAGTGTCCTGCGATTCATTGAATGCTCCCCTGTCCTGTTACTCCTCCCAAAGTGCACCACCTCACACCTCAACACCTTTTCAGTGTTAAATTCCATCTGTCACTGATCCGCCCATTTAATCTTATAAATTCATAAGTTCATAAGACAATGGAGCAGATTTAGGCTATTTGGCCCAATGCGTCTGCCCCACCATTCAATCATGTCTGATCTCTGGCCTTAACTCCACCTACCTGCCCGTTCTGCATAATCCTTCAACCCATCATCAATTAACTCTAATTCTTCCTTAAATTTACTCACTGTCCCAGCATCCACCGCACACTGGAGCAGCGAATTCCGCATATTCACAACCCTTTGGAGAAGTAGTTTATCCTCAACTTCCTGCAACCTAAGACCTTCTTCTTCACTAACCACCCGGCCAATCTTCATGTCAGTTGCAAACTTACTTATCATCCACACCCCGCCCCCCCCCCCCCCCCCCCAACTCCCACTATATCATCTATATAATTTTTTTTAAATTTAGAGTACCCAATTATTTTTTTTTCCAATCAAGAGACAATTTAGTGTGGCCAATCCACCTACTCTGCACATCTTTCAGTTGTGGGGGCGAAACCCACGCAGACACGGGGAGAATGTGCAAACTCCACTCGGACAGTGACTCAGAGCCAGGATTGAACCCGGGACCTCCGCGCCGTAGTCCCAGTGCTAACCACTGTGCCGCGTGCCGCCGTAACATCTTTATAATTAATATATATTTTTTAAATTTAGAGTACCCAATTAATTTTTTCCAATTAAGGGACAATTTAGCGTGGCCAATCCACCTAACCTGCACATCATTTGGGTTGTGGGGGCGGAACCCACGCAAACACGGGGAGAATGTGCAAACTCCACACGGACAGTGTCCCAGAGCTGGGATCGAACCTGGGACCTCGGCCCCGTGACGAAGTTATAATTAATATATATTACGAACAATAAGGACCCCAGCACTGATCCCTATGGTACGCCACTGGACACCGGCCTCCAATCACAGAAACCGCCTTCTACCATTACCCTCCATCTCCTACCACTAAGCCAGTTTTGACTCCATCTTGCCAAGTTACTCTGGATCTCATGTGTTTTTACCTTCTTTATCACTCTCTCTGTTACTGACCTAGCTGTAGATAACAATGTTAGGACCAGGAGTCACTCAAGTAGATCATGGCTGACCTATGTCTCAACTCCATTGACCCGTACGTTTTTCGCCCTCCCTTCACTGTTTGTTTTCGATAAGAGCTGGCCAAAGTGGAATGGGTGGAACAAAAGGTTGCTTCCTCTAATGGGTCAGCTAGGATCAATCCACTGCTCTTTTATCATTGTTGTTTCATAGTCACAGCCTCCACGAGGGAGGGGAAGAAAATTGGAAATCTAGAACAATTTCATTTTTTTAAATTTAGAGTACCCAATTATTTTTTCCCAATTATGGGGCAATTTAGCGCGGCCAATCCAGCTACCCTGCACAACTTCGGGTTGCGGGCGTGAGACCCACGCAGATAGGGGGAGATTGTGCAAACTCCCCACGGACAGTGACCCGGGGCCGGGATCGAACCCGGGACGTTGGCGCTGTGAGGCAGCAGTGCTAACCACTGCGCTGCCTTGTCGCTCCTCGAGCGATTTCACAATAGAGCTTTCCAATATTGGGGATGTTTGCTTAAGTTTTATTGAGACCATTCGATCATCCAATCAGAGAAGGCTAAGAGCTGGTTGAACATAATGGATAAGCAATCAATTTGCATAAGAACTTTAAATGTGTAGCGGCAGACATTACACTTTGGCACTGTTTCCTTGATAAGTTCCAGATGTTTTTCTTTCTCTCTCCCACTTGCTCCTCTTCCCTCCCTGACTCCGTGATGGGACATATTTCCACGGGCGTTGGATATTTTCTAGTAAAATTCACTGGGCGGGATTTTCCCAAGATCACATGGCACAATTTCGGAAAAAGGGCAGGGAAGTTCTCCCCAGAGGCCTTGCCACCATCACTGAAAGTATTATTGAAATTACCTGGTCACTATCTCATTGCTGCTTGTTGAAGTTTGCTGTGCAGCGGTCCCTATATCCCAGCAGAGACTCCTCTTTAAAAGTATTAAATTGTCTGCGAAGAGCTTTGGCATGTTCTCAGGCGCTATAAAGCTCTTCCTGACTGTCTTCACCGTGTCTCAATTCATAACACCACCTCCACATTGGTCCTGAAGATTGGCAAAATGTGTTGGGTGGGTGGATTCCTGAACCATAACGAAAAAGAAAAGTACGTTCAAAATTCAAAGTTAATTGCCAAAATGACTGAGTTGATTTATAACTGAATTTATAATAATAATACTTTTGCCAAATAAAGCTTCAGGCTGCAGAGCCTGATACTCCCATTTCTCTGTACATTCCTGTGTGCGATTTAATTGCTGCAACAGATCATTTGTCTTCAGTATGAATGAGAGAAAGGCCACACCCAGAATCTTTGCATCAAACGATACCCTTCCGTTTGCTATTCCGAGATACACACACTGAAATATTTTGTTTTACAATGGGAGAACTACAGTAAAAGGCCTCTATTCATGAGAGCACAGTAAAACTGAAAGGCAATTTAATATAAGTGCTCAATCGCATAAGGAGCTTGCCTGAGGGAAGTCAGGGAGAGAAACTATCTCAACCCAGCTGGTATAGTCGTTCACCAATAATAATAATCTTTATTAGTGTCACAAGTAGGCTTACATTAACACTGCAATGAAGTTACTGTGAAAATGCCCCAGTCACCACATTCCAGCACCTGTTCGGGTACACAGAGGGAGAATTCAGAATGTCCAATTCACCTCACAGCATGTCTTTGGACTGTGGGAGGAAACCGGAGCACCCGGAGGAAACCCGCGCAAACACGGGGACAACGTGCAGACTCCATACAGACCGTGAACCAAGCCGGGTATCGAACCCGGGTCGCGGTGAAGCAACAGTGCTAACCACTGTGCTTTCTTAAAATAAATTTAGAGTACCCAATTATTTTTTCCAATTAAGGAGCAATTTAGCGTGGCCAATCCACCTAACCTGCACATCTTTGGGTTGTGGGGGTGAAACCCACGCAGACACGGGGAGAATGTGCAAACTCCACACGGACAGTGACCCAGAGCCGGGATTCGAACCCGGGTCCTCAGCGCCCTAGGCAGCAATGCTAACTACTGCGCCACCATGCTGCCCTCTAACCACTGTGCTACCATGAGGACATGAGTTTAATATCAGCTGTAAATGAACAGCATCATTACTGTGCAAGGAGGGGTGTTCAATGATTTAACTTTGAAAAAGAGTCAATTTAGAGACAGATAACTTTTAAAGAGGAACATGATTTTCCCTGGTGACTGATGTAAGGGATCACTCAACTAGGTTTCCCATTTTAAGACATTTTACTGTAACAAACAAACTGTAATCAACATTGAATAAATATTGGGCAGCACGGCGGCACAGTGGTTAGCACCCCTGCCTCATGGCGCCGAGATCCCAGGTTTGATTCCGGCTGTGGGTCACTGTCCGTGTGGAGTTTGCACATTCTCCCCGTGTTTCCGTGAGTTTCATCCCCACAACCCAAAAGATGTGCAGGGTAGGTGAATTGGGCGCGCTAAATTGCCCCTTAATTGGAAAAAATGAACTGGGTACTGAAGTTAAAACCTCACCACTATTCTTAGAATTACCCCTATACCAAAAAGGGTTGATATTCTAAATGGTGAACAGGGATTCTCACTCCCTGACTCCTGTGCAGGCTGAGGTGGGTGCTATTCAGGTCAAACTAGTGTTCCAAGTTTTCCCCGGGTATAACCCATACCTTCACAAAAGAATTTTATCTACTTACCACTTAGTAGCATCGATCCTGGGTCCCGTGTTGCTAAGTAAGTAAAGTAGACTTTGTAATAACCACTGTTTCAGGTTCAAACTTTTAAAAATTATTTTATTATTATATTTTTTCTTTTAAAAGGTGCAATCACTGTCTTTACAGAAAAGTAAAAAGACCTTGCTTCTGGATCCTTCTGGTTGGTTGAAGAGACCTTCAGTCCACCTTGACAATCACTTTTCTTTAGCCTTTGGTCGTCCTCAGATGGATTCGCTGTTCTGCTCGGTTGCTATGCTCTATCCGTCCCATGTACCGAGCTATGAGAGCTGACTCTCTCTCTTCTTTAGCTTTTGGTCTTTCTCAGATGGATTCACTGTTCTGCTTGGTTGCTATGCTCTATCTTTCCCATGACCGAGCTATGAGAGCTGACTCTGCTGGCTGTCCCCTTTCTTAGGGTTTCTCTCCCCCTTCTAGCAGTTTTACATTTTTGGAAATGTAACTTTATTTTACTTCTGATTGTAAAAGGTACCTTTAATCTGAATTATTTCTAACACGACTATGTTCA
Organism: Scyliorhinus torazame; assembly: GCF_047496885.1. Lineage (NCBI taxonomy): Eukaryota > Metazoa > Chordata > Chondrichthyes > Carcharhiniformes > Scyliorhinidae > Scyliorhinus > Scyliorhinus torazame. The sequence continues at coordinate 13,779,672 of NC_092707.1, forward strand.
TATTGAGCATGACTTACATTGTATCCTTTGTGATGTGCAAAAGTGCTTTTATTCCAAAGGGGTGTTACTTCTGGTTCTTGTCATTTCTATGGTATTATTATCAAATTTTGACTTTGATTTGGGTCTAATTTGTGTTCTCGTAGACAGGTTGTCTCCAGCTTTCTTTAATTTACCTGATGTCAGCAGAACTTCACACCTATACATTTGTCACCTAATTCAACTGAAAACCGCATCCATTCTTTTCCATCTGCTTACTGAAATAATTAACTTCAAAGCAGGTGCGAAATATTGCTTTTTTCCTCATACCAAAAGCTCAATCTGCTGTGACTTAAAAGACTTGCCAGTTTTACAGTTTGAACAGTCACGAGTTGTTTTCTTAACGCCTGTTTGATAAAGGCTATCTGCATTTCAAAATCCTCTTTTGCAGCTGCTGTTAACACTTTGTGGGATTTTTCCCTACATTCTCTCATGTACCCTCAGGTCAGGTATTGCCTGACTTCCATGTTTCAAATTACATATTTTACAGTACTCTAAATTTATAAATAAAAACATTGAATAAACATTACTCAGTCAACAATTAATACACTAAACTACTGAAAAGGTTCTTTCCTCATCAACCAATTAACATAACCAAAACTCCCACACCACATTACATCATGCTGTCTGCAGAGAAACAGCCTGTTAGATTCAAGCCCATTTGGCAGCCTTCCTTCTTCCTCTCATGACAGGGTGAGTCTTCAAGCCTCCTTTTGAAAGTGCCCTCACTCAATCTTTTTATTCCCCTTGAACTGACTTCCAGCTGCAAGGTCCATTTTGGTGACTCCTTGGTTGTTATAAATGCCCCAAAAGTTTGGTCTGTCCCATTTTCTTTTCAAACAGAAAACCACCTCTTCCGAGCACCCCAGCTCTCACAGCTGTAACCTCTCTGCTTGTCACAGTCAGCAATGTCTCCCCCTCCCTCCCTCGGGTCTCTGACACTGACAGTCTGGAAGTCTGCATGCAATTAGGTCTGCTACCTTTTCCTTTTGTGTCTAGGTTTGAAAACGTACTTTACTGCCAATATATTTTGACTTGGGCCCATGTCCCCATGATAACCTAGGTCACATGGTGGGCAGCACGGTAGCACAGTGGGCAGCACGGTAAGCACAAGTGGCTAGCACTGTGGCTTCACAGCGCCAGGGTCCCAGGTTCGATTACCGGCTCGGGTCACTGTCTGTGCGGAGTCTGCACGTTCTCCCCGTGTCTGTGTGGGTTTCCTCTGGGTGCTCCGGTTTCCTCCCACAGTCCAAAGACGTGCAGGTTAGGTGGATTGGCCATGATAAATTGCCCTTAGTGACCAAAAAAGGTTAGGAGGGGTTATTGGGTTGCGGGGATAGGGTGGAAGTGAGGGCTTAAGTGGGTCGGTGCAGACTCGATGGGCCGAATGACCTCCTTCTGCACTGTATGTTCTATGGGTTTATCGCCGGGCAGATTTCATAGGAGATCACATCTCCCCTCTCCAAACTAATCTCTTTTACTTTGAATTAATGGACAGTTTAAAACCTGACCATCTTATAAAGGAGAAGACATACAAAAAGAAACTGTAAGGTTTAGGGATGAAACTACAGATGCTTGGGCCTAGATGGTTGAAGACAAGGTCACAAGTGGGGATGTACTGGCAGTGATGGGGGTGATTGGGAATGCAAAACAACAATGACAGCATTCCCCATCATTTATTGCATAAGAAGAACATCCATTGAGAGATGTGACAAGGTGCAGCGCACTGGCGAGTTTCTGCTCCCAGACCTAGAATACCTGACGCTAAAATGCCGCCCCTACTACCTTCCGCGGGAGTTCAGCTCCGTTATCCTGACGGCAGTTTACATCCCACCCCATGCGAACGTGAAAATCGCACTGGACAAAATATTCACCCCCACAAATAACCTTGAAACTAAACATCCCGAGGCCTTGTTCACCGTGGCTGGGGACTTCAATTAGGCCAAGCTCAAGAGCGTACTACCAAGTTACCACCAACATGTCACCTGTTCCACCAGAGGCCCAAACATCCTGGACCACTGCTACACAAATATCAAACATGCCGACCGCTCTACCGCCCGCCCACACTTTGGCAAATCTGACCACAAGGCTGTGCTCCTGCTCCCGGCTTATAAGCAAAAACTGAAGCGGGAGAATCCATCAAAGAAAGTTGTGCATTGTTGGTCTGAGGAATCGGATGATCTCCTACGGGACTGCTTAGAGTCAGTGGACTGGTCAGTATTTAAAAACTCTGCGACCAGCCTGAACGAGTACGCCACTACAGTAACTGACTTCATTAGTAAGTGTGTCGGAGACTGTGTGCCAAAGAAGCAAATCCGCGTGTTTCCCAACCGGAAACCCTGGATGAACAGGGATATCCACTGCTTGCTGAAGTCTAGGTCTGAGGTGTTCAAGTCCGGCGACCCTGACCTCTACAAGAAAGCCAGATATGATCTAAAGAAATCCATCAAAGATGCCAAAAGACAGTACCGGACCAAGCTTGAGTCCCAGGCTAGCCACACGGATCCCCGCCGTCTATGGCAAGGTCTGCAAGACATAACGGGCTCCAAGATGAAGGCATGTAAAATCGTTGGCTCCAACACACCCGTCCCTGATGAGCTCAATGCATTCTATGCCCGCTTTGAGCAAGAGGTCAGCAAGAGCGAGCCCTCCACCCCAGAAACCTCGGATGAACTTGTATCTGAGATCACTACTGCAGACGTCAGAGCAGCCTTCTCGAAGGTCAACCCATTGAAAGCCACTGGCCCGGATGGGGTACCCGGACGAGCACTCGGGTCTTGCGCGGATCAGCTGGCGGGGGTATTCGCAGACATCTTCAACCTCTCTGTACAACAATCTGAGGTTCCTATCTACTTCAAGAAGACGACCATCGTCCCTGTACCAAAAGAAAGCCAAGCAGCGTGCCTTAAAGACTATCGTCCAGTGGCTCTGACATCCATCATCATGAAGTGCTTCAAAAGGTTAGTCATGGCACGAATCAACTCCAGCCTCCCGGATTGCCTTGATCCACTACAGTTCGCCTACCGCTGCAACAGGTCCACAGCAGGCGCCATCTCCATGGCCCTGCACTCTACCCTGGAACACCTAGATAACAAAGACACTTATGTCAGACTCCTATTTATCGACCACAGCTCAGCCTTCAACACCATCATTCCTGCTAAACTCATCTCCAAAATCCGTGGCCTTGGCCTCGGCTCCTCCCTCTGAGACTGGATCCTGAACTTTCTAACCCACAGACCACAATCAGTAAAGATAGGCAACAACACCTCCTCCACGATCATCCTCAACACCGGTGCCCCAAAAGGCTGTGTCCTCAGCCCCCTACACCTTATACACCTATGACTGTGTGGCCAAATTCCCCTCCAACTCGATTTTCAGATTTGCTGATGACACCACCGTAGTGGGTCGGATCTCAAACAATGACGAGACAGAGTACAGGAATGAGATAGAGAATCTGGTGAACTGGTGCGACGACAATAATCTCTCCCTCAATGTCAACAAAACGAAGGAGATGGTCATCGACTTCAGGAAGTGTAGTGGAGAACATGCCCCTGTCGACATCAATGGGAACAAAGTAGAAAGGGTCGAGAGCTTCAAGTTTTTAGGTGTACAGATCTCCAACAACCTGTCCTGGTCCCCCCATGCCGACACTATAGTTAAGAAAGTACTCTACTTTTTCAGAAGACTAAGGAAATTTGGCATGTCAGCTACGACCCTCACCAACTTCTACAGGTGCACCATAGAGAGCATTCTTTCTGGTTGTATCACAGCTTGGTATGGAGCCTGCTCTGCCCAAGACCGCAGGAAACTACAAAAGGTCGTGAATGTAGCCCAGTCCATCACGTAAACCAGCCTCCCATCCATTGACTCTGTCTACAATTCCCGCTGCCTCGGAAAGGCCGCCAGCATAATTAAGGACCCCACGCACCCCGGACATACTCTCTTCCACCTTCTTCCGTCAGGAAAAAGATACCAAAGTGTGAGGTCACGTACCAACCGACTCAAGAACAGCTTCTTCCCTACTGCCATCAGGCTTTTGAATGGACCTACCTCGTATTAAGTTGATCTTTTCTCTACACCTTGCTATAACTGTAACCTTATATTCTGCAGTCTCTCCTTCCTTCCCTATGTACGGGATGCATTGTTTGTACAGCACACAAGAAACAATACTTCACTGTATACTAATGTGACAATAATAAATCAAATCAAAATTTAAAAATGTAAATCTCAAGAGACTTATTCAATTGACCCTGATACCTAAAGATATTAAAATATGTGGCACCTTTCATGAACTGGGCCAATGATATTTTATCAGATGCTTTTAATTGGCACTAAACAGAAAGTCAGACACCAACGATCACTTGGCATAATTTCAAAGAACAAAGAACAATACAGCACAGGAACAGGCCCTTCGGCCCTCCAAGCCTGCACCGGTCATGATACCTGCTTAAACTAAAACCATCTGCACTTACGGAGTCCGTACCCTTCCATGCCCACCCTATTTGTTTATTTTTCTCGATGCCACTTCAATGCCGCTATCGTACCTGCTCCCACCACCTCCCCAGGCAGCGCATTCCATATATTTACCCCCCTCTGTGTAAAAAACGTGCCTCGCACATCTGTTCTAAACTTTTCCCCAGGCACTTTACACCTATGTGCCCCATGTACTTGACTCTCCTACCCTAGGAAAGAGCATCTGACTATCCACTCTGTCCATGCCACTCATAATCTTGTAGACCTCTATCCGGTCGCCTCTCAACCTCCGTCGTTCCAGTGAGCCAATTTCGGAACCCTCCAACATCACGAAGGCAGATTCCTTGGTCATAGTTTCATTGATCTGTGCACTTTGCTGCCACAGCTCCCACATTACAACATTCATTACATTGAGAAATGTACTTTTTAAAGTAGATTAATGGGATGTGTGCATTGCTGGCTGGGTCAGCATTTATTGTCCAGGACAAGGTGGTGGTGAGCTGCCTTCTTGACCTGTTGCAGTCCATGAGATGCAGGTACAGCCACCATGCCGAAAGAGAGGGAGTTCCCAGGATTTTGACCCAGCGATAGTGAACGAACAGCGGTATATTCCCAATTTAGGATAGTGTGTGGCTTGGAGGGGAACTTGCAGGTGGTACTGTTCCCAGGTAACTGCTGCCCTTGTCCTTCTAGATGGTAGTGGTCGTGGGTTTGGAAGGTGCTGTCTAAGAAACCTTGGTGAGTTCCTGCAGTTCATCTTGTGGATGGTACACACAGCTGCCACTGTGCATCAGCGTTGGGGGGGGGGGGTGAATGTTTGTGGACGGGGTACCAATCAAATGGGGCTGCTTTGTCCTGGATGATATCGAGCATCTTGAGTGTTGGTGCTGCACTCATCAATGGCAAGTGGAGAGTATTCCATTGCACTCCTGACTTGTGCCTTGTGGACAGGGTTTATGGGGTCAGGAGGTGAGTTCCTCGCTGCAGGATTCCTAGCCTCTGACCTGCTCTTGTAGCCACAATATTTATATGGCTGAGGAATGGGCCTGGCCACGGGCGAGAGAGGAATAGGCAGAGTGGCAGGAAGCTCCACAAAGTCGACATCAGGGACAACAGGAGGGCATGGCACCGGTGCATGATCACATAGCGAGTGCGGAAGCAGCCGAAGGGCCTGCCGATTACGCCGGCAAATGGAGCCATCAGGCATGCGAACCAGGAACGAGCAGGGAGCCACGTGTCTAACCAGGAATAACCCCCAGGATATCGATCGTGTGGGATTCAGCGATTGTAATGCCAATGGGCTGATGGTTAGATACTCCCGTGTTGGGAGATGGTCATTGCCTGCCACTTGTGTGGAGTGAATGTTATTTGTTCCTTCTCAGCCAAAGCCTGGATATTATCCAGGACTTGTTTATTTGGACATGGACTGCTTCAATATTTGATGAGTCGCAAATGGTGCTGAACATTGTGCAATCATCAGCGAACATCCTCACTTCTGACCTTATGATGGAGGGAAAAATCATTGATGAAGCAGATGGAGATGGTTGGGCCTAGGACACGACTCTGAGAAACTCCTGCAGTGATGTCCTGGAGCTGAGATGAAATGCTGCCTTGATGTCAAGGGCAGTCACTCCAACCTCACCTCTGGCACTCAGCTCGGTTGTCAATGTTTGAACCAAGGTTGTAGTGAGGTCAGGAGCTGAGTGACCCTGGTGGAACCTAAAATGAGCATCAGTGAGCAGGTTAACGCTGAGCAGGTGCCACTTGACGGTTGATGACACCTTCCACCACTCTGGGTTGGATTTGTCCTGTTTCTTGTGTACAGGACACACCTGAGCAATTTTCCACATTGCTGGGTAGATGCCAGTGTTGTAGCTGTACTGGAACAGCTTGGTTAGGGGTGCGGCAAGTGCTGGAGCACAAGTCTTCAGCACTATTGCAGGGATATTGTCAGGGCCCATAGCCTTTGCAGCATCCAGTGCCTTCAATGATTTATTTTTTGAAAATAAATTTAGAGTACCCAATTCATTTTATCCAATTAAGGGGCAATTTAGCGTGGCCAATTCACCTACCCTGCACATCTTTGGGTTGTGGAGGCGAAACGCACGCAAACACGGGGAGAATGTGCAAATTCCACACAGACAGTGACCCAGAGCCGGGATCGAACCTGGGACCTCAGCGCCATGAGGTGGCAGTGCTAACCACTGCCCCACCGTGCTGCCCCTTACACCATTTTTTGACATAAGACATAGGGGCAGAATTAGGCCACTCGGCCAATCGAGTCCGCTCCGCCATTCAACCATGGTATTTTTCTCATCCCCATTCTCCTGCCTTCTCCCCATAACCCTTGATCTCCTTATTAATCAAGAAACTACCTATCTCTATCTTAAAGACACTCTGTGTTTTGGCCTCTGCGGCAATGAGTTCCACAGATTCACCACCCTCTAGCTGAAGAAATTCCTCCTCATCTCTGTTTTAAAGGATCGTCCCTTTAGTCTGAGATTGTGTCCCCTCTGCTTCTAGTTTTTCCTACAAGTGGAAACATCCTCTCCATGTCCACTCTATCCAGGCCTCGCAGTATCCTGTAAGTTTCAATAAGATTCCCCCTCAACCTTCTAAACTCCAAAGAGTACAGACCCAGAGTCCTCAACCGTTCCTCATACGACAAGTTCTTTGTTCCAGGGATCATTCTTGTGAACCTCCTCTGGACCCTTTCCAAGGCCAGCACATTGTTCCTTAGATACAGATAATTAGATAATTGTAAGGGGAATAGACAGGCGTTTCTGTGGACGCAAACGAGAATCCAGGTTGGTATGTTGCCTCCCTGGTGCAAGGGTCAAGGATGTCTCGGAGCGGCTGCAGGGCATTCTGGAGGGGGAGGGTGAACAGCCAGCTGTCGTGGCGCATATAGGCACCAACGATATAGGTAAAAAACGGGATGAGGTCCTACAAGCTGAATTTAGGGAGTTAGGAGTTAAACTAAAGAGTAGGACCTCAAAGGTAGTAATCTCAGGATTGCTACCAGTGCCACGTGATAGTCAGAGTAGGAATGACAGGATAGCTAGGATGAATACGTGGCTTGAGAGATGGTGCAAGAGGGAGGGTTTCAAATTCCTGGGACATTGGGACCGGTTCTGGGGGAGGTGGGACCTGTACAAATCGGACGGTCTGCATCTGGGTGGGACCGGAACCAATGTTCTCGGGGGTGTGTTTGCTAGTGTAGTTGGGGAGGGTTTAAACTAATGTGGCAGGGGGATGGGAACCGATGTAGGAAGTCAGTGGGGACAGAAACAAAAGGCAGGAAGGGAGAGTGTGTAAAGCATGACCTGAGAAAGCAGGGCAGAGAGCAAGGAAGGTCTACATTAAACTGCATTTATTTCAATGCAAGGGGCCTGACGGGCAAAGCGGATGAACTCAGGGCATGGACGGGCACATGGGACTGGGATATTATAGCTATGACTGAAACATGGCTAAGGGAGGGGCAGGACTGGCAGCTCAATGTTCCGGGCTACAGATGCTATAGAAAGGATAGAACAGGAGGTAAGAGAGGAGGGGGAGTGGCGTTTTTGATTAGGGAGAACATCACGGCAGTACTTAGAGGGGATATATCCGAGGGTTCGCCCACTGAGTCTATATGGGTGGAACTGAAAAATAAGAAGGGAGAGATCACCTTGGTAGGACTGTACTACAGGCCCCCAAATAGTCAGCGGGAAATTGAGGAGCAAATATGTAAGGAGATTACAGATAGCTGCAAGAATAATAGGGTGGTAGTAGTAGGGGACTTTAACTTTCCCAACATTGACTGGGACAGCCAGAGCATTAGGGGCTTGGATGGAGGGAAATTTGTTGAGTGTATTCAGGAGGAATTTCTCATTCAGTATGTGGATGGACCGACTAGAGAGGGGGCAAAACTTGACCTCGTCTTGGGAAATAAGGAAGGGCAAGTGACAGAAGTGCTAGTGAGAGATCACTTTGGGACAAGTGACCATAACTCCATTAGTTTTAAGATAGCTATGGAGAATGATAGGTCTGGCCCAAGAGTTAAAATTCTTAATTGGGGCAAGGCCAATTTTGATGGTATCAGACAGGAACTTGCAGAGGTAGATTGGGGGAGACTGTTGGCAGGCAAAGGGATGGCTGGTAAATGGGAGGCTTTTAAAAATGTGTTAACCAGGGTGCAGGGTAAGCACATTCCCTTTAGAGTGAAGGGTAAGGCTGGTAGAAGTAGGGAACCCTGGATGACTCGAGATATTGAGACTCTGGTCAAAAAGAAGAAGGAGGCATATGACGTACATAAGCAACTGGGATCAAGTGGATCCCTTGAAGAGTATAGAGATTGTCGAAATAGAGTTAAGAGGGAAATCAGGAGGGCAAAAAGGGGACATGAAATTGCTTTGGCAAATAATGCAAGGGAGAATCCAAAGAGATTCTACAAATACATAAAGGGGAAAAGAGTAACTAGGGACAGAGTAGGGCCTCTTAAGGATCAACAAGGGCATCTATGTGCAGAGCCACAAGAGTTGGGTGAGATCCTGAATGAATATTTCTCATCGGTATTCACGGTGGAGAAAGGCATGGATGTTAGGAAACTAAGGGAAATAAATAGTGATGTCTTGAGAAGTGTGCATATTACAGAGGAGGAGGTGCTGGAAGTCTTAAAGCGCATCAAGGTAGATAAATCCCCAGGATCTGATGAAATGTATCCCAGGGTGTTGTGGGAGGCTAGGGAGGAAATTGCGGGTCCCCTAACAGAGATATTTGAATCATCGGCAGCCACAGGTGAGGTGCCTGAAGATTGGAGAGTGGCGAATGTTGTGCCCTTGTTTAAGAAGGGCAGCAGGGAAAAGCCTGGGAACTACAGACGGGTGAGCCTAACGTCTGTAGTAGGTAAGTTGCTAGAAGGTATTCTGAGAGACAGGATCTACAAGCATTTAGAGAGGCAAGGACTGATTTGGGGCAGTCAGCATGGCTTTGTGCGTGGAAAATCATGTCTCACAAATTTGATTGAGTTTTTTGAGGGGGTGACCATGAGGGTAGATGAGGGCAGTGCAGTAGACGTTGTCTACATGGACTTTAGCAAAGCCTTTGACAAGGTACCGCATGGCAGGTTGTTGCAGAAGGTTAAAGCTCACGGGATCCAGGGTGAGGTTGCCAATTGGATTCAAAATTGGCTGGACGACAGAAGGCAGAGGGTGGTTGTAGAGGGTTGTTTTTCAAACTGGAGGCCTGTGACCAGTGGTGTGCCTCAGGGATCGGTGCTGGGTCCACTGTTATTTGTGATTTATATTAATGATTTGGATGAGAATTTAGGAGGCATGGTTAGTAAGTTTGCAGATGACACCAAGATTGGTGGCACAGTGGATAGTGAAGAAGGTTATCTAGGATTGCAATGGGATCTTGATCAATTAGGCCAGTGGGCCGACGAATGGCAGATGGAGTTTAATTTAGATAAATGTGAGGTGATGCATTTTGGCAGATCGAATCAGGCCAGGACCTACTCAGTTAATGGTATGGCGTTGGGGAGAGTTATAGAACAAAGAGATCTAGGAGTACAGGTTCATAGCTCCTTGAAGGTGGAGTCGCAGGTGGACAGGGTGGCGAAGAAGGCATTCGGCATGCTTGGTTTCATTGGTCAGAACATTGAATACAGGAGTTGGGACGTCTTGTTGAAGTTGTACAAGACATTGGTACGGCCACACTTGGAATACTGTGTGCAGTTCTGGTCACCCTATTATAGGAAGGATATTATTAAACTGGAAAGAGTGCAGAAAAGATTTACTAGGATGTTGCCGGGACTTGATGGTTTGAGTTATAAGGAGAGGCTGGATAGACTGGGACTTTTTTCCTTGGAGCGTAGGAGGCTTAGGGGTGATCTTATAGAGGTCTATAAAATAATGAGGGGCATAGATAAGGTAGATAGTCAACATCTTTTCCCAAAGGTAGGGGAGTCTAAAACTAGAGGGCATAGGTTTAAGGTGAGAGGGGAGAGATTCAGAAGGGCCCAGAGGGGCAATTTCTTCACTCAGAGGGTAGTGAGTGTCTGGAATGGGCTGCCAGAGGTAGTAGTAGAGGCGGGTACAATTGTGTCTTTTAAAAAACATTTAGATAGTTACATGGGTAAGATGGGTATAGAGAGTTATGGGCCAAGTGGAGGCAACTGGGACTAGCTTAATGGTAAAAACTGGGCGGCATGGACTGGTTGGGCCGAAGGGCCTGTTTCCATGCTGTAAAACTTCTATGATTCTTCTATGATTCTATGATTCTACAGGGCCCAAAACTGCTCACTATACTCCAAATGGGGTCTGACCTGAGCCTCAGAAGTACATCCCTGGTCTTGTATTCTAGCCCTCTCGACATGAATGCTAACATTGCATTTGCCTTCTGAAGTGGGAAATGGTTCAGAAGGGCACTTGGCACAGAAGATGGCTGCCTGACAAACAAGATGGAGACACAGAGAATAAAGCAGACATAACTGATGCCTGGAGCCCAGCAGGGTGCCAGTAGGACAGGTAGGAACAAATCCATGACAAAGGGAGCCAGACAAGAAGATTAAGAAATACATAAATGCGGGACACCACTTGAATAAAGCTGACTTCAGCCGAGGTGTACACAATGATATGCTAATACGAATGTCTTGGGCCATTTCCTAAAACAAAGGGACAATCGATACTGCTTTCCTGCTGCTACCTGTAACCTGTAAAACCTCTTTAACTATAACCATGTGTAAATGGCAAAACGCTTACAAATAGCGATGTACAATCTATAAAATGTTTAAAGATAACAAGGTGATAATTGTTTTGTATCTGGGCCCATTGTGAACCCAAAGTATAAAATGAATGACTGCCATTCAAACCACGGGAAAGGCTGGCTACCGTACCGCGGGGTACGTACGCTTTCTCCCGAAGCTTCGTGTAACAATAAAACTGCACTGATTTGAACACAGCAAGTCTGACTCCTGAAGTGGTTGATTTTTCCCACAACACCTTCTTAACTGCCGACTGAACCTGCACGTTAACCTTAACAGAATCGTGAACAAGGACTCCCAAGTCCCTTTGTGCTTCTGATTTCCTAAGTATCTCACCATTTAGAAAATAATCTGTGCCTGCATTTCTCCTTCCAAAATGCATAACCTCACACTTTTCCACATTGTATTTAATTTGTCACTTCATTGCCCGCTCTCCTAGCTTGTCCAAGTCCTTCTGCAGCCCGCCTGCTTTTTCAATACTACCTGTCCCTCTACAGATCTTTGTATCATCTGCAAATGATACAAACTCTTAAACTCTAACAGATTTGTCAGACACAAACTCCCTTTGACAAAGCCGTGCTGACTCAGTCCTATTTTACCATGCACTTCCAAGTATTCCGTGACTCATCTTTAATAACAGACTCTAAAATCTTACCAATGACTGAAGTCAGGCTAACCGGTCTATAATTTCCCGTCTTCTGCCTCCCTTCCTTCTTAAACAGGGGTGTTACATTAGCCACTTTCCAGACCGCTAGGGCCCTTCCTGCCTCCAGCGATTCCTGAAAGATCATCACCAATATCTCCACAATCTCTCAGCTATCTCTTTTAGGACCCTGGGATGTAGTCCATCCGGTCCAGGTGATTAATCCACCTTCACACCTTTCAGTTTCCCCAGAATCTTCTCCTTAGTGATGGCCACTACACTCACCTCTGCCCCTTGGTTCTCCTGGAGCTCTGGCATCCCACTTGGATCCCACTCTGGCATCAAATTGGCTGGAGACTGACATCTGGGATGTTGGGGACCTCAGGAGGAGGCCGAGATGGTCATCCACTCGGCACTTCTGGCTGAAGATTGCAGCAAATGTTTCAGTCTTATCTTTTACACAGATGTGCTGGGCTCTTCCATCATTGAGGATGGGGATATTTGTTTGATTTCTTTTATTGTCACGTGTACCGAGGTAGAGTGAAAAGTATTGATCCGCGTACAGACCCGACATATCGTTCCAGACATGAAAAAACATAGGACATACGATAAATACACAATGTAAATACATAGACACAGGCATCGGGTGAAGCACACGGAGTGTAGAACTACTCAGCAGAGAAGATGTGTGGAGAGATCAGTTCAGTCTATAAGAGGGTCATTCAGGAGTCTGGTAACAGCGGGGAATAAGATGTTTTTGAACCTGTTCGTGCGTGTGCTCAGACTTTTGTATCTCCTGCCCGATGGAAGAAGTTGGAAGAGTGAGTAAGCCGGGTGGGAGGGGTCTTTGATTATGCTGCCCGCTTTCCCCAGGCAGCGGGAGGTGTCGATGGAGTCAATGGATGGAAGGCAGGTTCGTGTGATGGACTGGGCGGTGTTCACGACTCTCTGTAGTTCCTTACGGTCTCGGGCCGAGCAGTTGCCATACCAGGCTGTGATGCAGCCTGATAGGATGCTTTCTATGGTGCATCTGTAAAAGTTGGTGAGAGTCAATGTGGACATGCTGAATGTCCTTAGTTTCCTGAGGAAGTATAGGCGCCGTGAGCTTTCTTGGTTGTAGCGTCGACGTGGGTGGACCAGGACAGATTGTTGGTGATAGTCTGCCACCATTCACGGTTGGATGTGGCAGGACTGCAGAGCCTAAATCTGATCCGTTGGTTGTGGGACCGCTTAGATCTGTCAATCACTTGCTGCTAATGTTTTGTTGGATACAAAGAACGTTAAGATGTCCTGTGGTCAGGGAAGGCGCTATATAAATGCAAGTTCTAGATCATGATAATCATGATACAACTTGAGGGTCGGGGATTTTTCAGGGGTTCCCCCATTCCACCAGCTTAAGAATTCACAGGAAACTCCCTTAAAGCAGGCAGGTGAGACAGCTAGCTGACATTGCCACTTCTTGCGCAAGGGAACACCTGCTTCATGAGAGAGAGATAAGGTCATTCAGAGAATTTCCATGTTCTTTTTTTTAAATATGTTTATTAGAACATAGAACATAGAACGATACAGCGCAGTACAGGCCCTTCGGCCCACGATGTTGCACCGACATGGGAAGTCAAAAAACAAAACACTATGTCATTATCATCCATATGCTTATCCAATAAACTTTTAAATGCCCTCAATGTTGGCGAGTTCACTACTGTTGCAGGTAGGGCATTCCACGGCCTCACCACTCTTTGCGTAAAGAACCTACCTCTGACCTCTGTCCTATATCTATTACCCCTCAGTTTAAAGTTATGTCCCCTCGTGCCAGCCATTTCCATCCGCGGGAGAAGGCTCTCACTGTCCACCCTATGTAACCCCCTGATCATTTTGTATGCCTCTATTAAGTCTCCTCTTAACCTTCTTCTCTCTAACGAAAACAACCTCAAGTCCATCAGCCTTTCTTCATAAGATTTTCCCTCCATACCAGGCAACATCCTGGTAAATCTCCTCTGCACCCGCTCCAAAGCTTCCACGTCCTTCCTATAATGCGGTGACCAGAACAGTACGCAATACTCCAAATGCGGCCGTACCAGAGTTTTGTGCAGCTGCAACATGACCTCCTGACTCCGGAACTCAATCCCTCTACCAATAAAGGCCAATACTCCATAGGCCTTCTTCACAACCCTATCAACCTGGGTGGCAACTTTCAGGGATCTATGTACATGGACACCTAGATCCCTCTGCTCATCCACACTTTCAAGAACTTTACCATTAGCCAAATATTCTGCATTCCTGTTATTCCTTCCAAAGTGAATCACCTCACACTTCTCTATATTAAACTCTACATTAAAATTAAGAATTTTTCAACAACATTTTCAACCACACAACCCCCCCCCCCCCCCCATAACAAAAAGAAAAGAAAAGTCGCAGAGCAAGACATAAACATATCAAATCAACATAATACAGAACTTTGTACATTGGATTCCTCCCGCACATATCAACTTTCCTGAACATTTATGTATTTTCTTGCTCAAGTGCCCCCAGGAAAAAAAACCTTCCCAGTCCACCCTTCTTCCCCCCCCCCGAAAGAGATGTCCCCCCTCCCCTCCCCCCCTGGGTTGCTGCTGCTGCTGACCGAACTTCATCTAGCGCTCCGCGAGATAGTCTAGGAACGGTTGCCACTGCCTGAAGAACCCCTGCACAGACCCTCTCAAGGCAAACTTTATCCTCTCCAGCTTGATGAACAATGCCATGTCATTTATCCAGGCTTCCACACTGGGGGGCTTCGCATCTTTCCACACTAACAAGATCCTTCGCCGGGCTACCAGGGACGCAAAGGCCAGAATGCCGGCCTCTTTCGCCTCCTGCACTCCCGGCTCATCCGCCACTCCAAATAGTGCCAACCCCCAACTCGGCTTGACCTGGACTTTCACTACCTTAGATATAATTCTCGCAACACCCCTCCAGAACCCATCCAGTGCCGGGCACGACCAGAACATGTGGGCGTGATTCGCCGGGCTTCCTGAGCACCTCCCACATCTGTCCTCCACCCCAAAGAACCTACTCAGCCTCGCCCCTGTCATATGTGCTCTGTGAGTGACCTTAAATTGTATTAGGCTGAGCCTGGCGCAAGAGGAGGAAGAATTAACCCTACTCAGGGCATCAGCCCACAGACCCTCTTCAATCTCCTTCCCCAGCTCCTCCTCCCATTTACCCTTCAGCTCTTCTACCAAAGCCTCCCCCTCTTCTTTTATCTCCTGGTATATCGCCGTCACCTTGCCCTGTCCGACCCATACACCCGAAATCACCCTATCTTGAATCCCCTGTGCCGGGAGCAATGGAAATTCCCTCACCTGTCACCTCACAAACGCCCTCACTTACCTGAATGTGTTTCCCAGGGGTAGCCCAAACTTCAACTCCAGCACCCCTAGGCTCGCAAACGTCCCATCAATGAACAGGCCCCCCATTCTTCTAAACCCTGCCCGATGCCAGCTCTGAAACCCCCCGTCCATCCTTCCTGGGACAAACCGATGGTTATCCCTGATCGGGGACCACACCGAGGCTCCCATTGCACCCCTGTGCCCTCTCCACTGCCCCCAGATCTTTAGCGTTGCTGCCACCACCGGGCTCGTGGTGTACCTTGTCGGCGAGAGCAGCAGCGGTGCCGTCACCAGCGCCCGCAGGCTCGTTCCTTTGCAGGACGCCATCTCCAACCTCTTCCATGCCGCCCCCTCTCCCTCCATCATCCACTTACGGATTATCGCCACATCCGTGTTCTGGGGCCCCACATCTGTTCTGGGGCCGTTGCTGTTTGTCATTTTTATCAATGACCTAGAGGAAGGCGCAGAAGGGTGGGTGAGTAAATTTGCAGACGATACTAAAGTCGGTGGTGTTGTCGATAGTGAGGAAGGAAGTAGCAGGTTACAGAGGGATATAGATAAGCTGCAGTGCTGGGCTGAGAGGTGGCAAATGGAGTTTAATGTAGAGAAGTGTGAGGTGATTCACTTTGGAAGGAATAACAGTAATGCGGAATATTTGGCTAATGGAAAAGTTCTTGAAAGTGTGGATGAGCAGAGGGATCTAGGTGTCCATGTACATAGATCCCTGAAAGTTGCCACCCAGGTTGATAGGGTGGTGAAGAAGGCCTATGGAGTGTTGGCCTTTATTGGTAGAGGGATTGAGTTCCGGAGTCAGGAGGTCATGTTGCAGCTGTACAGAACTCTGGTACGGCCGCATTTGGAGTATTGCGTACAGTTCTGGTCACCGCATTATAGGAAGGACGTGGAGGCTTTGGAACGGGTGCAGAGGAGATTTACCAGGATGTTGCCTGGTATGGAGGGAAAATCTTATGAGGAAAGGCTGATGGACTTGAGGTTGTTTTCGTTAGAGAGAAGAAGGTTAAGAGGAGACTTAATACAAAATGATCAGAGGGTTAGATAGGGTGGACAGTGAGAGCCTTCTCCCGCGGATGGAAATGGCTAGCACGAGGGGACATAGCCTTAAACTGAGGGGTAATAGATATAGGACAGAGGTCAGGGGTAGGTTCTTTACGCAAAGAGAAGTGAGGCCGTGGAATGCCCTACCTGCTACAGTAGTGAACTCGCCAACATTAAGGGCATTTAAAAGTTTATTGGATAAACATATGGATGATAATGGTATAGTGTAGGTTAGATGGCTTTTGTTTCGGTGCAACATCGTGGGCCGAAGGGCCTGTACTGCGCTGTATTGTTCTATGTTCTATGTTCTATGTTCTATTGGCTGCCCAGTAGTAGCCACCCAGATTCGGCAACGCCAGCCCTCCTCTATCTCTACTATGCTCCAGAAACCCCCTCCTTACCCTCGGGGTCTTATTCGCCCACACAAAACCCAGAATGCTCCTGCCTTCCCTCTTAAAAAAGGCCTTGGTGATCACAATTGGAAGGCACTGGAATACAAAAAGAAACCTCGGGAGGACCACCATTTTAACCGACTGTACTCGGCCCGCCAGCGAGAGTGGCAACATGTCCCATCGTTTGAAGTCCTCCTCCATCTGCTCCACTAGCCGTGTCAAATTAAGTTTGTGCAGGGCCCCCTAGCCCCTAGCTACCTGGATCCCCAAGTACCGAAAGCTCCTTTCCGCCCTCCTCAACGGTAGGCCGTCTATCCCTCTTCCCTTGTCCCCTGGATGCACCACGAAGAACTCACTTTTCCCTCCATTGAGCTTATAGCCCGAAAAGAATTTCCATGTTCATGTTGACGAACAGGTCTTCAGGGCGAGCACCGTCGTGATTCTTAATCTGGTTAAAAACACTAACCTGGGGCGCGATTCCCCGACCCCGACAGAAACAAAAGGGGATGCGAATGACTGACGGAATGGGGCGTTGACCTGGAGAAGGCTGGCATAGGAATGGGGAGGAAGTGATTCTTCAATTTCAGTCTTGTTAAACTCCATCTGTGTTCACCTCTGCGAACCTCAGCTCAGGGAAGATATTGTTAGCCTTGAAGAATGTCCAGTAAAGAATGAGACAAAAGCTTATCGGGTTAAATTCAGAGGACGGGTTACATAAACTTGGCTTGGACTAATTTGAATAGAGGAGGTCGAGGAGTAATCTATTTGATGTGTTTAAAATGGTTTTAAAAAATCAATGAGGTGGATAGAGATCAATCATTTCCTCTGATGGGCAGTCTAGAACAAGCAAGCACAATTAGAGTGAGGTTGCTCGACTGAAATCATAGAACATAGAACATACAGTGGAGAAGGAGGCCATTCAGCCCATCGAGTCTGCACCGACCCACTTAAGCCCGCACTTCCACCCTATCCCCGTAACCCAATAACCCCTCCCAACCTTTCTGATCACTAAGGGCGATTTATCATGGCCAATCCACCTAACCTGCACGTCTTTGGACTGTGGGAGGAAACTGGAGCACCCGGAGGAAACCCACGCAGACACAGGGAGAACGTGCAGACTCCGCACTGACAGTGACCCAGCGGGGAATCGAACCTGGGACCTTGGCGCTGTGAAGCCACAGTGCTGCCCACTGTGCTACCGTGCTGCCCAAATCAGGAAGCATTTTGGCAAAGGGAGGTGGAAATCTGGAGCTCTGTCTGTCAAAAGGTTGTGGATGCTGGGGGTGAAGTTATAAAAGATCAGGGGGCCCGAGAAGGTAAATCCAGGATAAGTTTTGACATAAGTTATATTTTCAGCTGAGATCCAAAGGATTTCGGTTCAGGATATCGAGGGATATGAACTACAGATGGGTAAATTCGTCAAGGTACAGTTTATGGCCAGCAAGTGGTGGTCTTGCCCGGTGGGAATTTCAGGTTACCTTCCCGTCATTGGCAACTCCCCCCCGTGGCGGGTTCACAGAAGATCCCGTCAGTGGCCATCAGAAACCACAGGGGGAGCCACAAGATCCCGGCCATCTTCTTTGAGTCGACCCATCAAACCCCAAAAGGTTCCATCAGCTTTCTCTTTTCGAGAGGAAAAGACCAGCCTGTTCATCCTTTCCTGTGAGTGATAACCTCTCATTTTAGCAGATCCATTTTACACCCTTTCCATTGAATCTACATCCTCCTTACAATCTGGAAATCAAAACTGTTCGCGGATGTGGTCGATCGTAGATTCCAGGGACGGGATTTTCTGAGCCCACTGCTGTCAACGGGGTTCCCATTACCAGCCTCCCCGAACAGGCACCGGAATGTGGCGACTAGGGGCTTTTCACAGTAACTTCATTTGAAGCCTACTTGTGACAATAAGCGATTTTCATTTCATTTTCATTTCATTTTCCTGTTCTATGCAGCCCCCGCCTCCGGGTTTCCTGACGGCAGGGGTTCACCGTCCGCGCGACCAGCAGATCCTGCCAACGGGAACAGCCGGAACGACAGAGTGCGGCAACATAATTTTCCTGCTTTTCAACATTCATGTGAGAGTTACCCTTTAAGAAATGGGTGTTTAAGAAACGTACCTTTAAGAAATGGAGCTGCTCATGTTACTGGAGTGATGTCAGAGTGTGGGTGGAGCTGAGCTCCACTTCTGCTCTTTTGGTTTCAGTTTGAGAAGAGCTGGGGTGTGTCTGTGTTCTTTCAGTGAGCCGCACTGCTGTTGATCTCTGCCATCCAAAGACTATCTATGGATCATTTGGCGAACTCAGAATTGTAAAAAGGTCTCAGTATTGAATGTAAACCCTGATGTGCTCCTGTTTCGAGGTTGTTAAGTTTTTGGATGTTAAAAGAACAGCACACAGATTACTTAGTGTTGGATTCTTTGGGGGGTGTATTTGATTTACTGGTTGCTAAGATGTTCACTGTTTGTTTTAGGAAGGTTAACTTGAGTTCGTAGAATAGACAGTGCTTTGTTTTAAAAACCACTGGTCCATTTTCTGCTGTCCCACACCTGTAGAGTGGGCCGTGTGCTCCCCATACCACAATGTATTAAAAGTTGTGGGTCAGGTGAACTCCATGATACACTTTGGGATTCTTTAAACCCTGACCCATAACATCATAGAATCATAGCATCCCTCCAGTGCAGAAGGAGGCCATTTGGCCCATCGAGTCTGCACCGATCCTTCGAAAGAGCACCCTGCACATGTCCTCTTACCCCCCCCCCCCCCCCCCCCCCCCCCCACTATCCCTGTAACCCCATAACCTAACCCACATATCCCTAGACATTAAGGGGCATTTTGTCACGGCCAATCAACCTAACCTGTTCGACACTAAGGGGCAATTTATCATGGTCAATCCACCTAACCTGCACTTCTTTGGACTGTGGGAGGAAACCGGAGCACCCGGAGGAAACCCACGCAGACACGGGGAGAACGTGCAGACTCCACACAGACAGTGACCGGATTTGAAACTGGGACCCTGGCGCTGTGAGGCAGCGGTGTTAACCACTGTGCCACCGTGCTGCCCCCCCCCCCCCCTTGCAATGAACAGATTTGTTTTTTTATGACCTTATTAACCGGTGAATAATCTAAGTTTTGAAAAGTTATTCTGTTGAGTTACTGCTTGTAACTGTCATTCCCTCAGATTGCATCGCAGGCAACCTTAAAGCTTTCACACTGAGTAACTGTAAACTATGAAATTTATCTTGAATGAAACACTTCTTAAAGGCAAAGACTTCTTTGATGTGAAAGTGTTGAGTGAAACGGGTGAGGAGATGCCTGAAAGCAGTTTTCCCAAATGTTCCGATCCTTTGTAAATCCATGATTCAAGTTGCAGTATTCATCTTGGCCAACAAGTAACAGGAATCCTTTGAAGTATGTTGTGTGTTTTCATTGGTGAGATGTGCCTATGGCACACAAGGACACCATGTTTCCTGATTGTGGTCACCTAGCCAGATGCCAGGCTCCTGTTTTGCATGTTATGGAGTGTGGTCACATTGCCAGTCACCACTTCCCGAGCACTTCCACTCTCCTACGAGCACAAGAAGCCAAGCCTCGGTGGATTTGCTTAACTTGCCAAGAAAAGCAGGAGGGAGGGGGGGCGAGAGAAGCTTTAGCTGTCAGCTTTTACCCCTGGAACACATCAAGGTACACCTCACCAATCAAACCATAAAAGGTGTTTTTTTTGCAAGGACTAACATTTATAAAGCACTGCTCACGGTCTCAGTACATCCTAAAGTGCGACGCAGCCAATGAAATACTTTTGAAGTTCAGTCACTGTTGTGTAGGGAATATGGCAGCCAATCTGTGCGGAGTCTGCACATCCTCCCCGTGTGTGCGTGGGTTTCCTCCGGGTGCTCCGGTTTCCTCCCACAGTCCAAAGATGTGCAGGTTAGGTGGATTGGCCAGGATAAATTGCCCCTTAGTGCCCAGAGATGTACTGGTTAGGTTAGGGGATGGAAGGGCAACACGGTGACGCAGTGGTTAGCACCTAGGTTCAATCCCGTCCCCGGGTCACTGTCCGTATGCACATTCGCCCTGTGTCTGCGTGGGTTTCACCCCCACAACCCAAAAAGATGTGCAGGGTAGGTGAATTGGTCACGCTAAATTGCCCCTTAATTGGAAAAAAAAAATTGGGTCCTCTAAATTTATTTTTTAAATGATGTGGAGATGCCGGCGTTGGACTGGGGTGAGCACAGTACGAAGTCTACAACACCAGGTTAAAGTCCAACAGCTAGTGACATCGAAACAAACCTGTTGGACTTTAACCTGGTGTTGTAAGACTTCGTACTATTTTTTAAATGGTTAGGGGTAGGACGGAATGGACAGGGAATGTACCTGGGTAGGGTGTTCTTTCAGAGGGTTGGTGCAGACCCGATGGGCCGAATGGCCTCCTTCAGACCAAGTGAACGGTTTGCGGTTCGCTCAACTCACACACATGAACCCAACCTCCCGTAGTGTGCCATCTCGATGCAGCACCTTGCTCTCACGTCCCTCCTCGGCCTGCTGCAATGTTCCCGTGAATCCCGGAGTAAACTGGGGGAGCAGCTTCCCCTCTTCCGATTGGGCAGGTTGCAGCCCCCGGGTCGCAACATTGAGTCCAACAACTTCAGACTGTGACCTTTCTCCCCCAACTTTTATCTTATATCCAAAACATTTTAGCCCCCAACACAAACATCTCCTCCCCCACCGGGCCATCTGTCACTTGTTCTTGAGTTTTGTTTTCACTGAGCGCTGACCTCTATGTTCCCATTAACACATTCAGATATCTTACCTTTCTGCCACTGCTACCACCTCCTCCAGTCATTAACGCTTCCTCTGTCTCGTGAACGGCACTTCTTTGTTGCAATCTCTCCCAGCTCCCGGCAATCACTGACGTTCCTCTGCTCCAGCTCCTCCAACCCCTCTTGCACAGTTTATAATCAGCACATTTCTCCCTCTCTGTAACTCTGAACAAGAGTCATACGGATTCGAAAGGTTACCTCTGTTTGTCTCTCCACAGCCGCTGCCAGGCCTGCTGAGATTTTCCATCATTTCCTGTTTTTGTTTCAGATTTCCTCCCCATTATTTTGCTGTTATTATAATCTGTATTGCTGATGTTTGTTGAGGGTTCAATACCAGCAGCATAGCAGAGGACAACTCCATTATCCTCCTCCCAGTAGCCTGTGGGGCTTTTACGTATATCTGAGATGGCAAACAGGCCTCAGTTAAAGATTCACCTGAAAGTCTACACCCCCGGCAGTGCTGCACCCCCGACAGTGCTGCACCCCCGACAGTGCTGCACCCCCGGCAGTGCTGCACCCCCCGCATCCCCAGCAGTGCTGCACCCCCGACAGTGCTGCACCCCCGACAGTGCTGCACCCCCGACAGTGCTGCACCCCCGGCAGTGCTGCACCCCCGACAGTGCTGCACCCCCGACAGTGCTGCATCCCTGGCAGTGCTGCACCCCCCGCACCCCCAGCAGTGCTGCATCCCCGACAGTGCTGCATCCCCGGCAGTGCTGCACCCCCGACAGTGTTGCACCCCCGACAGTGCTGCACCCCGACAGTGCTGTACCCCCGGCAATGCTGCACCCCCGACAGTGCTGCACCCCCGGCAGTGCTGCACCCCCGACAGTGCTGCAGCCCCGGCAGTGCTGCACCCCCCCGCACCCCCAGCAGTGCTGCACCCCGACAGTGCTGTACCCCCGGCAATGCTGCACCCCCGACAGTGCTGCACCCCCGGCAGTGCTGCACCCCCGACAGTGCTGCAGCCCCGGCAGTGCTGCACCCCCGACAGTGCTGTACACCCGGCAATGCTGCACCCCCGAGAGTGCTGCACCCCCGGCAGTGCTGCACCCCCGGCAGTGCTGCACCCCCGACAGTGCTGCAGCCCCGGCAGTGCTGCACGCCCCGCACCCCGAGCAGTGCTGCACCCCCGACAGTGCTGCACCCCCGGCAGTGCTGCACCCCCGACAGTGCTGCACCCCGTGGCAGTGCTTCACCCCCGGCAGTGCTGCAATCCCGGCAGTGCTGCACACCCAGCAGTGCTGCACCCCCGACAGTGCTGTACTCCTGGCAGTGCTGTATTCCCAGCAGTGCTGTACACCCCGCAGTGCTGTGCACTCCCCCCACCCCCGGCAGTGCTGCACCCCCCGCACCCCCAGCAGTGCTGCACCCCCAACAGTGCTGCACCCCCGGCAGTGCTGCACTCCCAACAGTGCTGCACCCCCCGCAGTGCTGCACCCCCGACAGTGCTGTACACCCCGCAGTGCTGCACCCCCGACAGTGCTGCACCCCCGACAGTGCTACACTCCCGACAGTGCTGCACCCCCGACAGTGCTGCACCCCCGACAGTGCTGTACACCCCGCAGTGCTGCACCCCCGACAGTGCTGCACCCCCGACAGTGCTGCACCCCCGACAGTGCTGTACACCCCGCAGTGCTGCACCCCCGACAGTGCTGCACCCCTGGCAGTGCTGCACCCCTGGCAGTGCTGCACTCGGGAGTGTCCACCTTGATGCTCAACTCTTTTGTCTTTTCACTTTGCAGGCATTAACCATTTCCCTGTGAATCTTGATGCCGCTGCGAAATCCGATAGTATTTGTACTGTCGCCGAATCAGCTTTGTGTCCTGGAATGGAAATTCACAACGAAGCGTGGAAAGTGGCTGAGAGATGTTGCTCAGCAGAAGGCCATCGGTGAATAACAAAGGGAAAGAAATCAATTACACGCCCAGCTCTAACTCAATAATGTCCTCGATGCACAGCTATTAGACTGAAGAAGAATTGATTAGCACAGCGGGGTTTAGTTGGTAACACTCCCACCTCAGTCCACAAGGATTGTAATCTGACACTCCCACAGCGGTTCCAAGGGCGCGCGCATTGTCAGAAGTGCCGTCTTTTGGATGAAACATCACGATTAGACCTCATCTGCCCTCCCAAGTAGATGGATAAGATCCCCTGGAACCATTCCCTGGAGTTTCAGAGGAAGGGCTGATCTAATGGAAATGTGGAGAATTATTAAAGAGCTCGACAGGAGAGATGCTGGGAAAATATTTCCACCGACTGTGGTATCGGGAACATGGGAATAAGAGGCCGGTGATTTGGGACAGAGATGAGGGGCAGGATTCTCTGACACCCCGGCAGGTGGGAGAATCGCCGGGGGTCGGCGTGAATCCCGCCCCCGCCGTCCTCCCCATTCTCGCGCCCCCCAACAACCGGCTCGGCATGAGTCGCGCCACCCGCCTCGGAGAATGGCGGGGTCCGGCGCGACTCAATGGGCCCCGGGGCCACCCAGATTCTCCGGCCCGCGATGGGCCGAAGTCCCGCCCGTTCTATGCCGGTCCCGCCGGCGTAAATTGGAGTTGGTCCCTTACCGGCGGGACCTGGCGGCGCGGGCGGGCTCCGGGGTTCATGGGGGGTCGCGGGGGGATCTGGCCCTGGGACGTGCCCCCACGGTGGCCTGGCCCGCGGTCGGGGTCCACCGATCCGGGGGCGGGCCTGTGCTGTGGGGGCACTCTATTCAGTCCGCACCGGAGGCTGTGGTAATCCGCAATTGCCGGTGCGGAGGTGAATCCCTCTGCGCATGCGCGGGGCTGACGCCAGCACGCACTGGCGTCCCGCGCATGCGCCGACTCGCACCGGCCGGCGGAGGCCCTTCGGTTGGCGTGGCGCCAGGCACTTTTCCCGCCAGCCAGCGGGGCGCAAACCACTCCGGGGCGGGCCTAGCCCCTGAAGGTGCGGAGGATTCTGCACCTTTCGGGGGGCTGACGCTGGAGTGGTTCACGCCACTCCCTCCCGCTGGGACCCCCGCCCCGTCGGGTCGGGGAGAATCCCGCCCGAGGTGAAAACTTTCTTCACTCAAAGGGTTGTAAATCTTTGGAATTCTCAACTCCCAAAGATGCTCCAACATTAAAGGTATTTGAGATTGGGGTGGGGGGGGGGGTGGGGGGTCAATAGATGTTTGGGTACTCAGTAAATCCAGGGATAGTGTAATAATGCAGGGCGGTGAAGTTGAGTCAGATGGTTAGCTGTGATCTTATGCAATGGTGGACCAGCTGGCAAGGCCAAATAGCAAAGTCCTGATCCTATTTCTTTTCTTATTTCAAAGAAGAGCAAGGAAATTGTCCCGGCCGGCTTGGGACAATATTTATCTCTCAATCAACATAATTAATTGTCTGCTCATTATCACAATGCTGTTTGTGGGATCTTGCTGTGCACATATTTGCTTCCACATGCCCCGCATTACAACGATGACCACACTTCAAATGGGGGGCGGGGGTGAGTTAGCTTCGCTGGCTGGGCGGCTGGTTCACGGTGCGGTGGAATGCCAACAGCGCGGGTTCAATCCCAATACCAGCCGAGGGTATTCACGAAGGCCTCAGCCTTCACCACCAGTCAGCTCTCTCTCAAAAGAAGAGTTAGGGGAGGATATTGAGGAGGGGTCATGGTGTGAGGTACTCCGGAGGGTGAATGCATCAACTTCATGTGCGAGGTTGGGGCTGGCACAGTTGAAGGTGGTGTATAGGGCGCACCTCACAAGGGCGAGGATGAGCCTACTTTTTGAGGGGGTGGAAGATGTTTGTGGTCATTGTGGGGGGGCCCCCGCAAACCACGTTCATGTTTTGGAGGGAGGTCTTTAGGGTAATCTCAAAAGTGGTGCGCGCGAGACTCGAACCAGCTCCCCTAGAAGCCACATTCAGGGTGTCGGATCGGCCGGGGTTGGAAGAGGCAGATGTCTTAGCCTTCGCCTCGCTAATCGTCCGAAGGCGGATTCTGTTGGGGTGGAGGTCGGCTTCTCCGTACTGTGCCCTGGCGTGGTGGGGGGACCTGCTGGAGTTCGAGAAAGTTTGAGTTGACTGGGAGGATGGAAGGGTTCTACAACTCATGGGCCTTGTTCATCATGAACTGGATGACATTGAATAGTCCAAAGGCGTGCAGGTTAGGTGGATTGGCCATGCTAAATTGCCCTTAGTGACCAAAAGGTTAGTAGAACATAGAACAGTACAGCACAGAACAGGCCTTTGGGCCCTCGATGTTGTGCCGAGCCTTGTCCGAAACCAAGATCAAGCTCTCCCACTCCCTGTCATTCTGGTGAGCTCCATGTGCCTATCCAATAACCGCTTGAAAGTTCCTAATGTGTCCGACTCCACTATCACAGCAGGCAGTCCATTCCACACCCTAACCACTCTCTGAGTCAAGAACCTACCTCGGACATCCCTCCTATATCTCCCACCCTGAATCTTATAGTTATAATTAGGAGGGGTTATTGGGTTACGGGGATAGGGTGGAAGTGAGGGTTTAAGTGGGTTGGTGCAGACTCGATGGGCCGAATGGCCTCCTTCTGCACTGTATGTTCTATGGTCTATGGTAGGTGGATTGGCCACGCTAAATTGCCCCTTAGTTGGAAACAAATGAATTGGGTACTCTAAATTTATTTTTTAAAAGATGTACTTCATTGGCTCCTTTGACGGCACCTTCCAAACTCACGACCACTAACGTCTGGAAGGTCGAGGGCAGCAGAAACCTGGGAACCCCACCACCTGTACCTTCTCCGCCTGAGTCCGCCTGGTTCCGTCACTGTCGCTGGGTCAAAATCCTGGAACTCCCTCCCTAACAGCACAGCGGGTATACCTACACCACATGGGCCGGGATTCCCCCACCCGGCGCCGGGTGGGAGAAGCCCGGGGGGGGGCGCGAGAATCATGCCTCGCCGCCCCGCGCCAGCTTCCCAATTCTCCGGCGTGAATTCTCGGCGTGCCTGCGTGATTCCCCCCCGCGCCGGTCGGGGGCCGTTAACAACGGGCCGCGATGGGCCATGTGGCCGACGAGTTTGGCCGAGTCCCGCCGGCGTGGGTTACTCAAGTCCCACACGGCGGGACCTGCTAGGCCGCCCTGGAGGGGGGGGGGGCCCACGGTGGCCTGCCCCGCGATCGGGGCCTACCGATCGGCGGGCGGGCTGGTTCCGCGGGGGCCTATTTTACTCCACGCCGGGCCCCTGTAGGGCTCCACCATATTCCCGTACCAGCCTCCCCGAACAGGCGCTGGAATGTGGTGACTAGGGGCTTTTCACAGTAACTTAATTGAAGCCTACTTGTGACAATAAGCGATTTTCATTTCATTTTCATTCATTGCCCGGGCACCGGAGTGGAGAAGGGAACCTCCATGCGTGGAAATACGCCGGCCATTACTCGCATGCGCGGAAAAACACCGGCCGTTCCGTGCATGCGCGGGCTCGCACGTGCCATTCCGCGCTGGCTGGAGCTGCGGGGACCAGTCCGGCGCCGACCTAGCCCCCAAGGAAGGGGAGTATTCCTCATTATCAGGGATCGTTGACGCCTGGTGCCGCTTTTCACGCTGGCGTGGTGATATAACCCCATTATTGGAGAATCCCACCCAGGGACTGCAGCGGTTCAAGAAGGCAGCTCACCGCCACCTTCTCAGGGGTGATTAGGGATGGGCAACAATGCTAGCCAGCGACACCCATATCCCATCAATTAATTGTTTAAAACTTTGCGGTGTCCTGATGCCATGAAAGGCACTATATAAATGCGAGTCCTTCTGTTTTTTATAACTCTCGATAGAGTTGAATTGCCGCATTTCCATCTGAATACGATAATAATAATCTTTTTATTAGTGTCACAAGCAGGCTTACATTAACGCTGCAATGAAGTTACTGTGAAAATCCCCTAGTCGCCACACTCCGGCGCCTGTTTGGCTACACTGAGGGAGAATTCAGAATGTCCAATTCACCTAACAGCACGTCTTTCGGGGCTTGTGGGAGGAAACCGGAGCACCCGGAGGAAACCCACGCAGACACGGGGAGAACGTGCAGACTCCACACAGACAATGAACCAGCCAGGAATCGAACCTGGGGCCCTGGAGCTGTGATGCAATTGTGCTAACCACTGTGCTATCGAATCAACATTCCCCAATCTTTTGAATTATTGAGCGGTTTAGCAGTTTTGCTGAAAGGACTGTACATGGGCTGATTGGTAGCCAATGTGTAGAGTGTAGGTCACCCCTGTTAGTATTCCCAGGCACATCCATTATCAGCTGGCATATTCCCAGTGTTGATTTGTACGGGTTTGTCTAATCAATTGTCTAATCATCCGGCATTCTGGATCACATTTTACCTGAAGACATGAAACATTATAAAGGTCGCTCGCACAAACAGATCAACACCACAAATCCATTTAAATTATTAACTCATGCAAACTCGCCTGCTGCTTTGTCGGAAGGTTTTAATATCCAGCTATTGGTTACATCAACAACAGCAACTTGCATTTATATAGCGCCTTTAATTCCCTCAGGGCGCTTTACAGGAGCAGTTGTCAAACAAAATTTGCCACCAGTCCACATGAGGAGATATTGGACCGTAACTTCCGACAATCGATGTCCCATGAACTGCTCTCCTCTAGTGAGAGCTTGTCCATCAGGTACCCTTCCATCCCATTCTCAGGTTGGTGATGTCGTCACCAAGTTGCTTGATGGCCTCGAGCTCTTCGTCTAAATAGTGGGTTTCCAGAAAGTCGCACAGATGAACGTCAGCTTGGGCGCTGGAGAGATGGGCGAGATCCAGCAAACTCCGGTTCACATTCTTCTCCAGATCCAGGGCAGTGATGCTGGGAATTATCCCCAAAATACCCTGGGGAATCCCTCCCGAAGGTTCCCGGGAAAATATTGCATGGAAATTGCCAGGGAAGTTCAAACTTCCTCTGGACAATTGCCCTGTTCTGGGAATCATCCCCCAAAAAAGTGATTTAAGTTGCAAACTTTGGATGGTTCTAACTGTCATACAACAATCGTTACCCCAAAACAGGGAGAAGAATTATAACCACTTCTAGCCTCTGGGTGACTATCGCACTGACCTCTTCCTTCCCTCACTAACGAGACCCCCACAGGACCCCTCCCACACCTCCCCGATCCCCCGAACCAACTAACCCCACCCCCACCCTGGACCAGCTGACCCTCTCCCCCAAATCACCCGGCCCCCCAGCGACATCCCAGACCACCTGACCCCCACCTCCCCGGTAAACCTCATCCACTTACCTTACAAATTTACCTTATCCCTGGCTTGAAAGTGCTTGGACCTTCAAGTGTACCTAATACAGGTACTGTAAGGAAGGGGACGCGGCCTCCAAGCGTCCGACCTTGCAGTCCTTGACAGAAGGCCTCAGTAGCCCACAGCACCACACGGTTCTTGCCTGGCCCAAGCCGGGCGGTCGGATGGGACAGTATCAAAAAGATTTTGAGGTAAGAAATTAGGAGCAGAAGTTCCAGTGAGTAGCATGGTCAAAACGTTAGCGTTTAAGGAGGAGCGAGAGAGGAACCAGAGCCTTCAGGAGAGAATTCCAGAGCCTATGACCTAGCCAGCTGAAGGCACGGCCGCTAATGGCAGAGCGATAAAAATCGGGGATGTGCAAGAGGTCACAAAGGTCATGGAGGTTGTAGTGGAAGGATGCATTTCTGAATGGTGGGCTGTGACTGGTGGTGTTCCGCAGGGATCAGTGCTGGGATCTTTGCTGTTTGTCGTGTATATAAATGATTTGGAGGAAAATGATTAGTAAGTTTGCAGACGACACAAAGGTTGGTGGAATTGTGGATGGCGATGAGGACTGTCAGAGGATACAGCAGGATTAAGATCGGTTGGCGACTTGGGCGGAGAGATGGCAGATGGAGTTTAATCCGGACAAATGTGAGGGAATTATCATAGAATTTACAGTGCAGAAGGAGGCCATTCGGCCCATCGAGTCTGCACCGGCTCTTGGAAAGAGCACCCTACCCAAGGTCAACACCGCCACCCTATCCCCATAACCCAGTAACCCCACCCAACACTAAGGGCAATTTTGGACGCTAAGGGCAATTTATCATGGCCAATCCACCTAACCTGCACATCTTTGGACTGTGGGAGGAAACCGGAGCACCCGGAGGAAACCCACGCACACACGGGGAGGACGTGCAGACTCCGCACAGACAGTGACCCAAGCCGGAATCGAACCTGGGACCCTGGAGCTGTGAAGCAATTGTGCTATCCACAAGGCTACCGTGCTGCCCACAGGCGTATGTACAGGCGGGAATTATACAGTAAATGGCAGAACCCTTAAGAGTATTGACAGGCAGAGGGATCTAGATGTACAGGTCCACAGGTCACTGAAAGTGGCAATGCAGGTGGAGAAGGTAGTCAAGAAGGCATACGGCAACCCTGCTACAGAGGAAGAGGCAGCAGGGGGGTTGGCATTGCCGAACCTAGCACTGGGCTAAATCGCTGGCTTTGAAAGCAGACCAAGGCAGGCCAGCAGCATGGTTCAATTCCCGTACCAGCCTCCCCGAACAGGCGCCGGAATGTGGCGACTAGGGGCTTTTCACAGTAACTTCATTTTTGACAATAAGCGATTTTCATTTCATTTCATTTCATTATTATTGGGCGGCGAATGTGGACAAGGTGCGGCGGTGGTGGGAAGGAGAAGGGGTAGAGTGGGTGAGGATGGAGGAGGAATCTTGGAAGGTGTCTAGTTTGAGGGCTATGGTGATGGCAGCATTGCAAATAGCTCCGAGTAGGTATTCAAGGAGCCCGGTGGTGCAGTCCACTGTGAAGGTATGGAATCAGCTGAGGAGGCATTTTAGGGTGGAAGGGATGTCGGTGATAACGTCGCTGTGCGAGCATCATGGGTTTAAGCCGGGGGGAAGGAGGGAAGTGGGGCTGGTCAAGGTGAGCGATCTGTATTTGGAGGAAGGGTTCACCAGTCTGGAGGAGCTAAGGGAAAGGGACAAATTAGCCCATGTTCCCGCTCCTAGATTTGGATTTGTTTATCGTCACGTGTACCCGGGTCCAGTGAAAGTATTATTCTGCGCACAGCTCAGACAGATCATTCCGTACATGAAAAGAAAATACATAATAGGGCAAACATAAAGTGAGATTATCATAGAATTTACAGTGCAGAAGGAGGCCATTCGGCCCATCAAATCTGCACCGGCTCTTGGAAAGAGCACCCTACCCAAGGTCAACACCTCCACCCTATCCCCATAACCCAGTAACCCCGCCCAACACTAAGGGCAATTTTGGACACTAAGGGCAATTTATCATGGCCAATCCACCTAACCTGCACATCTTTGGACTGTGGGAGGAAACCGGAGCACCCGGAGGAAACCCACGCAGACACGGGGAGAACGTGCAGACTCCGCACAGACAGTGACCCAAGCCGGGAATCGAACCTGGGACCCTGGAGCTTGTGAAGCAACAGTGCGAACGACTGTGCCACCGTGCTGCCCATGGGGAGTTAGACTGTGACTGTACTCTGGCTGGCACTGCCAAAAGAGAGGTAAGAAAAGACAAAACATGAACTACGAACAAAAGAAAAGAAAGACCTGAATCTCTAAAACACCCTGCGTGACATCTCAAAGACATTTGAGAACACCGTACAGCCAATGAAGGACTTTTCAAGTGTAGCCACTGTTCTAATGCAGGGAAAGGCGGCTTAATCTTTACGCACAGAAAGATCCCACCAGCGGGCAGCAAATCTGTTAGTGGTTTTGGCTCCGGAATCAATCCTGGCCTGGGCGCCAGAGACAACTATCCTGCACACCAGATCATTTACAGCCTCCTGAGAGAGCAGAGAGGGCCTTGGTTTAATGTTCCTGCTCAAAGACGATACCTCTGGCAGGGCAGCCCTCCTGCAGTGCGACTCTGGGAGAGTCAGTCTGCATCAGGCTCACGAGCTTTGAGAGGTGGATTGTGAAGCGAGAGCCCGGAGGTTGGTGTGTTACCCACTGAGTCACAACCGACACTAACAGAAAAAGGCGATCGGGCAGCACGGTGGCACAGTGGTTGGCACAGCTGCCTCACGGCGCCGAGGTCCCAGGTTCGATCCCGGCTCTGTGTCACTGTCTGTGTGGAGTTTGCACATTCTCCCCGTGTTTGCGTGGGTTTTGCACCCACAACCCAAAGATGTGCAGAGTAGGTGGATTGGCCACGCTAAATTGCCCCTTAATTGGAAAAAAGTATTATTGGGTACTCTAAATTTATTTTTAAAAAAGAAGAAAAAGTAATCAAAGAACAAGTCAGGCATAATTTGGAAACTTTGCTCTCCAGCGGGAGGGCCTCACCCAATGAGAGCATAGATCAAGGGATTCCAAATTCCTGGAAAACCCTTATAATAATAATCTTTATTATCACAAGTGGGCTTAAATTACAATGAAGTTACTGTGAAAAGCCCCTAGTCGCCACACTCCGGCGCCTGTTCGGGTACACAGAGGGAGAATTCAGAATGTCCAATTCACCTAACAAGCACGTCTTTCGGGACTTGTGGGAGGAAACTGGAGCACCCGGAGGAAACCCACGCAGACACGGGGAGAACGTGCACACCCAAGCCGGGAATCGAACCTTGGGACTCTGGAGCTGTGAAGCAACAGTGCTAACCACTGTGCTACCGTGCTGCCCAGCCTCCTACTGGCTGAGGGGCTGCAGCAGGAGAACGCAATCGAAAAATGACCCCCTCAAATGTCGGGATACAAAACGTCCATCCTTATGTTGGGAATGCCAAAGAGCATTCAACATTTTCAACTTTTATTTTAAATCCAGGGCTTTGGGTTTATATAATTCCAGCCATATTCTTGGATCAAGCGATCATCAGATCTGATAGTCATAAAGTGGATATTTTAGGATGACTTTCAAAGTTTTTTTTTAGCAAAATGTTATTCAAGCATCTGTTAAGTTGCAGCATTTACTGACGAGACAAAGTATATTCTGTAGTGAGGGCTTGGCAAGTACACGAAGAGTTGATGTCCCCTGTGAGCACACATATAACATTTCACAGCCTACTTTTAATCTTTTCCACAAAGCTCGCAAAGATGTTTGGACCTTGTTGGATTTGCTGCGTATTTTGCTCCACGCAGTAGTGGAAAACTGCAGTTCCTGGGTGACACATGTGCCCTGTGTACGTTGGCAAGCTGCCTCACAAACTCCAGCCAACTCAGTTCTATTTTGGCTCATTTTTATTTACTACTTTGTTTTATTTGAATTTCATGGATTTCTTTTCAAACCACTCCATGGTCTCAGCCCTCTTTCTCCAGCTCCAGATAGATTTTTGTTGATTGATTTTTGGTCAACAGAGGAGGGGGGGAGGGAAGGACGGAGATGTGCAGGTGAGGCCACAATAGGACCAACCATGATCTTATCGAGTGGCGAAGCAGGCTCGAGAGGCAAATGGTGTGCCTCCGCCAATGGGCAGTGCAAAGGCGCAGCGCATAGGCACAGCTCCAGGAGACTGTGCCAGGGGGCAGTGTCAGGGGGCACTGCCAGAGGGAAGTGACCAGGAGCAGTGTCAGTGGGCAGTGCCAGGGGAAGGAGTCAGGGGGCAGTGCCAGAGGACAGTGTCAGGAGGCAGTGCCGGGGGCACTGCCAGGGGGCAGTGCCAGAGGACAGTGACAGGGGGCAGTGCCAGTGGGCAGTGCCAAGGTGCGGTGCATAAGCACAGCTCCAGGAGGCTGTGCCAGGGGGCAGTGCCAGGGGGCAGTGACAGGGGCAGTGATGGGGCAGTGCCAGGTGACAGTGCCAGGGGCAGTGCCAGGGGGCAGTGCCAGGGGCAGTGATGGGGCAGTGATGGGGCAGTGCCAGGTGACAGTGCCAGGGGGCAGTGCCAGGGGGCAGTGCCATGGGGCAGTGCCAGGGGGCGGTGCCAGGGGGCAGTGTCAGGGGGCAGTGCCATGGGGCAGTGCCAGGGGGCAGTGCCAGGGGGCAGTGCCGGGGGCAGTGCCATGGGGAAGTGCTGGGGACAATGATGGGGCAGTGCCAGGGGGCAGTATCAGGGGGCAGTGCCAGGGGGCAGTGACAGAGGACAGTGACGGGACAGTGACAGAGGACAGTGACGGCAGCAGTGACAGGGGACAGTGCCAGGGGGCAGTGTCAGGGGCAGTGCCAGGGGCAGTGTCAGGGGGCAGTGCCAGGGGGCAGTGCTGGGGGCAATGATGGGGCAGTGCCAGGGGGCAGTGTCAGGGGCAGTGCCAGGGGGCAGTGACAGAAGACAATAACGGGGGCAGTGACAGGGGACAGTGCCAGGGGGCAGTGCCAGGGGGCAGTGACAGGGGACAGTGCCAGTGGGCAGTGACAGGGGACAGTGCCAGGGGGCAGTGCCAGGGGGCAGTGACAGGGGACAGTGCCAGGGGACAGTGCCAGGGGACAGTGACATGGGGCAGTGACAGGGGGAAGTGACAGGGGACTGTGCTGGGGGGGCGTGTTCCATTGGGGTGTATTCCGTGGGGAGGAGCCCATTTCCGTGGGGAGAGGAGGGGTTCTGAGGTGCTGGTGGGGGAAAAGTTCCAAGAGGGGAGTGTTGGGGGGGGGAGAAGCCCCATAGCGGGGGGGGGGGCTTGAATGGGGTGGGGAGACGGGGAGGGTGTTTTAACGGCATCCTGATTTTGCAATAACCTAAATTGTTCACGGGGCGGGGGCAATCATAGCCCGCCCGACCAGCATGGCATCATGGGTCCCATCCCTTGGAGTCTTTTTCTATCTGTTTAAAAATAAGTTTGGGCACCTCCCAAACCCACCGGCGCGTTACCCTCCGTCCAAGATGGCAATTTGCCAAAATATGGCCAAATTCCACCAAATGCCTCTCCAGATTTTCCGACTTGTCAACAACGATTTCTCACTGGTATTAACTACTGGGTGGGATTTTCCAGGCCTTCCCCTGCCATGATCACCCGGTCTTGCGGGTTCTGCCACGATGGGGCCAGAAAATCTCGGCCGAAGTGTCCATTACAGACTCCACTGTATTGAAAAAACATTCCCACTCATCAATACCTATTCCCTACATTCAGTATCCTGAAAGGACATTACACCTTCTAACAAGAAATCTTTAATTCAAGTGCACAATCCCTTATATAAACATGCATTGGAATTCATAGTCCCACTTCAAAGTGTTTATAACCATGTTTAACTGTAAATCAAACTACAAAGATGGCAGGTACCCTATTGTCTAAATGCAATGTGCAGCTGTCAAGACTTATGTCAACAAGCAGAGTGAAATCGGTAGCAGTCTTTATTAACACTCCAGATTTTTTGTTCCATTTAAAGGGCAGGATTCTTAAGTGCCCTCCTCCAATTGGCACGTTCTCGTGACAGCACTTCTGAGCACTTTTGACAGGTCCCCTTTACAGTTGCCTTTGACAGTTTTGACATTTGATTTTGACAAGTCTGTTGACAGTTCCAATGAACTTGACAGTTCATGGGTTTATGGATATTTTACGGATACACATGCCAACTTTTTTACAACTCAGTGGGATACCTGACCTCCTGCAAAGGTGTCCGAGGACCATATCCAAAAGGGTACCCTGTCTATCCAACGAAATGCGCAAAGTTCAGACCTGCTCTGACCAGGTCTATTCTGCATTCTTCAGGTTTCACACCACAGGGCTCCCAAAATCTGTTTTGAGTGGCAGCAGATGATGGTTTTAATGGACAGCTGCCTCTGCGAGCCAGGATTGTGAAATCCTGCGAAAATGGGAAGTGCCGAGTTTGGGGGTGGAATTTGCGATTTCTACAACAGCTGTTCCGTTTTGGGCCTTTTGTGAACTTTCAGTTTTAAGTTTGCAACTTCAGAAATGATCGAAAATAGAATATTTGTTTTTATTCATTCATGGGATGTGGGTATCACTGGCAAGGCCAGAATTGGGCAGCACGGTAGCACAGTGGTTAGTGCAGTTGCTTCACAGCTCCAGGGTCTCAGGTTCGATTCCCGGCTTGGATCACTGCTTGTGCGGAGTCTGCACGTCCTCCCCGTGTGTGCGTGGGTTTCCTCCGGGTGCTCCGGTTTCCTCCCACAGTCCAAAGATGTGTGGGTTAGGTGGATTGGTCATGCTACAATTGTCCTCAGTGCCCCAAAAAGCTAGGTGGGGTTACTGGGTTATGGGGATAGGGTGGAGGTGTGGGGTGTTCTTTCCCAGAGCCAGTGCAGACTCGATGGGCCAAATGGTCTCCTTCTGCACTGTAAAGTCTATGGCTATGTCTATGTCTACATCCTGGTGGGAAACCGCACCCTGGTCTGGCTTTTGGATGGCCCCAGACGTCTAGCAATGTGGTTGACTCTTAACTCTGAGATAGCCATGAAGTCACTCAGTCTCGTCACTACCCTCTCAAGGACAATTCGGGATGGGCGACAAGTTTTTAAATCTTTTTAAAATGTTTTTATTAGTGTCACAAGTAGGCTTACATTAACACCGCAATGAAGTTACTGTGAAAAGCCCCTGGTCGCCACATTCTGGCACCTGTTCGGGTACACTGAGGGAGAATTCAGAATGTCCAATTCACCTAACAGCATGTTTTCCAGGACTTGTGGGAGGAAACCGGAGCACCCAGAGGAAACCCGCGCAGCACGGTAGCATTGTGGATAGCACAAATGCTTCACAGCTCCAGGGTCCCAGGTTCGATTCCGGCTTGGGTCACTGTCTGTGCGGAGTCTGCACATCCTCCCCGTGTGTGCGTGGGTTTCCTCCGGGTGCTCCGGTTTCCTCCCACAGTCCAAAGATGTGCGGGTTAGATGGATTGGCCATGCTAAATTGCCCATAGTGTCCAAAATTGCCCTTAGTGTTGGGTGGGGTTACTGGGTTATGGGGATAGGGTGGAGCTGTAGACCTTGGGTAGGGTGCTCTTTCCAAGAGCCGGTGCAGACTCGATGGGCCGAATGGCCTCCTTCTGCACTGTAAATTCTATGATTCTATGATTCTATGACACGGGGAGAATGTGCAGACTCCGCACAGACAGTGACCCAAGCCAGGAATCGAACCCGGGTCCTTGGCGCTTGTTGTTGAAAATTCACCACTATTCTTAGAAGTCCCCCTATACCAAAAAGGGTCAACATTCTAAATGGTGAACAGGGATTCTCACTCCCCGACCCCTATGCAGACTTCGGTGGATGCTATTCAGGTCAAACTATGTTTTCAAGTATAACCCATACCTTCACAGAAGATTTCATCTACTTACCACTTAGTAGCATCAATCCTGGGTCCCGCATTGCTAAGTAAGTAAAGTAGACTTTTGAATAACCACTGTTTCAGGTTAAAACTTTAAAGTTATTTTATTATTAGATGTTTTCTTTTAAAAGCTGCAATCACTGTCTTTACAGAAAAGTAAAAAGATCTTGCTTCTGGATCCTTCTGGTTGGTTGAAGGGACCTTCAGGTCCAACTTGACAATCAATCTTCTTTTTAAAATCTGGTCTTCTTTAGATGTATTCACTGGTGAGCTCGGTTGCTGTGTCCTATCTTTCCCATGTACCGAGCTGTGAGAGCTGGCTCTGCTGGCTGTCTCTGAGCTGACTCTGAGCTGACTCTGCCTACTCTTTAAATTCTAGTTTTCTTTTGTAAGGGCCACGAAGAATCCAGCACGAGTGTTAAGGATACAAAGTAATAACATTTATTTACTATAACATATATACATAACAGTAGCAGTAACTTCCTGCTACATACTCCTTCCTCCTGGTTCCTGAACTGGCCAGCTTATTTATACTAGGAGTTTACTAGTGGTTTCTCCGCCCCCCTCATTGGGGAAGCTCATACTACCACAGGATTGTGGGATAGTCATTAGTCCCCAGCCAATGGTAAGTAGGCAGGTTGTAACATCCCTCCCACCCAAAGTCCAAGGAATCCACCGAAGGCCCTGGCGAAGGAGGGCGTCGGACTCGTTTGGCCGCAGGCCGGACGCCATTTGCACGCGGCGCTGGATCAGGCGGCGTCTAACGAGATGGAGACCGGCGCTTCCGTGATGAACGGCACGGTTGTACATCCACGGCCCGTGGACCCGAGGATTCCCCCTCTGATGCATCCTGTGTCTCCATCTTGGAGTCAGAGTCTGCTGCCTCCGTCATGTCAGCGTCTCTATCTCCATTCGGTCCCGTAACGACCTGCGCAGGCTTCGAGTGAGGCACCAGTGGAAGATTGTGAGGACTACCTTCCCTTGTCTCTGGTCTCTGCGGCTGTTGAAATGAGCTCCGGGGGCGGGGAATCTTTTGAGGGGATGATCTTCTGGACCGAACGTGGTCTACATAGCTGGAGACGACCCTGGGCTTGCACTTGATAAGATATAGGGCCCGTTTGGCGAAAGATTACACCAGGAACCCATTGGGCACCACCAGCAAAATTCCGAACGAATACTGGGTCATCGGGCGCAAACTGCCGAATCGGACGATGCCGAGAAAATCCCTGTCCCTGCCGTTCTTGTGTGCGCGGCGTACTTTTGCGCCAATGTCCGGGAAAACCATACTAAGGCGGGTGCGAAGTCTCCGGCCCATTAGGAGTTCTGCGGGAGCTACCCCAGTCACCGCATGGGGGGTGGTCCTGTACGTAAACAAAAAGCGAGCCAGTCTCGTGTCCATTGATCCGGAAGACTGCTTCTTTAGGCCTCTTTTGAATGTCTGCACTGCACGCTCTGCCAAGCCATTTGAAGCCGGGTGGTAAGGGGCAGTGCGGATATGGCGGATGCCGTTCATCTTCGTGAACCTAGCAAACTCCTCACTCGTGAATGGAGTGCCGTTATCCGTGAGCAGCACCTCGGGGAGGCCATGCGTACTAAACGATAAACGGATCTTTTCAATTGTTGCGCAGGACGTTGTCCCCTGCATCTTATGCACCTCTAGCCATTTGGACTGGGCGTCAATTAGTAGAAGGAACATGGATCCTTGAAAAGGGCCTGCGAAATCTGCATGTAAGCGTGCCCAAGGCCGCCCTGGCCATTCCCAGTGATGTAGGGGCGCGGCCGGCGGAAGCTTCTGATGCTCCTGGCAAATGGAGCAGTTTTGGGCCACCTTCTCAATGTCGGTGTCGAGGCCTGGCCACCAGACATAACTCCGGGCCAACATTTTCATTTTGGTCACGCCTGGATGCCCATTGTGCAAGTCTGATAGTATCAGCTCCTGGCCTTTTTCCGGGACAATCACACGCGTCCCCCACAAGAGGATGCCGTCTTCCACGCTGAATTCTGACAGCCTGGAGGAAAATGCCCGCAACTCGCCTGGGGGCTGTCTATGCTGCCCACCATACAGGACTATGTGCCGAACCTTTGACAGGACTGTCTCCACCTGGGTCCACTCACGGATCTGTGATGCCGTGACAGGCAAGTTGTCCATAAAATGTAGGGTTGCAACCACCTCACCGGTCGTGGGGGTCGACATGGGGCCGGTCGATAAAGGCAATCTGCTCAGTGCGTCGGCATTTGCTATCTGCGTACCTGGTTTGTGCTCCAGAGAATACTTGTATGCAGCAAGCAACAAAGCCCAGCGCTGGATCCGTGCAGAAGCAATGGGCGGTATTGGCTTATCCTCTCTGAAAAGTCCCAGCAGGGGCTTATGATCAGTCACGATAGTGAAATGGCGGCCGTACACGTACTGGTGGAAGCGTTTCACCGCGAAAACCACTGCCAGGCCCTCCTTCTCGATCTGCGCGTACTTTTTCTCCGCTGCAGTCAATGTACGGGAGGCGAAAGCTATCGGTCGCTCGGCCCCGTTCTCCATCTTGTGGGACAGGACGGCCCCAATACCATACGGGGATGCATCACATGTGACGAGCAAAGGCTTTCCAGGATCATAGTGGGTTAGTAACCCAGACGACGATAATTGTTGCTTTACCCGCCGGAAAGCGGTTTCTTGCGGCTGACCCCAAACCCAGGTGTGATTTTTCTTTAGCAGAAGGTGCAAGGGGGCCAGCGTAGTTGCCAGATTGGGGAGGAACTTCCCGTAATAGTTTACGAGACCGAGAAAAAAACGAAGATGCGAAGTGTCAGTCGGGGCGGGGGCATGTTGAATTGCACGCACCTTCTCTGCGACGGGGTGCAGACCTTCGCGGTCCACCCGATAACCTAGGTAGACTACTTCCTTTGCCTGAAATACGCACTTTGTGCGACGTAAACGGACTCCAGCCTCCGACAGGCGTCTAAGGACAGCCTCCAGATTTTCCAAATGTTCTTGCTCCGACGTCCCTGTGATCAAAACGTCATCTAGGTAGACAGCTACACGTGGTAAACCTCTCAAAATGCCCTCCATAACACGTTGAAAAATTGCGCAGGCAGAGGATACTCCAAAGGGCAACCGTGTATATTCATACAGGCCCCGGTGTGTATTAATCGTTACATATGGTCGGGAGGCAGGGTCCAGCTCCAACTGCAGGTAGGCGTGACTCATATCTAATTTTGTGAACGAGAGTCCACCTGCAAGTTTCGCGTAGAGATCCTCTATGCGAGGCATTGGATATCGGTCGAGTCGGGAAACTGTATTCACTGTAAGTTTATAGTCGCCACACAAGCGAACTGTGGCATCTGGCTTCATTACAGGTACAATTGGTGCTGCCCAGTCAGCAAAACGGACGGGCCTGATAATACCCAAACTCTCCAAATGAGTGAGCTCCCCTTCTACCTTCTCGAGTAAGGCGTAAGGCACTGGGCGCGCCCGGAAATAGCGCGGCGTGGCTCCTGGTTCAACTTGGATACGGGCTACGGCCCCTTTTACTTTCCCCAAACCAAGCTGGAATACATCTGGGTATCGTCCTAGCACCTCAGTCAACCCTTCAGAAACTGTTTGGAGGATGTGCTGCCATTGCAACCGCAAATGGCGCAACCAGTCCCGACCCAACAGGCTGGACCCATGACCGCGCACCACGATAAGTGGGAAACGCCCCTCCTGGCGTCCATAGACAACAGGGGTCATTGTAGTTCCTGCAATGTCCAGTGGTTCCCCCGTGTAGGTGGCCAACCTGGCCTGTGAGTCGGTTAATGTAAGGTTCTGTGTACCCTGCTTGATGCGGTCGAATGTCCTCTGGGCGATCACGGAGACCGCTGCGCCAGTATCCAACTCCATCTCAAGCGGGTGGCCATTGACCCGTACTGTCACCTTAATGGGGGCCACACGGGGAGCTGCCACACAATGCAGCTGCAGGCAGTCGTCCTCCGTCTCCACGTCCTCAGGAGTAGTCGCCGCAGGTTCATCCACATGGAAGGTACAGCCTCTGGGCTGGTCCCAGTTACGGCCCCTGGGCTGGTCCCAGTTTCGGTCGGAACGACGGCGCCTCTGGCGTCCCCAGGACCGCCGTCCGCGACGGGGTCGGCGCCTACAAGTCTGACACGGACATGGCTCCTCATCCATTGGCTCTGGAGAAGGCTCCCTTCGGGGAGGAATGTCCGATGGCCACTGGCGTCGGTCCGGACGTTGCCTCGCCCAAGGTACCGCAGGAGTGCGGGAGGACGTTTTTGGACGGAAAGGGTTGTGCCCCAAGGCATGCACTTCCATTCCCTGTAGCTTCTGTACTCCTCACTCTGCGCTCTCTCGGGACAAGACTATTTGAATGGCCTGTTGAAAAGTCAATGTTGGCTCCGCTAACAACTTTCTCTGGGTGGCTGCATTGTTAATACCGCAAACCAAACGGTCGCGTAACATTTCTGACAAGGTCTCACCATAGTCACAGTACTCCGCAATCCTGCGTAGCCTGGATAAAAAATCGGCAAGGGACTCTCCAGGGTCCTCTCAGCGGTATTAAACCGGTAACGCTGGACTATCGCGGACGGGGTTGGGTTAAAGTGTTGCCCCACTATATTCACAAGTTCATCAAACGTTTTGGTGTCCGGCGCAGCTGGGTACGTAAGGCTCCTAATCACCCCAAACGTATGCGGGCCGCAGGCGGTGAGCAATATGACCACCTGGCGCTCGTTTTCGGTGATATTGTTTGCCCGGAAATAGTAACGCATCCGTTGTGTGTACTGGTTCCAGCTTTCCAGCGCAGCATCAAAAACATCCAAACGTCCGTACAGAGGCATGG
The DNA here is from genome assembly GCF_047496885.1 of Scyliorhinus torazame. Lineage (NCBI taxonomy): Eukaryota > Metazoa > Chordata > Chondrichthyes > Carcharhiniformes > Scyliorhinidae > Scyliorhinus > Scyliorhinus torazame. The sequence goes on from NC_092707.1 coordinate 13,821,186, forward strand.
TATAATAGAAAACAACTTCCAACCTGTATCCAACAAAAATCCAGGGAGGTGGCTTCAGCAGTGTAGACAGCTATTCACTTTACCTTCGTCGCCAGTTTTGTAAGGGCCACGAAGAATCCAGCACGAGTTTGAAGGATACAAAGTAATAACATTTATTTACTATAACATATATACATAACAGTAGCAGTAACGTCCCTTGCTACATACTCCTTCCTCCTGGTTCCTGAACTGGCCAGCTTATTTATACTAGGAGTTTACTAGTGGTTTCTCCGCCCCCCTCATTGGGGAAGCTAATACTCCCACAGGATTGTGGGATAGTCATTAGTCCCCAGCCAATGGTAAGTAGGCAGGTTGTAACATCTTCCTTAGATGTATTAGCTGTTTTAGCTCGGCTGCTATGTCTTATCTTTCCCATGACCGAGCTGACTGTAAGCTGACTCGGCTTGCTTCTCTTGTTCCTTCTCTGCTTCTCTCTGAGTTCTGGTAGTTCCTGCTCTGGTTTCTAGGTTTATATTCTCTTTCTAACAGTTATTTAGTTTTTATGACTTTATTGTAAAGTAACTTTTATTTCACTTGGATTGAAAAAGGTACCTTTAATCTAAATTTATCGAACACGACTAAGTATTCATTTTGACATGACCTCACCTCTCAGGTCTCAAATTATATTGTTTCCTTTGTGATGTTCAAACTTCCTTTGTGATATTCAAAAATGCTTTGGTTTCAATAGGGGTGTGAATTTTGGTTCCTGTCATTTATGTAGTTTTATTTTCCAATTGTGTCCCCAGCTCATAATTTTGACTTTGATTTTGGCTCTAAATTATGTTTCTCGTAGACTGATAGTCTCCAGTTTTCTTTAATTTACTTGGTGTTAGCAGAATTTCACACCTATATATTTGCCTCCCTAGTCATTCTTTTCTATCTGCTGATTTTACTTCAATGAAGGTGTGGATCATTGCTTTTAGCGTAATGCTAAAAATCCACTTGGTTATAACTTGAAAGGTTTACATTTATCACTAACCTAAGTGAAACCCTCATCCATGCTTTTCCAGATGCTTACTAAGATGGTTAGTTTCAATGAAGGTGTGAGCCATTGTTTTTAGCTTCATACAAAAATCCTGTTTTGTTTTGTTTGCTAAGCTTGCTTGACCAAGGCTATCTGCATTTTACAATCCTGCTCTTTGCAGCTGCTGTCAACCCTTCGTAGGCTCTTTCCCTGTATCCTCTCATGTTTCTCTCAGACCAGATATTGCCAGACTTCCATGTTTCAAATTACACATCTTTCCACATTATCAATTACACGCTGTGAAGCGACAGTGCTAACCACTATGCTACCGTGCTGCCCATTTCTGGCCTTGCGGTGATTCCCATATCTCACGAATGAATAAAAATAAATATTTTAGATCATTTCTGAAGTTGTAAACTTAAATCTGAAAGTTCACAAAAGGCCAAAAATGTACCGGTACGTGTGGCGCAGTGGATAGCACTGGGACTGCGGCGCTGAGGACCCGGGTTCGAATCCGGGCCCTGGGTCACTGCCCGTGTGGAGTTTGCACATTCTCCCCGTGTCTGCGTGGGTTTCACCCCCACAACCCAAAAGATGTTCCGGTTAGGTGGATTGGCCATGCTAAATTGCCCCTTAATTGGGCAAAACAAAATAATTGGGTACTCTAAATTTATTTTAAAAACATGTACCGGTACTGGAGGTTACCGCTACATTCACTAAGGCCAGCTGGAACACATTTCCATTTATGGGACGACATTCTCCGGCATCCAAACCTCGTGATTCTCGGCAGCGGGAGGTGACGCGCTGTTCTCTGGCGGTGGCATTCTCTGTTCCCGCAGCTGTCAACGGGAATTCCCATCGAAGCCACCCCATGCTGCCGGAAAACCCACGGACGGGAATGCGCTGCCGGTGGAGAATCCCTCCGCCAGCGAACGGCCAGAGAATTCCTGTCGTGATTGATGTGCCATCAATTATACAAAGACGGGTTGTGGAACAAAACTGTGGCTTTAATAAGCTAAACGAGAACCTGCTGGCAACTGATCCTGAACTGGGGCAGGGCCAGAGGTCAGCCACCTTTATACAGAGCCTGAGGGGAGGAGCCACAGGCGGAGTCAGCAGAAACAAACAATATATACAATACAGTAACAGTGGTTTACCACAGTGATTCGCTCCGTTTCTATGAACTGCAGGCTCTATTCCCAAATGAAACCCAAACATTCTTAATCGGGGCTGGGGAATTCTGGGGTTTTGGTATTGAACGCCGATAAAGGGATATGAGCTGTAGCTACCTCTAGCTGTGTGCTGATACAACTGGGGTAAAATACTGACCATCTATTGGGAGATGGAGAAGGAAGACATTAAATCGTAGAATCTTACAACACAGATAAAGACCATTTGGCCCACCCTTCCTGTGCCAGCTCATTGAAAAATCTTTTCAATTGAACCCATTCCTTCTTTCCCCATTGCCCTGTAAATGGGAGGGTTGGGCTGTGATGGATGCATCATAAAGAACAAAGAACAAAACAGCACAGGAACAGGCCCTTCGGCCCTCCAAACCCCTACCGGTCATCTGTGGTAAAGCTTCCTTTGAGATCTCAGTGGTGGTTGTGATTCTACATAACATTTAGTATTTAATAAGTGCTGTGTTTTTGACTCTGTGCTCGGAATAACAACGCAGGACTGCAACCTTGATCTTTATTTTTACAAAACTCACCTTCCTAATGCTTGGAGTCTAGTGCTGGAATTAATGGATTGTGCTGGAGAAGCTGAGTACTCTTTTTTTTATAACCTTTATTGTCAAAAGTAGGCTTGCATTAACATTGTGTGGTAGTCGGTAGTAGGGGTATTACGGTACCCAGGTTGCTGCTGTAAGACCATTGGTGTGGGAGGTACCTGAGACAGCAATATCATTGGTGAAGCCTGCCTGCTGGTTCCGCCCAGTAAGGCGGAGTATAATAGTCTGTGTCTCCCTAGCAGCTGCATTCTGTACCTGCGCTGCCGGGGGAAACATCTAGTCCAATAACGCCTTCAATTGCCATCCAATCTCGCTTCTGGAGTCATTGATCAAGCATCACACTGCAATGGAGTTATTGAGAAAAGCCCCTAGTCGCCATATTCCGGCGCCTGTTCGGGTACACCGAGGGAGAATTCAGAATGTCCAATTCACCTAACAAGCACGTCTTTCGGAACTTGTGGGAGGAAACCGGAGCACCCAGAGGAAACCCACGCAGACACAAGGGGCGGGATTCTCCATTTCGCCGGCAGCCCAGGGGTTTCCCGACTGCGTGGGGCTGCCCCACAATGGGAAACCCCATTGACCGGCTGGAGTAACGGAGCATCCCGCCAGCGGGTCGAGGCAGAAATGTGGCGGGGCGGGACGGAGAACCAGCCCGGGGAGAACGTGCCGACTCCGCACAGACAGTGACCCAAGCCGGGAATCGAACCCGGGACCCTGGAGCTGTGAAGCCACAGTGCTAACCACTGTGCTACTGTGCCGCCCATAGTACACATTTTTGAGTTGAAATCGTTAAGATGTTAAATACTGCTGGGGGCTGTTTTTCACCCTGAAGCTTTGCCGACTGCCAGGGAGGAACTGACACGGAGGTCTCCTCGATTGTACATCAAACATTTCCTCAGAAACATCACTAATTTCGCAAAGCTTTGCGGAATCACACACCAAACGCATTAACCCACAGCTGGTCAGAATTGTGACTCCGAAGCGGCACGGTTGCACAACGGTTAGCACTGTGGCTTCACAGCTCCAGGGTCCCGGGTTCGATTCCCGGCTTGGGTCACTGTCTGTGCGGAGTCTGCACGTTCACCCAGTGTGTGCGTGGGTTTCCTCCGGGTGCTCCGGTTTCCTCCCACAAGTCCCGAAACACGTGCTGTTAGCTGAATTGGGCGTTGTGAATTCTCCCTCCGTGTACCCGAACATTCGCCGGAATGTGGCGACTAGGGGCTTTTCACAGTAACTTCATCGCAGTGTTAGTGTAAGCCTACGTGCGACAATAATAAAGATTATTATTATTATGACGGTGACCCGGGGGCCGGGATCGAACCCGGATCCTCAGCACGGTGAGGCAGCAGAGCTAACCACTGCACCACCGTGCCGCCCTGAGCTACGTAAAATGATTATTTGATGAAGCTTTATGACTCAAGTACACACTCCACATTGTCAATAATGTTGCAGTTTGAAAATACACTATTGGTGTTGCTATATTCATACAGGAAACGACATTGGGAATAGGGAAGCTGTTAGTTTTATCACAGCCACTATTTGGCAATCCCTGTTCAAACTGCAATAAAAGTCTTAAAAACTCTTAATCTGGACTAGTTTTGCATTCCTTCATGTGTAGAAGGTTAAGGGGCGAACTAATTGAGCTGTTTAGAATTATTGAAGGATTTGATCGAGTAGATTGAGAGAAATTATTTCCTCTGGTGGGGGAGTCTAGACTAAAGGGGCAGAACGTTAAAATTAAAACTGGGCTACTCTGGGGTGATGTTAAGAAGAACTTCTTCACACAAAGGGAAGTGGATACTGGAATTCTCAGCTCCAAATATGCTCTTGAGACTGGAGGGTCAATTGAAAGTTTTTAAACAAAAGTTGGTAGGTTTTTGTTAAGCAAGGGTATTAGGGGTTGCAGAATGTAGCTAAAATACAGATTAGCCATGACTGAACTGAATAATGGGACAGGATGGAAGGAATGAATGGCCTCCTCTTGTTACTCAAAGAGAAATAAAGCAAATTTAGATTCTGCAGTGTATGTACTTCGCCAAGGATTATCCTTAGTCCTGTCGACATGAAGTGCTAGTGACTGAGACAATCTGGTAAAAAAGGCTTCTTCAGGCAGCACGGTGGCGCAGTGGGGGGGGGAAATTCATTTTTCCAATTAAGGGGCAATTTAGCGTGGCCAATCCACCTACCCTGCACATCTTTGGGTTGTGGGGGCGAAACCCACGCAAACACGGGGAGAATGTGCAAACTCCACACGGACAGTGACCCAGAGCCAGGATCGAACCTGGGACCTCGGCGCCGTGAGGCAGCAGTGATAACCACTGCGCCACCGTGAACCCCAATGTTGTTGACTCTTAACCTGTTTCCGAAGTGGCCAAGCAAGTCCACTTCATCGTATCAAACTGCTAGGAAGAATAACCTTCAGTGCACAAGACAGAAGTGATTTAGGGATGGGAGCCTCATGGTAACGAAACTGGGCGGGTAACCCAGAGGCCCGGGCTAATACTCTGGAACCACGGGTTCAAATCCCAACACGGCAGCTGGTGGAATTTAAATTCAATTAATAAAATCTGGAAGATAACACTGGTCTCCGTCATGGCGGCCACATGAAACCATCACCAATCGTTCTAAAAACCGACCTGGTTCACCAACGTCCTTCCGGGAAATAAATCTGCCATCCATACCCGGTCTGGCCTTCATGTGACTCCAGACCCACAGCAATGTGGTTGATTCTTTAACTGCCCTTTGGAATGGCCGAGCAAGCCAAACAGTTCAAGGGCAATTAGGGATGGTCAACAAATGCTGACCCAGCCAGGCACCCACATCCCAGCAAAGAAGGTCCTCACCACGACATTCTCTAGGCAACTGGAGATGGGGAATTAAAGGTAGTGTTGCCACCAATGCCCACATTCTGAGAATACATTTATAAATCTGTTTAAGAACAAAGAACAAAGAAAGGTACAGCACAGGAACAGGCCCTTCGGCCCTCCAAGCCTGCGCCGACCATGCTGCCCGTCTAAACTACAATCTTCTACACTTCCTGGGTCCGTATCCCTCTATTCCCATCCTATTCATGTATTTGTCAAGATGCCCCTTAAATGTCACTATCGTCCCTGCTTCCACCACCTCCTCCAGCAGCGAGTTCCAGGCTCCCACTACCCTCTGTGTAAAAAACTTGTCTCGTACATCTCCTCTAAACCTTGCCCCTCGTACCTTAAACCAATGCCCCCTCGTAATTGACCCCTCTACCCTGGGAAAAAGCCTCTGACTATCCACTCTGTCCCTGCCCCTCATAATTTTGTTGACCTCTATCAGGTCGCCCCTCAACCTCCTTTATTCCAGTGAGAACAAACCAAGTTTATTCAACCTCTCCTCATAGCTAATGCCCTCCATACCAGGCAACATCCTGGTAAATCTCTTCTGCACCCTCTCTAAAGCCTCTACATCCTTCTGGTAGTGTGGCGACCAGAATTGAACACTATACTCCAAGTGTGGCCTAACTAAGGTCCTATACAGCTGCAACATGACTTGCCAATTTTTATACTCAATGCCCCAGCCAGTGAAGGCCAGCATGCCATATGCCTTCTTGACTACCTTCTCCACCTGTGTTGCCCCTTTCAGTGACCTGTGGACCTGTACAACAAGATCTCTCTGACTGTCAATACTCTTGAGGGTTCTACCATTCACTGTATATTCCCTACCTGCATTAGACCTTCCAAAATGCATTACCTCACACTTGTCCGGATTAAACTCCATCTGCCATCTCTCCGCCCAAGTCTCCAGACGATCTAAATCCTGCTGTATCCTCTGACAGTCCTCATCGCTATCCGCAATTCCACCAACCTTTGTGTCATCCGCAAACTTACTAATCAGACCAGTTACATTTTCCTCCAAATCATTTATATATACTATAAACAGCAAAGGTCCCAGCACTGATCCCTGCGGAACACCACTGGTCACAGCCCTCCAATCAGAAACGCACCCTCCCGTTGCTACTCTCTGCCTTCTATGACCTAGCCAGGTCATTCTCACTTTACTAAGTGAGATAATTGGTTGATAACCCATTTAGGATTATGACTGAAGGTTGCGAGGATAAATATCCACATAAAGGATCAAGCAGTCAACTGGAGTTTTTTTCTGTGTTGCTGTGACATCGCCGTGTTGCTGTGACATCGCTGTGTTGCTGTGACATCGCTGTGTTGCTGTGACATCGCCGTGTTGCTGTGACATTGCTGTGTTGCTGTGACATCGCTGTGTTGCTGTGACATCGCTGTGACATCGCCGTGTTGCTGTGACATCGCCGTGTTGCTGTGACATCGCTGTGTTGCTGTGACATCGCTGTGTTGCTGTGACATCGCCGTGTTGCTGTGACATCGCCGTGTTGCTGTGACATCGCTGTGTTGCTGTGACATCGCTGTGTTGCTGTGACATCGCTGTGTTGCTGTGACATCGCCGTGTTGCTGTGACATCGCCGTGTTGCTGTGACATCGCTGTGTTGCTGTGACATCGCTGTGACATCGCCGTGTTGCTGTGACATCGCCGTGTTGCTGTGACATCGCTGTGTTGCTGTGACATCGTTGTGTTGCTGTGACATCGCCGTGTTGCTGTGACATCACCGTGTTGCTGTGACATCGCCGTGTTGCTGTGACATCGCTGTGTTGCTGTGACATCGCCGTGTTGCTGTGACATCGCCGTGTTGCTGTGACATCGCCGTGTTGCTGTGACATCGCTGTGTTGCTGTGACATCGCCGTGTTGCTGTGACATCGCCGTGTTGCTGTGACATCGCCGTGTTGCTGTGACATCGCTGTGTTGCTGTGACATCGCTGTGTTGCTGTGACATCGCTGTGACATCGCTGTGTTGCTGTGACATCGCCGTGTTGCTGTGACATCGCCGTGTTGCTGTGACATCGCTGTGTTGCTGTGACATCGCTGTGTTGCTGTGACATCACTGAGTTGCTGTGACATCGCTGTGTTGCTGTGACATCGCCGTGTTGCTGTGACATCGCCGTGTTGCTGTGACATCGCCGTGTTGCTGTGACATCGCTGTGTTGCTGTGACATCGCTGTGTTGCTGTGACATCGCTGTGTTGCTGTGACATCGCTGTGTTGCTTTTGCAAGGGAACTGTCAAAATAGCTTCGTTTGTGCAGAGCAATAGATGGCATGGGAATTTTCTCAAACACCCCCAGGGGCTGGCTACAGATTTCACAGAGATTTATCTTCTTAGCTTTCAGCTGAGTTGATATTTGCTTGAAAAGATTGTGCATCCTGGTTGCAGATCACGATAGGTCAAATCAGTGGAAGAAATAAGCTAAATGGCCATTCCAATTCGTGTCAGCCGTCATTGGTTCAATGCTGACACTCGAAATCAGAAGGTCACGGGTTCAAGCCCCATTCAAGTACTTGAGTAAAAACTTAGGCTGATACGCCAATTCATTACCGAGAGTGCTGCTGATACACCAATGCATTACTGAGAGTGCTGCTGATACACTAATGCATTACTGAGAGTGACATTGATACTCCAATGAATTGCTGCAAGAGCGCTGCAATACACTAATGCATTACTTAGACAGTGCTGCCAATACAGCAATGCATTACTGAGAGTGCTACTGATACACCAGTGCATTACGGAGAGTGCTGCTGATACTCCAATGAATTGCTGCAAGAGTGTTGCCGATACACCAATGCATTACGGAGAGAGTGTTGCAGATACACTAATGCATTACTTAGAGAGTGCTGCAGATACACCAATGCATTGCTGAGAGAGTGCTGCGGATATACCAATGCATTGCTGAGAGAGTGCTGCAGATACACCAATGCATTGCTGAGAGAGTGCTGCGGATATACCAATGCATTGCTGAGAGAGTGCTGCAGATACACCAATGCATTACTTAGAGAGTGCTGCAGATACACCAATGCATTACTGAGAGAGTGCTGCAGATATACCAATGCATTACTGAGAGGGTGCTGCAGATATACCAATGTATTACTGAGAGAGTGCTGCAGATATACCAATGCATTACTGAGAGGGTGCTGCAGATATACCAATGCATTACTGAGAGGGTGCTGCAGATATACCAATGCATTACTGAGAGGGTGCTGCAGATATACCAATGCATTACTGAGAGGGTGCTGCAGATATACCAATGCATTACTGAGAGGGTGCTGCAGATATACCAATGCATTACTGAGAGGGTGCTGCAGATATACCAATGCATTACTGAGAGGGTGCTGCAGATATACCAATGCATTACTGAGAGGGTGCTGCAGATATACCAATGTATTACTGAGAGAGTGCTGCAGATATACCAATGCATTACTGAGAGGTTGCTGCAGATATACCAATGCATTACTGAGAGGGTGCTGCAGATATACCAATGCATTACTTAGAGAGTGCTGCAGATATACCAATGCATTACTGAGAGGGTGCTGCAGATATACCAATGCATTACTGAGAGGGTGCTGCAGATATGCCAATGTATTACTGAGAGAGTGCTGCAGATACACCAATGCATTCCTGAGAGGGTGCTGCAGAATTGCAGTTGTTCTATCAAATGAGACATTAAACTTCTCAACCACGTGGATATAAAGGAACCCATTCGGAGAAGAGCAGTGGAACTCTTTCTGATGGTGAACGTTTGTCCCACAACCAATATCATTGAAACAGTTTATCTGGTGTGTAATCTCATGATTGTGTGTGAGATCCTGCTGTGCACAAATTGGCTGCTGCGTTCCCTTTATTGCAACAGCAACTGCACTTTGAAATACGGCACTGGTTTTAGAGAGCACTAGGTGTTCTGAGAAAGTGGAAGGTTCTCTAAGAAAGCCACAGAGAGGAGATTCAATAGAGGTGTTCAAAATGAGGGAGTGGTACATTCTCCCCGTGTTTGCGTGGATTTCGCCCCCACAACCCAAAGATGTGCAGGGTAGGTGGATTGAACACGCTAAATTGCCCCTTAATTGGAAGAAAATGAATTGGGCACTCTAAATTTGAAATAAAATGAGGTAGTGGTGTGTTGGACTAATTAAGGACACAGTGTTTCCACTGGTGGGTTGCTCAGTATTCAGAGGACACCGATATAAGAAGCAGAGGGGGATGAGGAGAGATTATTTTATGCAGCAGGTCGTCAGGGCTCACGGACTGAGAGGGCAGTGGAAGCAATTTCAACACAAAATTACAAACGGGAATTGGGTAAAGAGTATAAAAATCTCGGGAGGGATTCACCGCCGGCCGACGCCAAAGATTGGGCGGAGACTAGCCTCCGACGCCAAAATCACGGTAGGCGCTGGTTTGACGCCAAATTGGGATCCTCCGGCACCTCGAAAATTGTGCAAATGCGTCGCCCGCTGTGCGTCGTTTAAGCACCGTTGGAATATTCATTAGCGGGCCTGACCCTTTAATCTCCGGGGCCTCCGCGATTCACCGCCTCCGATGGGGCGAGTTCCTGACGGCATGGTTCACTTGTGGTCTCAGCAGTCAGGAACCCGGCGCGGCGGCTGCGGACTGTGTCCAGCGCCGCCACAGTCGGGCGGGAGCCGTGCCGCTGACAGGGGGGGCTAACGCGACGGCTGGTCGCAGGATCGGTGAGGGTTCGGCGCCAATTTTTCCGTCGTAAAACACCACAGTTCCCACGCCGGTGTCGGCACTTAGCCTCAAACACGGTGAATCCAGGACAGCATGTAGCGCAGTGGATAGCACTGGGACTGCGGCGCTGAGGACCCGGGTTCGAATCCCGGCCCTGGGTCACTGTCCGTGTGGAGTTTGCACATTCTCCCCGTGTTTGCGTGGTTCTCACCTCCACAACCACAAGATGTGCAGGATAGGTGGATTGGCCACGCTAAATTGTCCCTTAATTGGAAAACAAAAAATAATTGGGTGCTCTAAATTTATTTTTAAAATCGGTGAATCCAGCCTCTAAGGTTTGCAGCTCATGGGAATAGCGGATTAGTCAGATAGTTTGTTCAAAGGGCTATCACACACATGATGGGCTGAATGTCCTCCTGTGTGTGTGCGTCTGACCAAATCATTCTGATGCTTTTATGTTAACCGGGTACATTTTGCCGCCTCTCCCGATGCCACAATTCCCGTGTCGGTCTCAGATTCAGCCCTGTTGCATTTTCACTCAGGCTCCCACCTGAGCTTCTGTCTCGGGACGCTCCGCATGCGCCAGGAGCTCGTCCCACACAAATGTTCCCCATCCAAACATCTACAGTGCAGAGAATAAAGTTAATGAAAACAATTAACCTCTGATCAAGAGATGACCTGTGTTCATCACAGAGCAGCCCAGTGGCTGTGAATAAATGAGTCTGAAAGTGTCGGTTACGGACCAGTTGTGGTGTTTCAAACCTGGGCAAGCAATTGAACGTTAAGGCCACACAAGCTTACTTTGCACATTTCTGCAAATAGAGCGCAGCAACAATTAAGGTTTGCTGACAACACTCTGCTGACTTAAGTCACCGGTTCACATACAGGACAGTAACACAGAGACACTGCAAGTCTGGTTAATTAAATTTCCTAACATGCAATTTGGTCATCCCATAAACACCAGCACAGTCTGTGCTGAATATTCCCTGAGATTCATTTTCATTTTACCATCTTACACTTTATCCGAGAGAATGTCAGATTTAGACGAGGCTTGTTTACATAAACGAACACACTGTATTCATTCTGAAAATAGAAGCAATGGGGACCAAAAATAATTTCTAAAAATAAATGAAAACATTATTTTGAGAAATAAATGTTTCATTATTTTGTTTCCATGACTTTATTACATCTTGTAACTTGTGCTGGTCATGCCTCCGGTAATATTCCATTCTGTATTGCTGGGAATTCCAATACTTATAAAAATTATGGCATCTTCTTTAGTCCTGATATTTTTATTCTTTTGGGCTTTTTTATCAATTTAGAGTAGCCAATTCAGTGTGGGACTGAGGGAGTGCCACACCGTCAGAACCATTCAGTGTGGGACTGAGGGAGTGCCACACTGTCAGAGACATTCAGTGTGGGACTGAGGGAGTGCCACACTGTCAGAACCATTCAGTGTGGGACTGAGGGAGTGCCACACTGTCAGAGACATTCAGTGTTTGTTCTCACTGGAACGAAGGAGATTGAGGGGAGACCTGATAGAGGTATACAAAATTATGAGGGGCATAGGCAGAGTGGATAGTCAGAGGCTTTTCCCCAGGGTAGAGGGGTCAATTACTAGGGGGCATAGGTTTAAGGTGAGAGAGGCAAGGTTTAGAGTAGATGTACGAGGCAAGTTTTTTACGCAGAGGGTAGTGGGTGCCTGGAACTCGCTACCGGAGGAGGTAGTGGAAGCAGGGACGATAGGGACATTTAAGGGGCATCTTGACAAATATATGAATAGGATGGGAATAGAAGGGTACGGACCCAGGAAGTGTAGAAGATTGTAGTTTAGTCGGGCAGCATGGTCGGCACGGGCTTGGAGGGCCGAAGGGCCTGTTCCTGTGCTGTACATTTCTTTGTTCTTTGTTCTTTGTTCACACTGTCAGAGACATTCAGTGTGGTACTGAGGGAGTGCCACACTGTCAGAACCATTCAGTGTGGTACTGAGGGAGTGCCACACTGTCAGAACCATTCAGTGTGGTACTGAGGGAGTGCCACACTGTCAGAACCATTCAGTGTGCGACTGAGGGAGTGCCACACTGTCAGAACCATTCAGTGTGAGACTGAGGGAGTGCCACACTGTCAGAGAGATTCAATGTGGGACTGAGGGAGTGCCACACTGTCAGAACCATTTAGTGTGGGACTGAGGGAGTGCCACACTGTCAGAACCATTCAGTGTGCGACTGAAGGAGTGCCACACTGTCAGAGACATTCAGTGTGGGACTGAGGGAGTGCCACACTGTCAGAACCATTCAGTGTGGTACTGAGTGAGTGCCACGCTGTCAGAACCATTCAGTGTGGGACTGAGGGAGTGCCACACTGTCAGAACCATTCAGTGTGCGACTGAAGGAGTGCCACACTGTCAGAGACATTCAGTGTTGGACTGAGGACTGCCACACTGTCAGAACCATTCAGTGTGGTACTGAGGGAGTGCCACACTGTCAGAACCATTCAGTGTGGTACTGAGGGAGTGCCACACTGTCAGAATCATTCAGTGTGGGACTGAGGGAGTGCCACACTGTCAGAACCATTCAGTGTGGGACTGAGGGAGTGCCACACTGTCAGAACCATTCAGTATGGTACTGAGGGAGTGCCACACTGTCAGAACCATTCAGTGTGGGACTGAGGGAGTGCCACACTGTCAGAACCATTCAGTGTGGTACTGAGTGAGTGCCACGCTGTCAGAACCATTCAGTGTGGTACTGAGGGAGTGCCACACTGTCAGAACCATTCAGTGTGGTACTGAGGGAGTGCCACACTGTCAGAACCATTCAATCTGTGACTGAAGGAGTGCCACACTGTCAGAAACATTCAGTGTGGTACTGAGGGAGTGCCACACTGTCAGAACCATTCAGTGTGGGACTGAGGGAGTGCCACACGGTCAGAACCATTCAGTGTGGTACTGAGGGAGTGCCACACTGTCAGAGACATTCAGTGTGGGACTGAGGGAGTGCCATACTGTCAGAGACAATCAGTGTGGGACTGAGGGAGTGCCACACTGTCAGAACCATTCAGTGTGGGACTGAGGGAGTGCCACACGGTCATAACCATTCAGTGTGGGACCGAGGCAGTGCCACACTGTCAGAGACATTCAGTGTGGTACTGAGGGAGTGCCACACGGTCATAACCATTCAGTGTGGGACTGAGGGAGTGCCACACTGTCAGAGACATTCAGTGTGGGACTGAGGGAGTGCCACACTGTCAGAACCATTCAGTGTGGGACTGAGGGAGTGCCACACTGTCAGAACCATTCAGTGTGGTACTGAGGGAGTGCCACACTGTCAGAACCATTCAGTCTGGTACTGAGGGAGTGCCACACTGTCAGAAACATTCAGTGTGGAACTGAGGGAGTGCCACACTGTCAGAACCATTCAGTGTGGTACTGAGTGAGTGCCACGCTGTCAGAACCATTCAGTGTGGTACTGAGGGAGTGCCACACTGTCAGAACCATTCAGTGTGGGACCGAGGGAGTGCCACACTGTCAGAACCATTCAGTGTGGGACTGAGGCAGTGCCACACTGTCAGAACCATTCAGTGTGGGACCGAGGGAGTGCCACACTGTCAGAACCATTCAGTGTGGGACTGAGGCAGTGCCACACTGTCAGAACCATTCAGTGTGGGACCGAGGGAGTGCCACGCTGTCAGAACCATTCAGTGTGGTACTGAGGGAGTGCCACACTGTCAGAACCATTCAGTGTGGGTCCGAGGGAGTGCCACACTGTCAGAACCATTCAGTGTGGGACTGAGGGAGTGCCACACTGTCAGAACCATTCAGTGTGGGACTGAGGGAGTGCCACACTGTCAGAACCATTCAGTGTGGGACTGAGGGAGTGCCACACTGTCAGAACCATTCAGTGTGGGACTGAGGGAGTGCCACACTGTCAGAACCATTCAGTGTGGTATTGAGGGAGTGCCACACTGTCAGAACCATTCAGTGTGGGACTGAGGGAGTGCCACACTGTCAGAACCATTCAGTGTGGTACTGAGGGAGTACCACACTGTCAGAACCATTCAGTGTGGTACTGAGGGAGTGCCACGCTGTCAGAACCATTCAGTGTGGGACTGAGGGAGTGCCACACTGTCAGAACCATTCAGTGTGGTACTGAGTGAGTGCCACGCTGTCAGAACCATTCAGTGTGGTACTAAGGGAGTGCCACACTGTCAGAGACATTCAGTGTGGTACTTAGGGAGTGCCACACTGTCAGAACCATTCAGTGTGGTACTTAGGGAGTGCCACACTGTCAGAACCATTCAATGTGTGACTGAAGGAGTGCCACACTGTCAGGGACATTCAGTGTGGGACTGAGGGAGTGCCACACTGTCAGAACCATTCAGTGTGGGACTGAGGGAGTGCCACACGGTCAGAACCATTCAGTGTGGGACTGGGGGAGTGCCACACTGTCAGAACCATTCAGTGTGGGACTGAGGCAGTGCCACACTGTCAGAACCATTCAGTGTGGGACTGAGGGAGTGCCACACTGTCAGAACCATTCAGTGTGGGACTGAGGGAGTGCCACACTGTCAGAACCATTCAGTGTGGGACCGAGGCAGTGCCACACTGTCAGAACCATTCAGTGTGGGACTGAGGGAGTGCCACACTGTCAGAGACATTCTGTGTGGGATCGAGGCAGTGCCACACTGTCAGAACCATTCAGTGTGGGACTGAGGGAGTGCCACACTGTCAGAACCATTCTGTGTGGGATCGAGGCAGTGCCACACTGTCAGAACCATTCAGTGTGGGACTGAGGGAGTGCCACACTGTCAGAACTTTTCAGTGTGGGACTGAGGGAGTGCCACACTGTCAGAACCATTCAGTGTGGGACTGAGGGAGCGCCACACTGTCAGAGACATTCAGTGTGGAACTGAGGGAGTGCCACACGGTCAGAGCCATTCAGTGTGGGACTGAGGGAGTGCCACACTGTCAGAGACATTCAGTGTGGGACTGAGGGAGTGCCACACTGTCAGAGACATTCAGTGTGGGACTGAGGGAGTGCCACACTGTCAGAGACATTCAGTGTGGGACTGAGGGAGTGCCACACTGTCAGAGACATTCAGTGTGGGACTGAGGGAGTGCCACACTGTCAGAGACATTCAGTGTGGAACTGAGGGAGTGCCACACGGTCAGAACCATTCAGTGTGGTACTGAGGGAGTGCCACACTGTCAGAACCATTCAGTGTGGGACCGAGGCAGTGCCACACTGTCAGAACCATTCAGTGTGGGACTGAGGGAGTGCCACACTGTCAGAACCATTCAGTGTGGGACTGAGGGAGTGCCACACTGTCAGAACCATTCAGTGTGGGACTGAGGGAGTGCCACACAGTCAGAACCATTCAGTGTGGGACTGAGGGAGTGCCACACTGTCAGAGACATTCAGTGTGGGACTGAGGGAGTGCCACACTGTCAGAGACATTCAGTGTGGGACTGAGGGAGTGCCACACTGTCAGAGACATTCAGTGTGGAACTGAGGGAGTGCCACACGGTCAGAACCATTCAGTGTGGTACTGAGGGAGTGCCACACTGTCAGAACCATTCAGTGTGCGACTGAGGGAGTGCCACACTGTCAGAACCATTCAGTGTGGTACTGAGGGAGTGCCACACTGTCAGAACCATTCAGTGTGGTACTGAGGGAGTGCCACACTGTCAGAGACATTCAGTGTGGGATTGAGGGAGTGCCACACTGTCAGAACCATTCAGTGTGGTACTGAGTGAGTGCCACACTGTCAGAACCATTCAGTGTGGGACTGAGGGAGTGCCACACTGTCAGAACCATTCAGTGTGGGACTGAGGGTGTGCCACACGGTCAGAAACATTCAGTGTGGGACTGAGGGAGTGCCACACTGTCAGAACCATTCAGTGTGGGACTGAGGGAGTGCCACACTGTCAGAACCATTCAGAGTGGGACTGAGGGAGTGCCACACTGTCAGAGACATTCAGAGTGGGACTGAGGGAGTGCCAAACTGTCCACGGTGTTAAAAACAAGGGTGGTCCCGAGTCCAGAGGTGGCGATTTTCGGGGTGTCGGAAGATCCGGGAATCCAGGAGGAGAAAGAGGCAGACGTTCTGGCCTTTGCTTCCCCGGTAGCCCGGAGACGGATACTATTAGCTTGGAGGGACTCAAAGCCCCGAAGTCGGAGACCTGGCTATCGGGCATGGCTAGCTTTCTCTGTCTGGAGAAAATCAAGATTGCCTTGAGAGGGTCAATGTCAGGGTTCGCCCGGAGGTGGCAACCGTTCGTCGACTTCTTTGCAGAAAATTAATCGTCAGCAGAAGGGGGGGGGGGGGGGGTTAGTTTAGTTTAGAGTAGGGGATTAGTAAAGGTGGGACCTGTAAGGGAGGAAGATGGCTTTTTGCACTATGTTTACAGATTCATATACATTGTTTATTTTGTTGTTGTTGTCAAACCAAAAAATACCTCAATAAAATGTTCATTTAAAGAAAACAATGTTGATCCACGGCAACAGAAGAGCTCCTGGGGACTGGTTCATATTTGAGAACTCAGCGGCCAACCTAGACGAGTATGCCACCACTGTCACGGACTTCATCAGCAAGTGTGTAGGAGATTGGGTGCCAAAGAAGGTAGTATGTACATTCCCCAACCGGAAACCATGGTTTGACTGGGGGATTCACTCCTTACTGAAGGACAGGTCCGAGGCATTCAAGTCAGACGACCCTGACCGACACAAGAAATCCAGGTATCACCTCCGCAAAGCCATTAGAGACATCAAGAGACAGTACCCAACTAAGTTAGAGTCACAGACTAGCCACAGACTCTCATTGGTTGAGGCAAGGCTTAAGCAACGTAATGGGCTCCAAAGCAAAGCCATGTAAAATGTACAGCAGCAGCGCACCCCTCCTCGAAGAACTCAGTGAATTCTATGCTTGTTTCGAGCAGGAAACCAACAATCCGCTGTCAACTGCCCCAGCAGCTCAGACACACCCATACCCACCGTCACAGCTTCCAAAGTCAAATCGGCCTTCTTGAAACTGAACCCGCAGAAATGGGTCCTGACGGGATCCCTGACAGATCCTGCGCGGACCAACTGGTGGATGTGTTCGCAGACATCTTCAACCTCTTCCTACTCCGTTCCGAGGTTCCCACCTGCTTCAAGAAGACCACCATCATACTGGTGCCAAAGAAGAACCAGGCAACGTTCTTCAGTGACTATGGTCCGGCGGCCTTGACATTGATCATTATGAAGTGCTTCGAGAGGTGGGTCATGAGGCACATTGACTCCCTACTCCCAGAATGCCTTGATCCACTGAAGTTCGCATACCGCCACAACCGGTCTACAGCAGACGCCATCTCCCTGGCCCTGCACTCATTCCTGGATCATCTCGACAACAAGGACTCCCACGTCAGACTCCTATTCATTGACTACCTTCAACACCGCCTTCAACGCCATAATCCTAGCCAAACTCATATCAAAACTCCAAAACCTAGGACTTGGCTCCCCCCTCTGCAACTCGACCCTCGACTTCCTGACCCATAGACCACAATCAGTAAGGATAAACAACAACACCTGCTCTAAAGCTGCGTACTTAGCCCTCTACTATACTCCCTATACACACACGACTGTGTGGCAAAATTTGGCTCCAACCCCATCTACAAGTTTGTTGACGACACAGTTGTAATGGGACGGATCTCGAATAACGATGAGTCAGAATACAGGAGGGAGATAGAGAACCTAGTGGAGTGGTGCAACGACAACAATCTCTCCCTCAATGCCAGCAAAACTAAAGAGCTGGTCATTGACTTCAGGAAGCAAAGTACTGTACACACCCGTCAGCATCAACGGGGCCGAGGTGGAGATGGTTGACAGCTTCAAATTCCTAGGGGTGCACATCTCCAAAAATCTGTCCTGGTCCACCCACGTCGATGCTACCACCAAGAAAGCACAAGAGCGCCTATATCAGGAAACTAAGGAAATTCGGCATGTCCACATTGACTATTACCAATTTTTACAGATGTACCATAGAAAGCATCCTATCTGGCTGCATCACAGCCTGCTCGACCCAAGACCATAAGAAACTACAGAAAGTCGTGAACACCGCCCAGTCCATCACTCAAACCCCCCTCCCATCCATTGACTCCATCTACACATCCCGCTGCCTGGGGAAAGCGGGCAGCAGAATCAAAAACCCCTCCCACCCGGGTTATTCTCTCTTCCAACTTCTTCCATCGGGCAGGAGATACAGAAGTCTGAGAACACGCACGAACAGACTCAAAAACAGCTTCTTCCCCACTGCCACCAGACTCCTGAATGATGCTCTTATAGACTGAACTGATCTCTCCTCACATCGTCTCTGCTGAGTAGTACCACACTCCGTGTGCTTCACCCGATGCCTGTGTCTATGTATTTACATTGTGTATCTATCGTATGTCCAATGTTTTTCATGTATGGAACGATCAGTCTGGACTGTACGCAGAACAATATTTTTCACTGTACCTCGGTACACGTGACAATAAACAAATCTAAATTTGGCCAAGAGAAGGGGGAGGCCAGCGGGCAAGAGACAGCAAGGTCTGAGCACGGAGGAAAAAGCGTAGAGTGGGGTGAATGTGATGAGATCGTGCACTCAGCTGGGGAACAGAGAAGGGAGACTAGGCCCGTACCCACCCAAAGGGAAGGAATATCAGCGGGACTGAAGATGTTGCCAGGACATCCAGAATAATAATAATCTTTATTGTCACAAGTAGGCTTACATTAACACTGCAATGACGTTACTGTGAAAATCCCCTAGTCGCCACACTCCGGCGCCTGTTCGGATGCACAAAGGGAGAATTCAGAATGTCCAACTCACCTAACAGCATGTCTTTCGGGACTTGTGGGAGGAAACCGGAGCACCCGGAGGAAACCCACGCAGACACGGGGCGAAGGCCTCGCCCTCTATGCTCCAGTCCTGCAACGCTCCGAGATCGGAGGTGTGCTTCCATAATTCCGGCCTCTTGCACATCCCTGGTTTTAATCACTCCACCATTGGCGGCCGTGCCTTCAGCTGCTGAGGTCCATCCAAGGCTCAGGAATTCCCTCCTGCGGTCTCCTCCTTTTCTCCCTTCAGGATGCCCTTTGAACCCTAACGCTTGACCAAGCTTTTCCTTCCCTGCTGTAATATCTCTTTACGGGACTCATGTCAAAGTTTTATTTGAATACACTCCTCTTGGGGCACCTTGGAGATGTTTAACGACATTAAAGGTGCTATACAAATGCGAGTTGTTGATATTGATACGCGTTTTCTGCTTCCTGGTGACACAAAAAGCAGCAGGTGTCATTCTGATTTTCAATGGTAAATACGAGAAGAATGTGGGGCTGGGGGTGGGGAAAGAAATTAGAAAGTTAGAAATAAAAGGACAGAAGCGGCTAATATTTAGCCCCGGGATGTCGAAGCTGCCATTTGAGAGGATTCCGCCACATGGAAATGATATATATCACACAATGTAGCAACTTAACACTTCACTGGAAATAAATGCTAATTCGGTCAATCCCCTAAGCTCCTTTGTAAATGAATTGTTATTCCATCAGTACGAGACAGTCTTAATAAAGGAGCTGCTGAATTTGTGTTGCAAACAATAAACTAAAATATGTATAAAAGGTCATAAAATGAAAAAAACTTTCACTCATTTAGCATCCTATCACTAAGCTGGGGACATCCCAAAGTACCTTACAGCCTGGAAATGTCGTCAATGATATGCATAATGTAAGTTTGCACATAATGTTATGCACAACCTCCGACCACTAGGTGGCATCGCAAACCAATCACGTCATCATGTGATCTGGGAGTTGGGAGTTGGCCGTGCTGGGAGATAGACGTATTTGCAGTAGTTCCGCGAGAGTTGTTTACTGTTAGTTGTTTCTTCATTAATTTATCCTAGTTATCTTTTTTTTTTAAATAATTTTTATTAAAGGTTTTCATAAAATATCAATAACAAAATGAGAAAGAAAAAAAGAACCCAACAGGGTTAAGTACAAAACACAATCTAAAAAAGCAACCCCCCAAACCCCTCCCCCCCTGTACCTAAATAATAAATTAACATTAACACCCCGACTTAAGACAACAGGTGTATACACCCCATCAGACCCTCCAGTGTAAATAACATAAACAAAAATAAAGTAAACCCCCCCCCCGCCCGAGCTGCTGCTGCCATTGACCAATGTCTATTGTTCTGCCAGGAAGTCTAAGAACGGTTGCCACCGCATAATGAACCCTTGTACCGACCCTCTCAAGGCGAATTTCACCCTCTCCAATTTAATGAACCCTGCCATATCGCTGACCCAGGATTCCACGCTTGGGGGCCTCGTATCTTTCCACTGAAGGAGAATCCTTTGCCGGGCTACCAGGGACGCAAAGGCCAGAATTCCTCCAGCGCTGGGCATGCCCAGAACATATGGGTGTGATTTGCTGGGCTCCCTGAGCACCTAACACACCTGTCCTCACCCTCAAAGAACCTGCTCATCCTTGTCCCGGTCATGTGTGCCCTGTGCAGCACCTTAAACTGTATGAGGCTGAGCCTCGCGCAGGAAGAGGAAGAGTTCACCCTCCCTAGGGGATCTGCCCAGGTCCCCTCTTCAATCTCCTCTCCCAACTCCTCCTCCCACTTAACTTTCAACTCCACCACCGAGGCCTCCTCCTCCTCCTGCATCACCTGTTAAGTTTCCGAGATCTTCCCCACTCCCACCCACCCCCCCGAGAGCACCCTGTCCTGTACTGTGTGTGGCAGTAGCCGTGGGAATTCCACCACCTGCCGTCTGGCAAACGCCCTTACCTGTAAGTACCTGAAGGTGTTCCCCGGGGGGAGCCCGTACTTCTCCTCCAGCTCACCCAAGCTCGCGAACATCCCGTCCACAAACAGGTCCCCCAACTTTCGTATCCCTGCCCTGTGCCACCCCGAAAACCCTCCACCTGTTCTTCCTGGGGTGAACCGGTGGTTCCCCCATAATGGGGTCCACGCCGAGGCCCTAACTTCCCCCCTGTGCTGCCTCCACTGCCCCCAAATTTTGAGGGCAGCCACCACCACCGGGCTCGTGGTATACCTCCTTGGAGGGAGCGGCAGCGGCGCCGTTGCCAGCGCCCCCAGACTCGTACCCACACAGTTATCCTAGTTATCTTAACACACGGTTTGTTCTGTAATAAATTATTTTAAACTACATGCTCTGTAGCTCATCATTCACTTTGGCCAGTCTACACAACATGACAAATGTTACACTGCAGGAAACCCAATCAATTTGTGAAAAGCAAGCTCACACAAGCAGCAACATCATGTCAACCAGAGAACCTATATTAGTGGAGGTGGCAGAGGGGGGGGGGATGGGGGTGGAGGTGGGATGGGTTGGGGGTCGGGATGGACTTGGAGATGACATCGGTTGTGGAGGTGCACCGTAGTGGCAGTGGGAGATATTAAGGATGTGGGAGTAGACAGATTGAAAGGATTTGGGGTTAAGTCCTCAATCCAGGTCAGAGAGGATGCTCAGGTTGCAAACAGACAGACACAGCTTGAGAGGGCGGCACAGTGGCACAGTGGTTAGCACTGCTGCCTCACAGCACCAGGGACCCGGGTTTGATTCCCGGCTTGCGTCACTGTCTGTGTGGGGCTTGCACTTTCTCCCCGTGTCTGCGTGGGTTTCCTCCGGGTACTCTGGTTTCTTCCCTCAGCCCAAAAGAGTGCAGGTTAGGTGGATTGGCCATGCAAAATTGTGCTGTAGTGTCCAAAGGTTTGATAGGGTTAGGGGGATAGGGCGGGTGTTCTTTCCGAGGGTCAGCACAGACTTGATGTGCCGTGTGGTCCTTATAGAATTTACAGTGCAGAAGGAGGCCATTCGGCCCATCGAGTCTGCACCAGCTCTTGGAAAGAGCACCCTACCCAAGGTCAACACCACCACCCTATCCCCATAACCCAGTAACCCAGTAACCCCACCCAACACTAAGGGCAATTTTGGACACTAAGGGCAATTTATCATGGCCAATCCACCTAACCTGCACATCTTTAGACTGTGGGAGGAAACCGGAGCACCCGGAGGAAACCCACGCACACACGGGGAGGATGTGCAGACTCTGCACAGACAGTGACCCAAGCCGGAATCGAACCTGGGACCCTGGAGCTGTGAAGCAATTGTGCTATCCACAATGCTACCGTGCTGCCCACTGTTAATGGAAATTCTTCTGCACTGTAGGGATTCTATGATTCTATGATCATGGGCAGTTAGGGGATGGAGTTGATGACAGGAGTCTGGTTTTGGTGACAGAGAAAGAAGAGCTTCATCCAGGTTCCCAATGAGAAAATTGCATCTCAGCCGAGACTGGGCATCGGATACACAGGATGATGGCACAGAACGGAAAACGGGCCAATGTGAGGGAGTGGGTGTCATAATGAAGTTGATTAGAAGCACATTGTCTGGACTGCCTGTATTAGGTTAATGTTCAATCATGCAAATTCCCCAGCCCCAACCTGACCAGTTGGAGTTAATTAACCACAGAAATAGCAAAACAAGCATCTGGGTTCTTTTCTAGAGGAATAGTATTGTAAAGCGAGGAACTCATGTTAAACTTGTAAAGAATCTTTGTTAGACAGTATTTTAGAGCATTGTGCAGATTTCAGATCACCAGAATACAAAAAGCAGATAGAGGCACTGAAAAATGTGTGCTATCCATCAGGAACGATAGATAACAGGGCTGCACGGTGGTTAGCACTGCTGCCTGCGGCGCTGAGGAGCTGGGCTCGATCTCGGCTCTGGGTCATTGTCCGTGTGGAGTTTGCACATTCTCCCCGTGTCTGCGTGGGTTTCACCCCCACAACCCAAAGATGTGCAGATTAGATGGATTGGCCACACTAAATTGCCCCTTAATTGGGAAAAAATAATTGGGTATTCTAAATTTATTTTTAAAAAAAGAAAAGACTAAACAAACTGTCGTTCTTTTTTCTCAGGAAGTGAAGGTTGAGGGGTGACCAAATAGTGGTCATTGAAATTAGGAAGGGGTTTGATAGAATAGATGTTGAGAAAATGTATCCACTTGCCGAGGAATCGTAAACTGCTGATCACAGCCTGGTCCCCCATGCCGACACTATAGTTAAGAAAGCCCACCAACGACTCTACTTTATCAGAAGACTAAGGAAATTTGGCATGTCAGCTACGACCCTCACCAACTTCTACAGATGCACCATAGAAAGCATTCTTTCTGGTTGTATCACAGCTTGGTATGGAGCCTGCTCTGCCCAAGACCGCAGGAAACTACAAAAGGTTGTGAATGTAGCCCAGTCCATCACGCAAACCAGCCTCCCATCCATTGACTCTGTCTATAATTCCCGCTGCCTCGGAAAGGCAGCCAGCATAATTAAGGACCCCACGCACCCCGGACATACTCTCTTCCACCGTCTTCCGTCAGGAAAAAGATACCAAAGTGTGAGGTCACGTACCAACCGACTCAAGAACAGCTTCTTCCCTACTGCCATCAGACTTTTGAATGGACCTACCTTGTATTAAGTTGATCTTTTCTCTACACCTTGCTATAACTGTAACATTATATTCTGCAGTGTCTCCTTCCTTCCCTATGTAAGGGATGCATTGTTTGTACAGCATGCAAGAAACAATACTTTTCACTGTATACCAATACATGTGACAATAATTAATCAAATCAAATCAAATCAAAAAAAAAATAGTCACTAAAAAAATGTAATAAGTAACCCAGGAGAAATTGTTTTACACAGGGAATAGTGAGAATACGGAACTCCCTACCACACGGGATGATGGAGACAGATGGAGTAGACGCATGAGGGGAAACCAGTTAAATGTATGAGGGAGAAAGGAAAGAAGGTTCTGCTGAATGGGCTGAAATCGGGTGGGAGGAGATTTGTGTTGAGCGTTAACATACACGGACATCTGCCTGAGCAACCTGTGTCTGTGCTGACAATGCCATGTGATTCTGCACCGTAACATACTTAGAACGGCTGCCTCAGTGTAAGGACCCCAGGGATGTCATCATTCTTGACGTTAAATCACTTCCCCCGTGGCACAGTCTCCTGTGACAAACTCATTCTGCAACTGGCAATGTGAAAGGTTCACATTAAACAACTTGCAATTAGGTCGCGCTGTATTATACCCTGACCCACCACATGTCAACAGCAGAGAATAACGGTCCCCTCTCTGCCTTTCATTTATAGCCTTGGGAGAGTGGCGTGGGGGCCACACTTTCCAGTTCTGATGGTTATTTTACAGGTCCTTAAATCTAGCTCCTTGCTTTGAATGCCTACGGATGTGGAAGTAAGAATCATTCTCCCCTGCAGGGTCGCTGCGTTTACACATTTCACTGCTACGAGCAATATAACCGTTTATTAATAAATAAACTCCCAGCTCTGCGTCCGTAAAACGGGCCACTCAATTCTGGACATTATTAAGAGCAGTGGGAGCTATGCGATGGTTGTGTTACAGAGAAACATTACAACCACTGTGAGCTTCTGGGCTGCTGCTCCCTATTAATTGCAGCCACAAGTCCCTTGCAAATAGTAGCTGCAGACTTTCTGGAGTCAATTAATCAAAATAAATGAACCAAACAGCAGAGACTCAGCTCTCCCTGCATAAATACAGATGCAAGGTGCCTCCTTGCCTACCCCCCCCCCCCCCCCCGCTTCATTAGATCATTGATTGTAGTGGACAGGCTGACAGTTTCGGTGACGTTCCTGTGGGTAACATCACTATCAGGCAATCAAAGTTTGATCCAGCCCCATTATATTTGCACAGTACGAAGTCTTACAACACCAGGTTAAAGTCCAACAGGTTTGTTTCGATGTCACTAGCTTTCGGAGCGCTGCTCCTTCCTCAGGTGAATGAAGAGGTCTGTTCCAGAAACACATATATAGACAAATTCAAAGATGCCAAACAATGCTAGGAATGCGAGCATTAGCAGGTGATTAAATCTTTACAGATCCAGAGATGGGGTAACCCCAGGTTAAAGAGGTGTGAATTGTCTCAAGCCAGGACAGTTGGTAGGATTTCGCAGGCCAGATGGTGGGGGATGAATGTAATGTGACATGAATCCCAGGTCCCGGTTGAGGCCGCACGCATGTGTGCGGAACTTGGCTATAAGTTTCTGCTCGGCGATTCTGCGTTGTCGCGGGTCCTGAAGGCCGCCTTGGAGAACGCTTACCCGGAGATCAGAGGCTGAATGCCCTTGACTGCTGAAGTGTTCCCCGACTGGAAGGGAACATTCCTGCCTGGTGATTGTTGCGCGATGTCCATTCATCCGTTGTCGCAGCGTCTGCATGGTCTCGCCAATGTACCACGCTTCGGGACATCCTTTCCTGCAGCGTATGAGGTAGACAACGTTGGCCGAGTCGCACGAGTATGTACCGCGTACCTGGTGGGTGGTGTTCTCACGTGTAATAGTGGTATCCATGTCGATGAACTGGCACGTCTTGCAGAGATTGCCATGACAGGGTTGTGTGGTGTCGTGGACACTGTTCTGAAGACTGGGTAGTTTGCTGCAAACAATGGTTTGTTTGAGGTTGCGCGGTTGTTTGAAGGCAAGTAGTGGGGGTGTGGGGGTGACCTTGGCAAGATGTTCATCGTCATCAATGACGTGTTGAAGGCTGTGAAGAAGATGACGTAGTTTCTCCGCTCCGGGGAAGTACTGGACGACGAAGGGTATTCTGTCGGTTGTGTCCCATGTTTGTCTTCTGAGGAGGTCGGTCCGGTTTTTCGCTGTGGCGCGTTGGAACTGTCGATCGATGAGTCGAGTGCCATATCCCGTTCGTACGAGGGCATCTTTCAACGTCTGCAGATGTCTGTTACGCTCCTCCTCGTCTGAGCAGATCCTGTGTATACGGAGCGCTTGTCCATAGGGGATGGCTTCTTTAATGTGTTTAGGGTGGAAGCTGGAGAAGTGGAGCATCATGAGGTTATCCGTGGGTTTGCGGTAAAGCGAACCCACTTCCAGTACTTCCCCGGAGCGGAGAAACTACGTCATATTCTTCACAGCCTTCAACACGTCATTGATGACGATGAACATCTTGCCAAGGTCATCCCCACACCCCCACTACTTGCCTTCAAACAACCGCGCAACCTCAAACGAACCATTGTTTGCAGCAAACTACCCAGTCTTCAGAACAGTTACCACGACACCACACAACCCTGTCATGGCAATCTCTGCAAGACGTGCCAGATCATCGACGTGGATACCACTATTACACGTGGGAACACCACCCACCAGGTACGCGGTACATACTCGTGCGACTCGGCCGACGTTGTCTACCTCATACGCTGCAGGAAAGGATGTCCCGAAGCGTGGTACATTGGCGAGACCATGCAGACGCTGCGACAACGAATGAACGGACATCGCGCAACAATCACCAGGCAGGAATGTTCCCTTCCAGTCGGGGAACACTTCAGCAGTCAAGGGCATTCAGCCTCTGATCTCCGGGTAAGCGTTCTCCAAGGCGGCCTTCAGGACCCGCGACAACACAGAATCGCCGAGCAGAAACTTATAGCCAAGTTCCGCACACATGAGTGCGGCCTCAACCGGGACCTGGGATTCATGTCACATTACATTCATCTCCCACCATCTGGCCTGCAAAATCCTACCAACTGTCCTGGCTTGAGACAATTCACACCTCTTTAACCTGGGGTTACCCCATCTCTGGATCTGTAAAGATTTAATCACCTGCTAATGGTCGCATTCCTAGCATTGTTTGGCATCTTTGAATTTGTCTATATATGTGTTTCTGGAACAGACCTCTTCATTCACCTGAGGAAGGAGCAGCGCTCCGAAAGCTAGTGACATCGAAACAAACCTGTTGGACTTTAACCTGGTGTTGTAAGACTTCGTACTGTGCTCACCCCAGTCCAACGCCGGCATCTCCACATCATTATATTTGCAATTTACCACTTGATTAGTAAATAATAACTGCACTCAGGCAGAAAACTTGGCGTAATTATCAGCCTTGCAAATAGGTTCTTGCGGTAGCGTGAATAATTATAGTCGGCAGAGTAAAGGACTGGCGAAACAATGTCACGCTGCTGGGAGGTACTGGCCCATTGCTGCAATTCACCAGGCAGCACAATTTTCACCCCAGGCGCACTCATTGGTGTCCAGCCTCTGATGTTGTGACGGGTCTGTTATTAAGTGATCACATGTGAACCCAACCACTTTTGGCTCAGTGGATGGTTACAGCGTTCCTGTTCCTTGAAGGATGAAGGAGCAGTGCTCCGAAAGTTAGTGATTCCAGAGAAACCTGTTGGACTTTAACCTGGTGCTGTAAGACTTCGTACTGTGCCCACCCCAGTCCAACGCCGGCATCGTTGGGGCAGCACGGTAGCATTGTGGATAGCACAATTGCTTCACAGCTCCAGGGTCCTAGGTTCGATTCCGGCTTGGGTCACTGTCTGTGCAGAGTCTGCACATCCTCTCCGTGTGTGCGTGGGTTTCCTCCGGGTGCTCCGGTTTCCTCCCACAGTCCAAAGATGTGCAGGTTAGGTGGATTGGCCATGTTAAATTGCCTTTAGTGTCCAAAATTGCCCTTAGTGTTGGTTGGTGTTGCTGGGTAATGGGGATAGGGTGGGTGGTGTTGACCTTGGGTAGGGTGCTCTTTCCAAGAGCCGGTGCAGACTCGATGGACCGAATGGCCTCCTTCTGCACTGTAAATTCTATGATTCTATGATATGATGATCTCCACATCATTCCTATTCCTTGACAGTGATAAGGAACGAGCTCCCATTTTCCACAGAGGCTCTCAGGCATTCCCAGAAATCTTCACGAATAATTAAGTGTGACCAATTAGCGTACAGTCATCTCTCCCAAACATGCAAATAATCTAATTACAAGTTGTTTTAGTGATGTTGGTCGAGGGGTAAATATTGGCCAGGGCACCAGGGAGAACCGCCCCCCCCCCCCCTACTCTTCTTAGGATTGTTTTCTGTTAAGACAATCTGAGAGGACAGACGGACCTCCATTTGACACCTCATCTGAAAGATGGCCGCTCCTACAGTGCAGCTTTCCCTGGCTGTTGCCCTGGCAGCCTCAGTTTTGATGATGTGCTGAGACTTCTGGAGTGGACTCAAACTCACGGCTGACACTTATGGTGGCCCACAGCAACGATACTGGATGCCATGTCTCTGAGAAGAAAACAGCATCCTTAGGAACTTCCAAAGGCAACTTTAGAGGCCCGGTCACTGCCGGCAGCCATTTTATGCCCAGAAAGGTCCCAAAAACAGCACGGAGATGAAGGAATGTCCCATCTGTTTTGGAATTCAGTCCAATTTCTGAAAGGGAGGGGAAAATAGGCATTGAGCCTCCCATTTATAGCTTCGGGGCCTCACACCAGGTTTAGGTGGCCATCAGAAGGCTTGAATAATGGGCCTGCTCAATGTCTCATCCGACTTCTTTCAGGTGTCCTTGGGGTGCAGGGTAGGTGAGTGGAGTCGATGGCGGCATGGTAGCACAGTGGTTAGCACTGCTGCTTCACAGCACCTGGGACCCGGGTTCGATTCCCACTTGGGTCACAGTCTGTGTGGAGTCTGCACCTTCTCCCCGTATCTGCGTGGGTTTCCTCCCACAAGTCCCGAAAGACGTGCTATCAGGTAATTTGAACATTCTGAATTCTCCCTCTGTATACCCGAACAGGCGCCAGACTGTGGCGACTAGGGGCTTTTCACAGTAACTTCATTGCTGTGTTAATGTAAGCCTACTTGTGACAATGATAATAGTCGGTGTTAAAAGGGTTGATAGGTGACTCCAGTCTCCCTGATCTTAAAACAGCTGCTTTTGAGAATTGATTGGGGAGTTTGCCTCAGGTCTTACCACCCCCTCCCCTTCCGTTAGATTCTATGACTGTGGTGGGTGAGGCTGTGCCATGTCTGGATAGAGAGGCGGAGAGAGGGCAGAAGGAGTTTAATCCGGACAAATGTGAGGTAATGCATTTTGGAAGGTCTAATGCAGGTAGGGAATGTACGGTGACTGGCAGAACCTTCAAGAGTGTTGACAGTCAGAGAGATCTAGGAGTACAGGTCCACAGGTCACTGAAAGGGGCAACACAGGTGGAGAAGGTAGTCAAGAAGGCATACGGCATGCTTGCCTTCATTGGCCGGGGCATTGAGTATAAGAATTGGCAAGTCATGTTGCAGCTGTATAGAACCTTAGTTAGGTCACACTTGGAGTATAGTGTTCAATTCTGGTCGCCACACTACCAGAAGGATGTGGAGGCTTTAGAGAGAGTGCAGAAGTGATTTACCAGGATGTTGCTTGGTATGGAGGGCATTAGCTATGAGGAGAGGTTGAATAAACTCGGTTTGTTCTCACTTGAACGACGGAGGTTGAGGGGCGACCTGATAGAGGTCTACAAAATTATGAGGGGCATAGACAGAGTGGATAGTCAGAGACTTTTTCCCAGGGTAGAGGGGTCAATTACTAGGGGGCACAGGTTTAAGGTGCGAGGGGCAAGGTTTAGAGGAGATGTACGAGGCAAGTTTTTTACACAGAGAGTAGTGGGTGCCTGGAACTCGCTGCCGGAGGAGGTGGTGGAAACAGGGACGATAGTGACGTTTAAGGGGCATCTTGACAAATACATGAATAGGATGGGAATAGAGGGATACGGACCCAGGAAGTGTAGAAAATTTTAGTTTAGACGGGCAGCATGGTCGGTGCAGGCTTGGAGGGCCGAAGGGCCTGTTCCTGTGCTGTACTTTTCTTTGTTCTTTGTTCTTTTAGAGGGCTTGATAGGCCAGGGTGCCTTTCTCTGGCCCCTTTTCCCTGCCTCGGGAGGTCACACTCTCCCCTCCGAGTCAGGAATAATGCAATTTGAGCTCAAGGACTGAGGCCCCAGTGCAGTCCTGCAGGAGAGCTGCATTGCCAAAGTGCAGTGTGTTGGTGAGTTGTGAGCCCAGCCCCTGGCAAGAGAGATCCAGTGGTCACGATTTGATGTAGAGCAGGGGAGGTCTCTCTGAGGTCCTGGCCAACATTTATCCTTCAACCACCGTAAACAAAAATGGATTATCTGGTCATGTCAGAATGTTCATGGGAGCTTGCTGTGTACAAGTTGGTTGCTGTGTTTTCTGCATTCCAACAGTGACTACAATTATAAGTATTTAATTGGCTTTGAAGCACTTTAAGGTATTCAGAAATCACGCAGGGCGCTAAAGAAATGCAATCCTTTCTTTATGAGAATTCTCAGTTTGAAAACCAACCCACAAGGCTCAACAAAACTGTTTGATCCTAAGGCCGAATCTTAAAAATAATGATTTTAGAACTCATCTCTGCCAGTATAAATGTCATTTAATTTAAACACGCTCAGAAGGTGACCTTTAATAACATAATATATTCGTAATAGAACATTACTGCCAGAGTCAGACAACAATGGAAGAGCTCTTTTACTCTGTAATGGAGTTTTAATATCCAATTTAACCATCACACAATTCAATAGGAGGTAAGAGTTTCTACTTTGGGCCCACTTAACAATCTGAGTGCAAATTGCACCCAGAACTGTTCTAGTTCGACAACTGCACCAGGACTGCCTCCTCTGAGCTTCAGATTGTATAAATACAGGGGCCTTGAGTGGGGATTGAACTGAGTGTGAAACTAGGGTCTAAATCTCCCAGTCCTAGGAATCGTCGTGGGCATCGCATAGAATTCAACAGACAAGCAATGTTGACCTCAGGCAGGAATTTCCAGGCCTGGGGTGGGCGGGACTGGAAAATCCGACCGCAGGAATTTGGTGAGTGAGGGAGTTTGGTGAAGGGGGAAACACGGTTCTCCTTTCCTCTTCTGCCTTTTTCACTTTCCAATATTTCATTCTTACATCAGTGCAGCGAGAAAAGTTGATTGGCGAGTAACTGGACAGTTTTCTATTCAGAATCAATAGTTTGTAAAATTAGGTTACGGCAGGGCAACTCGGCAGACTAGAATGTGCATCCTGTGGTATGTGGGAAGTCGTGGGTGCGCTGTGTGTCTCAAACAAACACACCTGCCGGAAGTCTCACCGGCTGCAGACGTCATAACTCTAGGGGCTGGGAAATTTGGCTGCGTCCGCCATAGAATCACCAAGGACGGGACGGGGGCCATATCAAGGTCCGTTGACCTCGGGTGGAAATTTCTGGTCGCCGGGCGGGCGCGGCCGAAGAATCCCACCCCAGGTTTCGGAACTTGAGCGCTAATTGGAGTCCCCGTGGTGCATCCACGAGGCTGAGAACTACACAGATGGTACGTTTAGGGAGGTGGGCACACCGCAGATAAGGAGCATTGCAGGCAACAAGAGAAATGCCAGGCAATCTAGGAGAAGCTGCCAGATGGAGCAGGTGTCCCCTGAGGCAGTCTCGATCGCTAATGGGATTTCCATTTGGATACCGGCGAGGGCGATGGCTCTTGCAGCACCCCATTAGTAACAACCTGCCAACCTGAGATAGCCCACTGTCTGATTTCAGTCCATTGACCAATTCTCAATCCATACCAGTATTTATTTCTTTATTCATTTACGGGCATGCCGGGTGAATCCGGGGAGTGCCCCAAATCGGGCTCCACACCGGGCATCCGACTTGCTCTGCCTGGCACGATCTGCATATTTCAATGACCCAATAGGCGCATTTAAATACCGCCAGATTCACCCGGCGCGCTGGAGTCAACGGCTACACCATCGAGACCTCACTCGGGTAACATTCAGTACTCTTCCACACAAACGTGGATCAGGCGCAACGGCACCTCAGGGGGTCTCACAGGGCATTAGAGACCCCTCCGCTTCCCAATTCATTTTTCCAATTAAGGGGCAATTTAGCATGGCCAATCCACCTACCCTGCACATCTTTCGAGTTGTGGGGGTGAAACCCACGCAGACACGGGGAGAATGTGCAAACTCCACATGGACAGTGACCCGGGGCCAGGATTCGAACCCGGGACCTCAGCGCCGTAAGCAGCAATGCTAACCACCGCGCTGCCGTGCTCCCCCCCCCCCCCCAACCATTTCTTACCTTTATGGAGAGGGGAGGGTCCAGAGGATATCGTACAACCTCGAAATCGAACCACTGCTGGTTTGAGGCAATGACAAAGTCCCTTCAAACAATGTACTTGGAGGCAGTTGCGGAAAGTGCTAACGAATAAAACCACGGGATTGAAAATAGCGGCAAAGACTAGATTGAAGTAAATTTAATTTGACTGGAAGCTCGATAAAGCTGGCAAAGTTGCCATCCACAAACAGGCCAGTAAAACGTTTGAGTCCCCTCTTCCTCCACAAGGCTAATCCTTTGTCCTAATTGCCTTTAAATAAACTCTGGACTCCACCCACCGATTTCCATAGTTCTTTCAGCACACGTTCCACCGGCTGTCGTAAAATCTCACAAACTTGAAAATCACTTCAGTTATCTTTCTGGTATCTCAGCCTTCTTCTCAACTGTCTGCCTTTACTGAACAATGCTCTGTTTTAGTACCTTTAACCTCAGACTTCTTGGAGACTTCACTTCATTTCTATAATTTCCTTAACTAGCTGCTCTTCAAATCTCTGCACTTGATTTCGTAAGTATTACTCCATGGTATGGCTTTTCTTCTAGCAAAGCTGAGAGAGATGTTCCCTCTCTAACCTTCTAAACCAACTGCTTCTAGCAGAGCTGTGACAGTTGCCTTCTCTCTCACTACCTATCTCCAACTGCAATCAAATTAGCTGAACTAAAACTTAAAAGCTTCTCTACCTTACAAGGCCCCAGTTGCTAAGCTGCTGGTTTTTTTTATTCTTCATTTCCCAGCCCCTCTAAACACAATAGAAATGCACATACAAATATGAATCTAACTATAGGTTTTACCCTTCGTAGAGTCACACAATCCCTCCAGTGCAGAAGGAGGCTATTTGCACTATCAAGTCTGCACCAACTCTCCATAAGAGCACCCTACCCAGACCGACTCCCTCGCCCTATCCCTGTAACCCTGCGCATTGATTATGGCCAATCCACCTAAGCTTAACATCTTTGGATTGTGGGAGGAAATGGGATCACCTGGAGGAAACCCACGCAGACACGGGGAGAATGGGCAAACTCCACACAGTCACCCAAAGCTGGAATTGAACCTTGGTCCCTGGCACTGTGAGGCCGACATGCTAACACTGTGCCTCTGTGCTACCGGTTAGACACAGAAACATTCAATTAAACACACTTGAAACTATACATTTTTTCTAACGTTTACCCTGGAACTACATAGAACATAGACCATACAGTGCAGAAAGAGGTCATTCGGCCCATTGAGTCTGCACCGACCCACTTAATCCCTCACTTCCACCCTATCCCCGTAACCCAATAACCCTATCTAACCTTTTTGGTCACTAAGGGCAATTTATCATGGCCAATCCACCTAACCTGCACATCTTTGGACTGTGGGAGGAAACCGGAGCACCCGGAGGAAACCCGCGCAGACACGGGGAGAACGTGCAGACTCCTCACAGACAGTGACCCAGCGGGGAATCGAACCTGGGACCCTGGAGCTGTGAAGCCACAGTGCTATCCACTTGTGCTACCGTGACCCACGCAGACACGGGGAGAATGTGCAAACTCCACACGGACAGTGACCCAGCGGGGAATCGAACCTGGGACCCTGGAGCTGTGAAGCCACAGTGCTATCCACTTGTGCTACCGTGACCCACGCAGACACGGGGAGAATGTGCAAACTCCACACGGACAGTGACCCGGAGCTGGGATCAAACCTGGAACCTCAACGCCGTGAGGCTGCAGTGCTAACCCACTGCGCCACCGTGCTGCCCCCTTTGTCACCATTCATAAGGGCTTCCTTCACATTTGTTTCCACTTTGGGATGTAGCAGGGACTTGGGAACAGGGATCATGTTCCTGCAGAGCCGGGAGAGCATTCTCCAGGGCAGACCTTTCCCTGGCAGCCTGCGCAGACGAAGCAATGCAGCATAAATATCTGAGCTGTCCTGGATTAATTTGTTGAGGTGGTGTTTTGCTGAAGGTACTTCACACTCGGCTGCACCATTCGATTGTGGATAAAGAGGGCTGCTTGTGACATGTACAAAGTGCCATGTGCGTTTGCAAAGTCCTTGGACTTTGGCAGGCACACAAACTGCCTGCCATTGTCTGATATTATCCGTTGTGGAATGCCATGCACAGTGAAGTGTCTCTCCAGCTTCCCGATTACTGCAGTGCTCTTCACGTCAGGTAAGTGATCAACTTCAAACCACCCTGAGAATGAACCAGCAAGGTCTCGATGATATTTCCCATTCCAGTCAAATGTATCTGCTGCAGCGAGGGACCATGGAAGCTCTGGAATCTCATGAAGGTGCAGTCAATCTTTCGCTCGGTGGGACCTGGGCTTGTTGCATGGTGCACATCTGGACACTTCCCTTCTCATGCCAGTATGACACAGTGCTACAGTGGTTAAGCACTGCTGGCTCACAGGCGCCAGGGTCCCAGGTTTGATTCCGACCTCGGGTGACTGTGTGGAGTCTGCACTTTCTCCCCGTGTCTGCGTGGGTTTCCTCCGGGTGCTCCGGTTTCCTCCCACAGTCCAAAGAAGTGCAGGTTAGGTGGATTGGCCATGCTAAATTGTCCTTAGTGTCCAAAATGGTTTGGTGGGGTTACGGGGATAGGGTGGAGTTGGGTGCTCTTGACAAGGGCCGGTACAGACTCGATGGCCAAATGTCCTCCCTCTGCACTGTAAATTCTATGATTCTAAGATGGCTCCGTAAAACCTACTCATTGACCAAGTTCTGGTCACCTTTCCTAATATCTCCTTATGTGTCTTGGTGTCAAATTGTTTGAAAATGCTCTTGTGAAGTGTCATGGGATTTTTCATTACACTAACGGTGCTGCATAAATTACTGTTATGTTGCTAATAAATTAACAACATGGAGAATAGATCCCGAATAGGTTTTAATGCCTGTCTGGGAGTATCAGACAGACGAAGGTCATTCAAACACATTCGTTGTTCACTCATTTACATCAATAACGCTCGATTCTAGGCTATCATTCTGTCAGAGTGGTGCAGCTGAGTGAGATAGAACTATCATTAACATGTGAGATGTGTTAACGAATGGAATGTATCCTTTCATCAAGTGAGCAGCTAAGAGTCCAGCTCTTATAAATTTTATGCCCCGGTATTTAACATACGCTTGGTAAAAGTTTCCATTACCTACACTAAGTAAAAACAAAGTATTGTCCACATTGTCTAAACTCCAGAATTCCCTCTCTGCCCCTCTACCTCACTCTCTTCATTAATCCCAGTAAATTGGCCAACGGTCAAAGATCTGGGGCGGGATTCTCCGCTCACCGGCGGGGCGGGCCGTACCAGCGCCGAGGAGTGGCGTGACCCACTCCGGCGTCGGGGCGCCCCGAAGGTGTGGAATCCTCCGCACCTTCGGGGGCTAGGCCGGCGTTGGGGTGTTTGCCGCCTCGCCAACCGGCGCCGAAGGGCCTCCGCCGGCCGCCGCGAGTTGGCGCATGCATGGGAGCATACGCAGAACCGCTGACGTGATCCCAGCGCATGCACATGGGGTTTTTTCTCTGCGCCGGCCATCGCGGAGGTTCACAGCAGCCGGCACAGAGGGAAAGAGTGTCCGCACGGCACAGGCCCGCCCGCGGATCGGTGGGCCCCGATCGCGGGCCTGGCCACCATGGGGGCCCCCCCCACCCCGGGGCCAGACCCATCGCGCCCCCCCCCCCGAGGACTCCGTAGCCGCCGCAGAGCCAGGTCCCACCAGTATGGACCTTGCGTAATTTATGCCGGCGAGACTGGCCGAAAACGGGTGGCCATCCACGAGGCGGAGAATCGCTGGGGGGCCGCGGCCAGCGGCCGCCGACTGGCGCGGCGCGATTCCCGCCCAAAACCCCAGCGCAGGAGAATTCGGCAGCCGCCGTCGGGGCGGCGGGGCGGGATTAACGCCGCCCCCCCCCCCCGGCGATTCTCGCCCCTGAGTCTTATGCAATACTAATTTGATAATTATTGAAGAACAGTATTTATAAAAAAAGGGAAATGCCATCAACACCTGGTCAACCACAACCACACACATTTATATAGTGCCTCCAGCAAAGTGAAACAACCCAAGATGCTTCTGTAGAGATTTGCAAAAGGGTCATTTAGATCTGACACATTAACTCTTGTTTCTCGTGGGGGCGGCAGGGTGGCACAGTGGTTAGCTCCGGTTCAATCCCGGCCCCGGGTCACGGTCTGTGTGGAGTTTGCACATTCTCCCCGTGTCTGCGTGGGTTTCACCCCCACAACCCAAAGATGTGCAGGTTAGGTGGATTGGCCACACTAAATTGCCCCTTAATTGGAAAATAGAATTTGCGTACTCTAAATTTATTTAATTTTAATTAATTAATTAATTTTTTCAAAAATCCTTGGCCGGGATTCTCTGAGCCCGCGCCGGCTCGGTGAATCGCTGTGCGGGCTCTCGAATCCCTCCGCACAGCCCGCCGAATCGGCACACCTGGCGCGGCGTGCTGGTCCCTGAGCATCCTGCGCGTCTCCGGCCGTTTCTCTGCTGATGGCGTCAATTTAACAGCGATGCCGCGCGGCGTCAATTACTACATTTAAAAAAAGAATATTCCGGAGTTGGGCGGCGGGGAGGGGGGGGGGGGACGGGGGCTGGTGGAGGGGGAGCCATGGATGGATTTGAAAACAAGGACGCAAATGCTAATACTCGAGTGGATCTAAAATCATTAGTTTCCCCCTGAAGCTGGAAGGAATCTATCTCGCAGCGAGTTGTGAATGAAAAGTGACAGATGAAATAACTGCTTGTTAATCTTTCCTGTGCAAATGTGAAATATTGATGCAACAATTTAATTTGTTATTCTGTTTCATCAGTATCAGGTAAAAAAGATAAAAAACCTCACGTTGGCTCTCTCCCTCCCTCTCTGTCTCTCTCACAGCAGAACTGGCAGCTTCAAAAACTATTACAAAATCATGAGGTTACAGAATAAATAATGAGGTCATTGGAGAGGCACTCAGCAACCAAAATATTTCAATAAATTCTGTTTAACTTTAGACAAACCGGGAAGCTCTCTTCAGTTCTGAGTCCAAGATCCATGCTGTTCATGAGGAAAAGTGGTCAATTTTTTTAACCCTTCAGATGCAATGACCTTCACCTGAGGTTTCCAGAATTAACTCCTTCCATTTTACAAAATAGGACCTCTGAGATTCTATTCAGAACCAAGCAGACCATAAGACCAAACTGAGGAGCAGGAGTGGGCCATTCGGCCCATCGAGTCTGCGCTGCCATTCAATCATGACTGATCTGATGTGAAAATCCTCAACTCCACTTTCCCGCTTTATCCCCATAACCCTCGATTCCCTCACTGATTAAAAATCTGTCTATCTCAGCCTTGGATATACTTTTTAAAAAAAATTTAGAGTGCCCAATTATTTTTGTTTCCAATTAAGGGTCAATTTAGCGTGGCCAATCCACCTAACCTGCACAACTTTGGGTTGTGGGGGTGAAACCCACGCAGACACGGGGAGAATGTGCAAACTCCACACGGACAGTGACCCAGAGCCGGGATTCGAACCCGGGTCCTCAGCACCCAGTCCCTGTGCTAACCACTGCGCCACATGCAGTGTGGTTAAAAAAACACACTTTTTTTTTTTTTTAAATTTTTATTCTCCTCCATTTTCACATTTTCTCCCACATTTACATCCATCAACAATAAACAATAATCAGCAAGATATGTCAGTCCCCATAATAACAACGATCCCATTCCCCCACCAACCCCCAAACCTCAACCCGCATGTTTACATAAACAAATGGCAAAAAGGAATCAGGGATTACCCATAGTCACCCTTAATCTTACACAGCTCTCCTGCTCCACCCCCCCCCCCCCCCCCCGCCCCCCAGGTCTCCAGCTCCTCCTGTCCACTGCCTCTTGTAAAACTCCTCCCCCTACCCTCGGTTCCTCCCCCCCAACTTTCCACCCCGGCTAGACCACTCGGACCCTGTTCGGTCAGGCTCCGATGGCCACAGCCCCTCCCCCCACCTCACTCCCGTTCACTGGCCGGCTTAAACCGGCCAGCGTGGAGGCCCCCACCCGGGTCCCTTTCCCCCTTGCCCGGCCCCAGGAAAGCCCAAAGATCCCCTTTTAGCACACAAACCCCGCATATCCACCTACACCCCAAAGAACTCTCATTTCGAGTGAAAGTCCCGTCCCTTCCCTCGTCCAAATATATACCACATTGGCTCCTTTAATCTCTACACCCACGCGCAGTGATACAAAAAAAAAGAAAATACAGTCATGAGGTTACATCGGCACATGACCATTCCTCAATTTGTCAGTTCTGCCACAGTCCTTCTGCCTTCGCAAACTCCTCCGCTACTTCCGCCGTTCCAAAATAAAAGTCCCTGAGCTTGTAAGTCACCCTCAGCTTCGCTGGATATACAATGCCGCACCGCACCTTGCTAATGTACAGTGCCCTCTTCACCCGGTTGAAGGCAGCCCGCCTCCTTGCCAGCTCCACCGTAAAGTCCTGGTATACACGTATACCAGCTCCAGCCCACTGCACCACCCGCTTCTGCTTGGCCCAGCTCAGGACCTTCTCCTTCACCCTGTACCTACGGAAGCACAGAGTCACTGCCCTTGGCGGCTCACTCGCCTTTGGTACAGGCCTCCACGACCGATGAGCCCGATCCAGTTCATATCGGGAGGGGTCCTCCCCCTCCCCCAATAGTTTCGCCAGCATCACGGCAAAATACTCAGTCGGCTTCGATCCTTCAACTCCTTTGGGCAGCCCCACAATCCTCAAGTTCTGTCGCCTGGATCTATTTTCCAGGTCTTCCATTTTTCCTCGCAGATCCTTGTTAGTGTCCACCACCTTCCGCATCTCTTTCCCCATCGAGGCAAGTTGATCACCGTGCTGCAATAAAGTCTCCTCCACTTCCTTCAGCACCTCCCCTTGCTCTCGCACCTCCGCCACTGCGCTCGCCACCTCCGTCCTCACCGGGGAAACCGCCTCCTCCACCAGCACACTCAAAGCCTCCCTCATCTCCTTCCTCGCCGTCTCCATGCATTTCGCAATCTGCGCCAACTGCTTTTCAAATTCCGCAGCCATCACCTTAGTTATTTTTTCAGCCGTAAGCAGGGAGGCCTTCCCTGGTGGTCCAGCCTCCATTTTTCCTGGTGACCCCACGGTGACCTTTCCACTCCCCGACGGACCTCCAGCTGTTTTTTTTCCGGCCGTTTTTCTGCTGACCCTCGACATTTTTCTTTGTTCTTTTTTCCTCCTGTGTCTTCTCAGTGCCTCCTCCGTGCCTTCTCCCTTCTTCTGCCGCCTCCGCGGACCCTGGGACCGGGCTTAAAGCCCCAAAATTGCCGTTCCCGAGCGGGGGCTCTCCATTGTGCGGCCGCCTCCCGCCCGCCATCACCGGAAATTGCCTTGAACACACTTAACGACCCAGCCTCCACAGCTCTCTGCGGTAAAGAATTCCACAGATTCACTCCCCTCTGAGAGAAGAAATTCCTCCCCATCTCTGTGTTAAATGGACAACCCTTGGGGACTTCCGGTGGTGGCCATGAAGGAGTAGGTCGCACATTTGGTGGCTCCCGCTCGGGTCGGACCTTTGGACCTTTTCCCCGATTTTCTCTTGAATTTTACTTGAAAAATTGATAGTGGACACGACTGTAAGGAGGAGTCCCACACCAGTGCATGGCGAGGCGGACCAGGAGTGCTCGCAAAGGAAGAAATAGGCGAACAGAGAAGGCCTGGGTCGAAGCTGCAGCAGGAAAAAGCATGGCGTGCGACCGCTGTCCTGGCTCGACGACCCAGTGGTCGACGGAGCAGTTGATGCAGTTTATACAGGAGGGCTTCGTCAAGCAGAAACAGGAATGCTTGGACCCGATTAGGGAATCGATCGCCCGGCTGGAACATAGACTGGATGCTCAAGATCGGGCGATCCAGAAAGTGGAGAAGGCACTGAACGAGCATGAGGAACACCAAACAGCAATGGAGGTGGAGGTGAAGATGCTGAGGGACCAGGAGAAAAGGCTCCTGGAGAAGGTGGAGGATCTAGAGAATAGGTCCCGCCGGCAGAACTTGAGGATCGTTGGTCTCCCGGAGGAGTCCGAAGCAGCGGATGCGGGGGTATATATAGCGGGTATGCTCGAGAAGCTAATGGGGGATGGGATGTTCACCCGACCCTTGGAGGTGGACAGGGCGCACAGAGCATTAGCGAAGAAGCCGCGTTAGGTGACCCCCCCCCCCCCCCCGAGGCAATGGTGATGTGATTGCACAGACACCTGGATAAGGAGCGTATCTAAGCAGACATGGAGCTGTACGTGGGAGAACAGCATCCAGCGCATTTATCAAGACCTGAGCGTGGAAGTAGCCAGGAGAAGAGCGGGATTCAACCAAGTAAAGTCGACCCTTTTCAAGAAGAAGGTGAAGTTTGGACTGCTGTATCCAGCCCATCATTGGGTCACTTATGAAGAGCAACACTTCTATTTTGAGTCGCCTGAGGAAGCGATGGACTTTGCCAGAAGGAAAGGGCTGGCAGGGGACTGAGGTGTTTGAACTTTGCTGCAGTGTACACGATAAAAATGTTTTTGGACTATATTTGTAATGCCTTCTGTATCGATCCTGGAGCTGCCACGTATTTGTGTAAGTTAAAGTTTGCATTGGTACTGGTGGGGGATGGAGGTGTGAATTTTGGATGTGGGGTTTTTCTCTGCTTTTTGTTTCTTTCGGTTAACTGGGCTGGGAATACTTTCACTTGAATATGTATGTCCAAACGGGGGTGGGGGAACAATAGGTGGGAAAATGTTTGGCGCCATGGGCGGGGGCTACCAAGCTAGCTTGCGGGCTAGCTCACAGAAGCGCAGTGGGGGGTGAGCAGATGTTATGCTTGCTGAAGTGGACTATTTTTACGCTGCTGTTATTGGGGGGAGGGGGAAATTGCTCTGCAGACGGGGGAGGGACTGTTGCAAGGGACAAAAGGGAGGTCGGGGACGGAGGCTGCACAACACGGGCAAGAAGCCCCCCCGACCAGGCTGATCAGGTGGAACGTTAGAGAGCTAAATGGGCTGGTCAAGAGGTCACGCGTGTACGCGTGTTTGAGGGGATTGAAGGCGGACGTGGCAATGTTATAGGAGGCACATCTTAGGTAATCGGTCAGACTAGACTAAGGAAGGGATGGGTTGGGCAGGTATTTCATTCGGGGCTGGACTCTAAGACTAGACTAAGATCTTGATCCTGATTAATAAGCGAGTGTCATTCAAGACGGGAAGAATAGTTGCGGATGTGGGAGGTCGGTACATCATGGTTAGTGGGAAGCTGGAAGGGCTGCCGGTGGTACTCGTGAATGTGTATGCGCCAAACTGGGATGATGTGGAGTTTATAAGGCGGATGTTGGGGAAAATCCCGGACCTGGACTCAGGACGGAGAGATGCGGAGACCCCAGAGGCAGGGCTTTTAAGGGAACGACGGAGGCTACAGGCGGAGTTTGGCTTGTTAACTACAGGGAGGGCGGTGGAGCAGCTGAGGAAAGCGAGGGGGGCGATATCTGAGTATGGAGAGAAGGCCAGCAGAATGCTTGTGTAGCAGCTTAGAAAGAGGGAGGCAGCCAGGGAGATTGGGAAAGTGAAGGACAGAGACAGGAACTTGGTCGGAGATTCAGCAGGGATTAACAGGGCGTTCAAGGAGTTTTATAGCAGGTTATATGAGTCAGAATCCCCAGCTGGGCCGGAAGGGATGAGGCAATTCTTAGGGGGGCTGAGGTTCCCGAAGGTGGAGGAAGGGCAGGTAGAAGGGATGGGGGCCCCGATCGGGTTGGAAGAGATAGCAGATGGCCTGAAGGCCATGCAGTCGGGTAAAGCCCCGGGACCGGAGGGGTACCCAGTGGAGTTTTATTAAAAGTTCTCTGGGATGCTGGGGCCACTGCTGATGAGGACATTTAATGAGGCAAGGGAGAGAGGGGGGCTTCCCCCGACAATGTCACAGGCCACTATCTCATTGATCCTGAAGCAGGAGAAGGACCCGGAGTTATGCGGGTCCTACAGACCGATCTCCTGACTAAATGTTGACGCCAAACTGTTGGCCCAAATCCTGTGCTCTAGGATCGAAGACTGCGTTCCGGATGTGATTGGGGAGGACCAGACGGGATTTGTTAAGGGCAGGCAGTTGGCGGCCAACGTTAGAAGACTGTTGAATGTGATCATGATGCCCACAGAGGGTAGGGACGTAGAGGTACTGGTCACAATGGACAGAGAAGGCCTTTGATCGGGTGGAATGGGACTATCTGTGGGAGGTGCTGGGGCGGTTTGGGTTTGGACGGGGCTTCACCGACTGGGTTAGGCGGCTGCATCAGGCGCCTGTGGCGAGTGTACGGACGAACAGGTTGACATCGGGCTATTTTAGGCTGCACCGGGGGACGAGGCAGGGATGTTCCCTCTCCCCACTGCCATTCGCGCTGGCCATAGAGCCACTGGCACTCGCGCTGAGAGCCTCAAGGGGCTGGAAGGGGAGGGGTGAAACTTAGAGTCTCGCTATACGCAGATCACCTGCTCCTACATGTTTCTGACCCACTAGAGGGGATGGCAGAAATTATGAGGATTCTGGGGGAATTTGGCCGGTTTTTGGGTTATAAATTGAACATGGTGAGATGTTCGGGATCCAGGCAAGGGGGCAGGAGAGGCGACGGGGGGGGCTGCCGTTTCGAGTGGTAGGGGAATCTTTCGGTATCTAGGCATCCAGGCAAGGGAATGGGAACGGCTACATAAGCTAAATTTGACCCGACTGGTGGACCAAGTGAAGGAAGACCTCCGAAGGTGGGACATGCTCCCGCTATCACTGGCTGGGAGGGTGCAGACAGTGAAAATGACGGTCCTCCCGACATTCCTGGTTGTTTTTCAGCGTCTCCCCATCTTTATTCCACGGGCCTTTTTTAAACGGGTAAACAAGGTGATCTCTGGCTTTGTATGGGCGGGTAAGACCCCGCGAGTAAAAAAGGGGATGCTGGAGCGTAGCCGGGGTGGGGGGGGGGGTTGCTGGCACTGCCGAACCTTTGCAATTACTATTGGGCGGCGAATAGAGCCATG
This sequence comes from Scyliorhinus torazame, assembly GCF_047496885.1. Classification (NCBI taxonomy): domain Eukaryota; kingdom Metazoa; phylum Chordata; class Chondrichthyes; order Carcharhiniformes; family Scyliorhinidae; genus Scyliorhinus; species Scyliorhinus torazame. The sequence continues at coordinate 13,864,536 of NC_092707.1, forward strand.
ATTAGGAAGTGGGCGGTGGGGGGGGGGGGGGGGGGGGGGGGGGTGTCGGTGTGGGAGCACGTGGAGGTGGCATCATGTAAGGGCACGAGTTTGGGGCCCTGGTTACGGCGCCTCTGCCGTTCCTGCCGGCACGGTACTCCACCAGCCCCACAGTGGTGGCAGCCCTGAGAATCTGGGGGCAATGGAGGAAACATGTGGGAGCAGGGGGAGCATCGGTCTGGTCTCCAATCTGCAATAATCATCGGTTTGCCCCGGGGAGGCTGGATGGAGGGTTTCGGAGTTGGCATAGAGCAGGGATCGAGAGGATGGGAGATCAGTTCATAGAGGGGAGCTTCCCCAGCCTGAGGGAGTTGGAGGAGAAATTTGAATTGATGGGAGGGAATGAGTTTAGATACCTTCAGGGGCGGGACTTCCAACGCAGGCAGGTCTCAACCTTCCCGCTCCTACCACTGAGGGGGATACAGGACAGGGTAGCTTCCACAGTGTGGGTGGGAGAAGGGAGGGTTTCGGACATCTATAAAGAGCTCGTGGGATCAGAGGAAACGCAGACCGAGGAGCTGAAACACAAATGGGAAGAGGAGTTAGGAGAGATAGAGGATGGTCTCTGGGCGGACGCGTTGAGTAGAGTCAACGCGTCCACAACATGTGCCAGGCTCAGCCTGATACAATTTAAGGTTGTTCACCGGGCTCACATGACAGTGGCCCAGAAGAGCAGGTTATTAGGGATAGAAGACAGGTGTGGAAGGTGTGCAGGAGGACCAGCGAACCATGTCCACATGTTCTGGGCATGTCCGAAGCTTGGGGGATTTTGGCAGGGGTTTGCGGAGGTCATGTCCACGGTGTTAAAAACAAGGGTGGCACCAAGTCCAGAGGTGGCGATTTTCGGGGTGTCGGAAGACCCGGGAATCCAGGAGGAGAAAGAGGCAGACGTTCTGGCCTTTGCTTCCCTGGTCACCCAGAGACGGATACTATTAGCTTGGAGGGACTCAAAGCCCCGAAGTCGGAGACCTGGCTATCGGACATATCTAGCTTTCTCTGTTTGGAGAAAATCAAGATTGCCTTGAGAGGGTCAATGTCAGGGTTCGCCCGGAGGTGGCAACCGTTCGTCGACTTCTTGAGGGAAAATTAACCGTCAGCAGAGAGGGGGGGGTTAGTGTGTAAGAAAGGTGGGACCTGTGAGGTAGGAAGACGACCGTTGCACTATGCTTGTATTTGTTTGTACACTGTTTCTTCTGTTATTGTTACAAAATCACAAATACCTCAATAAAATGTTTATTAAAAAAAATGGACAACCCTTGATTCTGAGATTTGCCCCCGATCCTCGACTCTCCCACAGGGGAAACAAACTCTCAGCATCGATCCTGTCAAGCCCCCTGAGAATCCGATGGCTGCGAACCAATGGCCATGTTGTGCCCACATTATCTGCATATTAAACGCACATTAACGGCGTTCAAAAGGTATCTTGGCAAACACATAGATAGGATGGGTATAGAGGGGTATGGCACAAGGAAGTGCTGAGGGTTTTGGCCAAGGTTGGTATCCTGACCGGTACAGGCTTGGCGGGCCGAAGGGCCTGTTCCTGTGCTGTGTTGTTCTTTGTTCTTTGTTAAAGTGAGACAGCTAGTCTGACGTTAATGTGCAGATTCCCGGGTACCTGAGGCTTTGGGATACTACTTGGGTGCTAGCCTGGCACTGCCAAGGCACCCAGGTGGCACTGCAAGCTGGCATGGGCACTGCCAAGCTGGTATTTTCTGCATGGGTGCGATCGGGCTGAGGATGCCCCTGCGTGGGGGGTTGGTGGAGTGCGGGTGGGGTGGGGGAGGCGGGGACCCTTCCATAGTGCGTTCGGACTGAGGGGGGTGGTCGCTGCTGTGGCCTCGGAGTTTGCAATACCATTTTTAAATCTCTCGCTACACTGGGGAGTTCCGGCGGGACGCAACTCCTCTGTGCAAAATGGGGCTATGTACGGCCTCGGCCGTGTGTTCCCCGCTGAGGCCCCTTGTACAAAGCGAGTCGTGCTGTATAGCCATGTGTTTTTGGCACTGCGAGTGGTAGGGAAGCACGCGGATAAATGCGCTCACTATGAGACTTTATTCCCAATTAGTTGAATCGAGCCCTATGTGTCCCAAATGGTCACCTCTCATTCTTCTAAACTCCATTGAGTACGGGCCCAACCTACTCAACCTCGCCTCATCAGAAAATCCCTCCGTACTCGGGATCAACCTCATAACCGTGAACCCTTCTCTGGATGGTCTCCAATGTCAGTATATCTTTCCTTGGGTAAGGGAACCAAAACTGTTCACAGTATTCCAGGTGTGATGTAACTAATGCCTTGTATAGTTTTCCCTCGACGTCCCTATTTTATACTCCATTCCCTTTGAAATAAAGGCCAACATTCCATTTGCCGTCCCAGCTACCCGCTGAACTTGCTTTTTGTGATTTATGCAGAAGGACCCTCAATCCCCCCTGTGCTGCAGCTTTCTGCAGACTGTCTCCATTTAAATAATATTCAGCTCCTTTATTCTTCCTACCACAGTGCACAACTTCTGACATTATTTTCCTACATTATATCCTCTTAATTAACCTGCCAATCCCCCCTGCAGACTCTATGGCCAGGATTCTCCGACCCGGCGCCGGGTTGGAGAATCCCCAGGGGGAGGAGCGAATTCCCCGCCACGCCGGTCGGTGTCCGTTGACAGCGCCCCCCCCCGCGATTCACCGGGCCCTGATGGGCCGAGTGGCCGTAAAGTTTTGGCCAGTCCCGCCGGCGTGAATTACTCACCTCACGCACGTGCGGGGACCTGGCAGGTAAGTGTGCGGGGGCGGTCCTGGGTGGGGGGGGGGGGCGCGGGGGGGTTCTGACACTGGGGGGGCCCCACGGTGGCCTGGCCCGCAATCGGGGCCTACCGATCTGCAGGCGGTCTGGTTCCGTGGAGAGCCTTCTTTCCTCCCTACCGGGCCCCTGTAGGGCTCTGCCATGTTGCCCGGGGGCTGGCGCGGAGAAGGGAGCCCCCGCGTGCGGAAATACGCCAGCCGTTCCGCACACGCGCCAACTCGCACCGGCCCTTCGGCGGCGGCTGAAGCAGCGGGGTCGACTCCAGCGGCAACATAGCCCGCTAGAAAGGTGAAAGTTCCTCACTTTGGGGAGCCGTTGACGCCGGAGTCGTTGGCGCGGGGACATAGCCCCATTTTCAGAGAATCCCGCCCTATGTGGCTACTTCACCACTTACCTTCCCATCTATCTTTGTGTCTTCCTCACAGAATCCCAGCCGACATCCTGATATTCCAGGAAATTATTCCAGCACTTAATCTCAGGATGTGGAGATGCCGGCGTTGGACTGGGGTGAGCACAGTACGAAGTCTTACAACACCAGGTTAAAGTCCAACAGGTTTGTTTCGATGTCACTAGCTTTCGGAGCGCTGCTCCTTCCTCAGGTGAATGAAGAGGTCTGTTCCAGAAACACATATATAGACAAATTCAAAGATGCCAAACAATGCTAGGAATGCGAGCATTAGCAGGTGATTAATACAGATCCAGAGATGGGGCAACCCCAGGTTAAAGAGGTGTGAATTGTCTCAAGCCAGGACAGTTGGTAGGATTCGCAGGCCAGATGGTGGGGAATGAATGTAATGCGACATGAATCCCAGGTCCCGGTTGAGGCCGCACTCATGTGTGCGGCACTTGGCTATAAGTTTCTGCTTTGCGATTCTGCGTTGTCGCGGGTCCTGAAGGCCGCCTTGGAGAACGCTTACCCGGAGATCAGAGGCTGAATGCCCTTGACTGCTGAAGTGTTCCCCAACTGGAAGGGAACATTCCTGCCTGGTGATTGTTGCGCGATGTCCGTTCATTCGTTGTCGCAGCGTCTGCATGGTCTCGCCAATGTACCCACGCTTCGGGACATCCTTTCCTGCAGCGTATGAGGTAGACAACGTTGGCCGAGTCGCACGAGTATGTACCACGTACCTGGTGGGTGGTGTTCTCACGTGTAATGGTGGTATCCATGTCGATGATCTGGCACGTCTTGCAGAGATTGCCATGACAGGGTTGTGTGGTGTCGTGGTCACTGTTCTGAAGACTGTGTAGTATTGCTGCAAACAATGGTTCGTTTGAGGTTGCGCGGTTGTTTAAAGGCAAGTAGTGGGGGTGTGGGGATGACCTTGGCAAGATTTCCATCGTCATCAATGACGTGTTGAAGGCTGTGAAGAAGATGACGTAGTTTCTCCGCTCCGGGGAAGTACTGGACGACGAAGGGTATTCTGTCGGTTGTGTCCCATGTTTGTCTTCTGAGGAGGTTGGTCCGGTTTTTCGCTGTGGCGCGTTGGAACTGTCGATCGATGAGTCGAGTGCCATATCCTGTTCGTACGAGGGCATCTTTCAACGTCTGTAGATGTCTGTTACGCTCCTCCTCGTCTGAGCAGATCCTGTGTATACAGAGCGCTTGTCCATAGGGGATGGGCTTCTTTAATGTGTTTAGGGTGGAAGCTGGAGAAGTGGAGCATCATGAGGTTATCCGTGGGTTTGCGGTAAAGCGAAGTGCTGAGGTGACCGTCCTTGATGGAGACGAGTGTGTCCAAGAATGCAACTGATTTTGGAGAGTAGTCCATGGTGAGTCTGATGGTTGGATGGAACTTATTAATGTCATCGTGTAGTCGTTTCAATGATTCTTCGACGTGGGTCCAAAGGAAAAAAATGTCATCGATGTATCTGGTGTATAACATCGGTTGAAGGTCCTGTGCGGTGAGTAGGTCCTGTTCAAACTTGTGCATGAAGATGTTGGCGTATTGGGATGCGAATTTGGTCCCCATGGCTGTTCCGTGCGTCTGGATGAAAGAACTTGTTGTCGAAGGTGAAGACGTTGTGATCCAGAATGAAGCGGATGAGTTGCAGAATTGCATCTGGAGATTGGCAGTTGTCGGTGTTGAGTACTGAGTACTTAATCTCAGGAGGCATGGATTGTCTTACCCATGCCTCCTTCGACATCACCTTCTGAACACACAACCTCCACCACCTAGAGGGACAACCGCAGCAGACTCATGGGAACATCACCACTTCCAAAATTGCCCTCCAAGTCATTCGCCGCCCTGACTTGGAAATATACCGCTGTTCCTTCACTGTCACTGGTTCAAAATCCTGGAAATTCCTCCCTAACTGCACTCTGGGTGTACCTACGCCACATGGACTGCAGCGGTTCAGGAACGCAGCTCACCATCACCTTTTCGAAGGACGACCAAGGATAGGCAATGGGCGCCATCCTTGCCAGCAATGCCCATGTGATGGGCGCCATCCTTGCCAGCAATGCCCATGTGATGGGCGCCATCCTTGCCAGCAATGCCCATGTCCATTGGATGAATTTTGAGTGATCTCCTTTAGGGACAGGATGATTTAAAGTGCCCAGTTAATTCTTTTCTAATTAAGGGGCAATTTAGCGTGGCCAATCCACCTACCCTGCACATCTTTGGGTTGTGGGGGTGAAACCCACGCACACACAGGGAGAATGTGCAAACTCCACACGGACAGTGACCCAGAGCCGGGATCGAACCCGTGACCTCGGCGCCGTGAAGCAGCAGTGCTAACCACTGCGCCACCGTGCTGCTCAGGATGATTTCTTAAACATTTGTTTCTTTCGTCTGGGAAGAGCCCCAATGCCACAACGGCCCCTGGGGAATGGTTAATGGAACATCAGGCTAGCCATCGCAGCCCACACCTACAGTCCCAATAATGTCCTCGCAGCAAGTTTCACCGGCTCTGCATCAAGGCCCAACATCAGACTAACTGCCTGGTCCTCCATTCCTCTAACACTGGAGAATCCACCTACCCTGCACGTCTTTGGGTTGCAGGGGTGAGACCCACGCAGACACAGGGCGGGGTGGGGGGGCGGGGGGGGGGGGGAATGTGCAAACTCCACAAGGCCTGTGGACTTTTATGACAGGAAAGTCGGCGCTGCACCTGGACCGATTCCGGTAACGGTGAGGGGCTGGCACCGGTGCCGCGAGGAACCCCATCGAACCCCATGCAGAACGGTGCGGGACTCGCTGGGTCCTTAATCGGCACTCGCAGGGCTGACAAGCTGCAGTCGCGCTTAAATACACCCCCCCCCCCCCCCCCCCCCCCCGCCACACACAGACTGATGGGGACGAAAAGACGGGACAGAATAGGGCAGCACGGTAGCATAGTGGTTAGCACTGTGGCTTCACAGCGCCAGGGTCCCAGGTTCGATTCCCCGCTGGGTCACTGTCTGTGCGGAGTCTGCACGTTCTCCCCGTGTCTGTGTGGGTTTCCTCCGGGTGCTCCGGTTTCCTCCCACAGTCCAAAGACGTGCAGGTTCGGTGGATTGGCCATGTTAAATTTCCCTTAGTGACCAAAAAGGGTAGGAGGGGTTATTGGGTTACGGGGATAGGGTGGAAGTGAGGGCTTAAGTGGGTCGGTGCAGACTTGATGGGCCAAACGGCCTCCTTCTGCACTGTATGTTCTATGAATGTGCTGGAGTGCCCATACAGCTGATGGAGCAGTTGGGTCCAGAGGGGGGTCACCTATACGACATAGGTGGTTTAAAGTGGGCTGTCGACGTTTTTAAGGTGAAGGAGCATCGCAATTTGGTGTCAAACCGGCGGCTGCCGCGATTTTGGTATCAGAACCGATTCTCCGCCCGATCGCACGCCCCAATTTCGGCATCAGCTGATGGAGAATCGCGCCCATTGTATCTCACTCCACCATTGGTATCCATGGCTTCAGCTGCCTGGGCCCCATGCTCAGGGAATTCCGTCCCTAAACCTCTCCAGTTGTCTCTCTGTCCCTTCTCCTTTAAAATCTCATTCTCTGGCTAAGCTTTTAACAAGCTGCCTTTGTATGGCTCAGTATGTAACTGGTGTTTGATAACAGTCCTGTGTAGTAGCTTTGGATATTTTACTGTGTTAAATAAAGGCACCTTCCCGTTGCTGTGCTCTGATTTACTGTCCGACAGTTCAATCCAATGTGATTTGATCGGAGCTAATGCTGTGATAGTTTTCCATTCCTTCATACTGTCATTACAACTTTGATTTTTAATTCCTTTAATGATGTCATTGGAGACCGACAGAGGTCACCCCTGCCTAAAAGCTGAAGAGCAATCCAGGCAGGACAATGAAAAATCACTGCATTTTCACTTACCCTTCAGCACTGCTGCCTCACGGCGCCGAGGACCCGGGTTCGATCCCGGCTCTGGGTCACTGTCCGTGTGGAGTTTGCACATTCCCCTCCCCCCCCACCCTGTGTCTGCGTGGGTCTCACCCCTGCAGAGATGTGCAGAGTAGGTGGATTGGCCACGCTAAAATTGCCCCTTAAAAAAAAAACTTTCACTTACCCTTCCCTAAGATCTGTTGCCTCAGACAGACGTGGTTAAAGCAGCAGATGTTACAAGCATCAGAGGCCTGCTCAAAAGTCAAGTACACTTGAAAGGGCTTCAAATACCTCAAATCTTCCACTGTTCAACCCAGTGTCAAGATTGGACAGACAACTGCTGCAAAACATTATTGCCTTATAGTGAGGTAGAAGCACCTCAGCGTAAACAGGGACTGAGGTTGTCGGTAATCAAGTGATGCTTTTGCTCCGTTCCTGAGGCAGAATAATTCCATTGGAAGCAGTCCTTCTGGCGGTTTGATCAGCATAAACGTACTTTCAGGCCTGATACTGAAGCCTACAGACCAAGAGTACATCCACCTAATTTTGACCCTGTCTTGTGTGTTGTGTTGAGAGAGAGTGTATGTGGGCCTCAATTCAAGGTCTTCTCTGAAAGAAGGCCCTCTGACAGTGCAGCACTCCCTCGGTACTACACTGGGAGCGTCAGCCCAGATATTTATGCTCAGGTCTCTCGAGTGGCTCTTATCCCACAGCATTGTGACTCCCAGATAAGCATGCTAACCGATAAGCCATGACTGAAGGCAACTTGTTGCTGGGCAATGGAAGGATCTTCCTCAGCTTTCTTGAGGGACAGGACCACAAAGATCCCTCTCGTCATTTACACCACTGTGTTTGAAGAGCTTGTTCTCCCAGTTGGGCAGTTTAGTGTTTTTCTCTGTTGCTGTTTATCTACAAACCCCCCTGACGATTAAGTTACAAAGTACGCCAGCTGCACATGCCTTTATTGACAGAAGAGGAACAGCTTTATTTAATTTACACTGTTCCTTTTGTAGAGCATGAGTTATTAAATACTCAGCATCTGAAACTTGTTGCTGAAGGCTAAATTCAGCGCCATGCCAGACACAGGTTCGAAGCTCCATGCTGCTTGCACTGAAAATCGTGTTCCCCTTGCTCCCCGCAAGACACTCCGCCAACCTCTCTGCCAAAATACAAAATGCAAACAGGATGTTAAGAAAAAAAAAGAAAGAGTTGCATTCATATAGCACCTTTCGCAATCTCAGAATGTCCCCAAGCGATTTGCAATCAATCAAATACATTTGAAGTGTAATTGTGGTTGTAATGTGCATAGCAAGCTCTCACAAACAGCATGGTGTTGAAGACCTGATAATCTGTTCTTTATAAATAAAATTTAGAGTACCCAATTCCTTTTTGTTCCAATGAAGGGGCAATTTAGTGTGGCCAAACCACCTACCCTGCATAGCAAACATGTTATGATTTTGCAATTACTCGAGAGGTGGTAGATGCGCCTTCAGATTAACATCGCCTCTAAACGACTGTACAGCGCTCCTTCGGAACTGTACTGGCCCTGTATCGGCCGTGAAAAAACAGAATTGGGTTCTCGAAATTTATATTTCAAATAAATAAATAAATGCAAGTCTTTCTTTTCGGGAAGTTATGAAGCTTTTAAAATTGTCGTTGGTAATCCTATCTGTTCTCCACAGCATGCCCCACTTCCCTTGTAGAATCTTCTTGTCAAGGGAAAGTAATCTAATTTCCTGTTCCCATAGAAGAAAGAAAAATGTTGGCCTCAGCCACACTGACACCTTCCTCGGGGTAGGTATCGAATGTCTCATAAACTCCACTACCAATATCGGCATTTAATTGGTTGCTCCTTCTGGTTTTTGGCTGCTTATTAAAGCGTTAGTTTGATGAGAGTGCCCGTGTGTTACATTAGCAACACCCTAAAAGCACTGTTTATGCTGATTGTTATTCGATGACACCGAGACCTCAGTCAATCAAAATGGCCACAAGGTGAATGTGTGTCAAACACTAAAGAAAAGCTTGCCTTTCTGTAGCTGCCTTCATAACCTCAGGGTATCCCAAAGCGATGGACAGACGCTGAGCCAGGTTTGGTCTGAATGATGAGTCTGGAGGTGAATTTTAAAGATGGAGAAGTTGGGAAAGACGATTTGGCGGCGAATCTGTTGTGACGTCGAAATCGGGCTGGTTTAGCACAGTGAGCTAAACAGCTGGCTTGTAATGCAGAACAAGGCCAACAGCGCGGGTTCAATTCCCGTACCGGCCTCCCCGAACAGGCGCCGGAATGTGGTGACTAGGGGCTTTTTACAGTAACTTAATTTGAAGCCTATTTGTGGCAAGAAGCGATTATTATTGTATTATCGTGGCGGCCGCTGCGTTTCACGCCAAATCGCAATTTCCGGTGCCTCGACAGCGGCGTCAATGTGTCCCACTCCGCACGTACGGTAAACGTCAGTGGCATATTATCAGGCCTGACCCAGTATTCTCCGGGGCCTCCGCGATTCTCCATCTCCACCAATGGTCTTCCTGGCGGTGCGGTTCACCTGCAATTTCAAAAGTCATGAAGCTGGTGCCGTGGCTGCTGAGGGGGAGAGAGGGGGGACGGAAAGTGTCCCAACATCGCCATAGTTTGCTGACAGTCGTGCCGCTGGCCGGGGGGGGGGGGCTTCTGCCAGGGCTTTTGGTGGGGGGGGGGGGAGTAGCGGGGGGGGGTGGCCAGGAGGTGGGCTGTGGTTAGGTGGATTGGCCACGCTAAATTGCCCCTCAATTGGAAAAAATAAATTGGGCACTCTAAATTTAAAAAAATAAATAAAAATAAAAATAAAAAAATAAAAAAATTTTGTCAGAAGGAATCTTATTTATTCACCCTCACTCTTGGCAGCATGACATCTTGTTGGCTGGGATGAGTGTGTGTGGGGAGTGTAATGTGTGTGTGCGGCTGAGATGAGTGTGTGTGGGGAGTGTAATGTGTGTGTGCGGCTGGGATGAGTGTGTGAGGGGAGTGCGATGTGTGTGTGCGGCTGAGATGAGTGTGTGTGGGGAGTGTAATGTGTGTGTGCGGCTGGGATGAGTGTGTGAGGGGAGTGCGATGTGTGTGTGCGGCTGGGATGAGTGTGTGTGGGGAGTGCGATGTGTGTGTGCGGCTGGGATGAGTGTGTGTGGGGAGTGTAATGTATGTGTGCGGCTGGGATGAGTGTGTGTGGGGAGTGTAATGTATGTGTGCGGCTGGGATGAGTGTGTGTGGGGAGCGTAATGTGTGTGTCCGGCTGGGATGTGTGTGTGTGTGGGGAGTGTAATGTGTGTGTGCGGCTGGGATGAGTGCGTGTGGTGAGTGCAATGTGTGTGCGCGGCTGGGATGAGTGTGTGTGGGGAGTGTAATTTGTGTGTGCGGCTGAGATGAGTGTGTGTGGGGAGTGTAATGTGTGTGTACGGCTGGGATGAGTGTGTGTGGGGAGTGTAATTTGTGTGTGCGGCTGGGATGAGTGTGTGTGGGGAGTGTAATGTGTGTGTGCGGCTGAGATGAGTGTGTGTGGGGAGTGTAATGTGTGTGCGCGGCTGGGATGAGTGTGTGTGGGGAGTGTAATTTGTGTGTGCGGCTGAGATGAGTGTGTGTGGGGAGTGTAATGTGTGTGTGCGGCTGGGATGAGTGTGTGTGGGGAGTGTAATGTGTGTGTGCGGCTGGGATGAGTGCGTGTGGTGAGTGTAATGTGTGTGCGCGGCTGGGATGAGTGTGTGTGGGGAGTGTAATGTGTGTGCGCGGCTGGGATGAGTGCGTGTGGTGAGTGTAATGAGTGTGTGCAGCTGGGATGAGTGTGTGTGGGGAGTGTAATTTGTGTGTGCGGCTGAGATGAGTGTGTGTGGGGAGTGTAATGTGTGTGCGCGGCTGGGATGAGTGCGTGTGGTGAGTGTAATGTGTGTGCGCGGCTGGGATGAGTGTGTGTGGGGAGTGTAATGAGTGTGTGCAGCTGGGATGAGTGTGTGTGGGGAGTGTAATGTGTGTGTGCGGCTGGGATGAGTGTGTGTGGGGAGTGTAATGAGTGTGTGCAGCTGGGACGAGTGTGTGTGGGGAGTGTAATGTGTGTGTGCGGCTGGGATGAGTGTGTGTGGGGAGTGTAATGTGTATGTACGGCTGAGATGAGTGTGTGTGGGGAGTGTAATGTGTGTGTGCGGCTGGGATGAGTGTGTGAGGGGAGTGCGATGTGTGTGTGCGGCTGGGATGAGTGTGTGTGGGGAGTGTAATGTGTGTGTGCGGCTGGGATGAGTGTGTGTGGGGAGTGTAATGTATGTGTGCGGCTGGGATGAGTGTGTGTGGGGAGCGTAATGTGTGTGTCCGGCTGGGATGTGTGTGTGTGTGGGGAGTGTAATGTGTGTGTGCGGCTGGGATGAGTGTGTGTGGGGAGTGTAATGTGTGTGCGGCTGGGATGAGTGTGTGCGGGGAGTGTAATGTGTGAGTGCAGCTGGGGTGAGCGTGTGTGGGGAGTGTAATGTGTGTGTGCGGCTGGGATGTGTGTGTGTGTGGGGAGTGCGATGTGTGTGTGCGGCTGGGATGAGTGTGTGTGGGGAGTGTAATGTGTGTGTGGCTGGGATGAGTGTGTGTGGGGAGTGTAATGTGTGTGTGCGGCTGGGATGAGTGTGTGTGGGGAGTGTAATGTGTGTGTGCGGCTGGGATGAGTGTGTGTGGGGAGTGTAATGTGTGTGCGGCTGGGATGAGTGTGTGTGGGGAGTGTAATGTGTGTGTACGGCTGGGATGAGTGTGCGTGGGGAGTGTAATGTGTGTGTGCGGCTGGGATGAGTGTGCGTGGGGAGTGTAATGTGTGTGTGCGGCTGGGATGAGTGTGCGTGGGGAGTGTAATGTGTGTGTGCGGCTGGGATGAGTGTGCGTGGGGAGTGTAATGTGTGTGTGCGGCTGGGATGAGTGTGTGTGGGGAGTGTAATGTGTGTGTGCGGCTGGGATGAGTGTGTGTGGGGAGTGTAATGTGTGTGCGCGGCTGGGATGAGTGTGTGTGGGGAGTGTAATGGGTGTGCGCGGCTGGGATGAGTGTGTGTGGGGAGTGTAATGTGTGAGCGGCTGGGATGAGTCTGTGTGGGGAGTGTAATGTGTGTGCGCGGCTGGGATGAGTGTGTGTGGGGAGTGTAATGTGTGTGTGCGGCTGGGATGAGTGTGTGTGGGGAGTGTAATGTGTGTGTGCGGCTGGGATGAGTGTGTGTGGGGAGTGAAATGTGTATGTGCGGCTGGGATGAGTGTGTGGGGAGTGTAATGTGTGTGTGCGGCTGGGATGAGTGTGTGTGGGGAGTGTAATGTATGTGTGCGGCTGGGATGAGTGTGTGTGGGGAGTGTAATGTGTGTGAGCGGCTGGGATGAGTGTGTGTGGGGAGTGTAATGTGTGTGTGCGGCTGGGATGAGTGTGTGTGGGGAGTGTAATGTGTGTGTGCGGCTGGGATGAGTCTGTGTGGGGAGTGTAATGTGTGTGCGCGGCTGGGATGAGTGTGTGTGGGGAGTGTAATGTGTGTGTGCGGCTGGGATGAGTGTGTGTGGGGAGTGTAATGTGTGTGTGCGGCTGGGATGAGTGTGTGTGGGGAGTGAAATGTGTATGTGCGGCTGGGATGAGTGTGTGGGGAGTGTAATGTGTGTGTGCGGCTGGGATGAGTGTGTGTGGGGAGTGTAATGTATGTGTGCGGCTGGGATGAGTGTGTGTGGGGAGTGTAATGTGTGTGTGCGGCTGGGATGAGTGTGTGTGGGGAGTGTAATGTGTGTGTGCGGCTGGGATGAGTGTGTGTGGGGAGTGTAATGTGTGTGTGCGGCTGGGATGAGTGTGCGTGGGGAGTGTAATGTGTGTGTGCGGCTGGGATGAGTGTGTGTGGGGAGTGCGATGTGTATGTGCGGCTGGGTGAGTGTGTGTGGGGAGTGTAATGTGTGTGTGCGGCTGGGATGAGTGTGTGTGGGGAGTGTAATGTGTGTGTGCGGCTGGGATGAGTGTGTGTGGGGAGTGTAATGCGTGTGTGTGGCTGGGATGAGTGTGTGTGGGGAGTGTAATGCGTGTGTGCGGCTGGGATGAGTGTGTGTGGGGAGTGTAATGTGTGTGTGCGGCTGGGATGAGTGTGTGGGGAGTGTAATGTGTGTGTGCGGCTGGGATGAGTGTGTGTGGGGAGTGTAATGTGTGTGTGCGGCTGGGATGAGTGTGTGTGGGGAGTGTAATGCGTGTGTGCGGCTGGGATGAGTGTGTGTGGGGAGTGTAATGTGTGTGTGTGGCTGGGATGAGTGTGTGTGGGGAGTGTAATGCGTGTGTGCGGCTGGGATGAGTGTGTGTGGGGAGTGTAATGTGTGTGTGCGGCAGGGATGAGTGTGTGGGGAGTGTAATGTGTGTGTGCGGCTGGGATGAGTGTGTGTGGGGAGTGTAATGTGTGTGTGCGGCTGGGATGAGTGTGTGTGGGGAGTGTAATGTGTGTTTGCGGCTGGGATGAGTGTTTGTGGGGAGTGTAATGTGTGTGTGCGGCTGGGATGAGTGTGCGTGGGGAGTGTAATGTGTGTGTGCGGCTGGGATGAGTGTGTGTGGGGAGTGTAATGTGTGTGTGCGGCTGGGCTGAGTGTGTGTGGGGAGTGTAATGTGTGCGCGCGGCTGGGATGAGTGTGTGTGGGGAGTGTAATGTGTGTGAGCGGCTGGGATGTGTGTGTGTGGGGAGTGTAATGTGTGTGCGCGGCTGGGATGAGTGTGTGTGGGGAGTGTAATGTGTTTTTGGGGCTGGGATGAGTTTGTGTGGGGAGTGTAATGTGTGTGTGCGGCTGGGATGAGTGTGTGTGGGGAGTGTAATGTGTGTGTGCGTCTGGGATGAGTGTGTGTGGGGTGTAATGTGTGTGTCCGGATGGGATGAGTGTGCATGGGGAGTGTAATGTGTGTATGCGGCTGGGATGAGTGTGCGTGGGGAGTGTAATGTGTGTGTGCGGCTGGGATGAGTGTGTGTGGGGAGTGTAATGTGTGTGTGCGGCTGGGATGAGTGTGTGTGGGGAGTGTAATGTGTTTGTGCGGCTGGGATGAGTGATTGTGGGGAGTGTAATGTGTGTGTACGGCTGGGATGAGTGTGTGGGGAGTGTAATGTGTGTGCGCGGCTGGGATGAGTGTGTGTGGGGAGTGTAATGTGTGTGCGCGGCTGGGATGAGTGTGTGTGGGGAGTGTAATGTGTGTGAGTGGCTGGGATGAGTGTGTGTGGGGAGCGTAATGTGTGTGCGCGGCTGGGATGAGTGTGTGTGGGGAGTGTAATGTGTGTGTGCGGCTGGGATGAGTGTGTGTGGGGAGTGTAATGTGTGTGTGCGGCTGGGATGAGTGTGTGTGGGGAGTGAAATGTGTATGTGCGGCTGGGATGAGTGTGTGTGGGGAGTGAAATGTGTGTGTGCGGCTGGGATGAGTGTGTGTGGGGAGTGTAATGTGTGTGTGGCTGGGATGAGTGTGTGTGGGGAGTGTAATGTGTGTGTGCGGCTGGGATGAGTGTGTGTGGGGAGTGTAATGTGTGTGTGCGGCTGGGATGAGTGTGTGTGGGGAGTGTAATGTGTGTGTGGGGCTGGGATGAGTGTGTGTGGGGAGTGTAATGTGTGTGCGCGGCTGGGATGAGTGTGTGTGGGGAGTGTAATGTGTGTGCGCGGCTGGGATGAGTGTGTGTGGGGAGTGTAATGTGTGTGCGCGGCTGGGATGAGTGTGTGTGGGGAGTGTAATGTGTGTGAGCGGCTGGGATGTGTGTGTGTGGGGAGTGTAATGTGTGTGCGCGGCTGGGATGAGTGTGTGTGGGGAGTGTAATGTGTTTTTGGGGCTGGGATGAGTTTGTGTGGGGAGTGTAATGTGTGTGTGCGGCTGGGATGAGTGTGTGTGGGGAGTGTAATGTGTGTGTGCGTCTGGGATGAGTGTGTGTGGGGTGTAATGTGTGTGTCCGGATGGGATGAGTGTGCATGGGGAGTGTAATGTGTGTATGCGGCTGGGATGAGTGTGCGTGGGGAGTGTAATGTGTGTGTGCGGCTGGGATGAGTGTGTGTGGGGAGTGCGATGTGTATGTGCGGCTGGGTGAGTGTGTGTGGGGAGTGTAATGTGTATGTGCGGCTGGGATAAGTGTGTGTGGGGAGTGTAATGTGTGTGTGCGGCTGGGATGAGTGTGTGTGGGGAGTGTAATGTGTGTGTGCGGCTGGGATGAGTGATTGTGGGGAGTGTAATGTGTGTGTGCGGCTGGGATGAGTGTGTGGGGAGTGTAATGTGTGTGCGCGGCTGGGATGAGTGTGTGTGTGGAGTGTAATGTGTGTGCGCGGCTGGGATGAGTGTGTGTGGGGAGTGTAATGTGTGTGAGTGGCTGGGATGAGTGTGTGTGGGGAGTGTAATGTGTGTGCGCGGCTGGGATGAGTGTGTGTGGGGAGTGTAATGTGTGTGTGCGGCTGGGATGAGTGTGTGTGGGGAGTGTAATGTGTGTGTACGGCTGGGGTGAGTGTGTGTGGGGAGTGTAATGTGTGTGTGCGGCTGGGATGAGTGTGTGTGGGGAGTGAAATGTGTGTGCGGCTGGGATGAGTGTGTGTGGGGAGTGTAATGTGTGTGTGGCTGGGATGAGTGTGTGTGGGGAGTGTAATGTGTGTGTGCGGCTGGGATGAGTGTGTGTGGGGAGTGTAATGTGTGTGTGGGGCTGGGATGAGTGTGTGTGGGGAGTGTAATGTGTGTGCGCGGCTGGGATGAGTGTGTGTGGGGAGTGTAATGTGTGTGCGCGGCTGGGATGAGTGTGTGTGGGGAGTGTAATGTGTGTGTGGGGCTGGGATGAGTGTGTGTGGGGAGTGAAATGTGTATGTGCGGCTGGGATGAGTGTGTGTGGGGAGTGAAATGTGTGTGTGCGGCTGGGATGAGTGTGTGTGGGGAGTGTAATGTGTGTGTGGCTGGGATGAGTGTGTGTGGGGAGTGTAATGTGTGTGTGCGGCTGGGATGAGTGTGTGTGGGGAGTGTAATGTGTGTGTGGGGCTGGGATGAGTGTGTGTGGGGAGTGTAATGTGTGTGCGCGGCTGGGATGAGTGTGTGTGGGGAGTGTAATGTGTGTGCGCGGCTGGGATGAGTGTGTGTGGGGAGTGTAATGTGTGTGCGCGGCTGGGATGAGTGTGTGTGGGGAGTGTAATGTGTATGTGCGGCTGGGATGAGTGTGTGTGGGGAGTGTAATGTGTGTGTGGGGCTGGGATGAGTGTGTGTGGGGAGTGAAATGTGTATGTGCGGCTGGGATGAGTGGGTGTGGGGAGAGCGATGTGTATGTGCGGCTGCAGCTTGTCGGCCTCCCGAGTGTCAATCATGGACCCGGTGAATCAGATGCCATTTTTCATTGGAATCGGTCGTGTCCCCATATGGTGCTAGCCCCTCAATGGTCGCTGAATCGGCCCAGATGCGGCGCCACCTTTGCTGTCGTAGAACTCCACAAATCCTGCCTCAGCGTCAACACGCAGTTTCAGGAACGAGGAATCCAGCCCATCAAGGTTAAAGGGCGTCTCATCCACCAGCCAAGCTGGGGCCAGAATTTGAACTGACAAGGTAGAACAGAATAAAGTGTTGTGTCACTTTTGCTACTGAGTCTGTCTGCCACAAGAGAGCCACGGTTGGATCGCACATCTAAAAAGACGGAAAGAGTGAGCTGAGCTAACATTTATTTAGCACATTTCACAGCCCCAGTGAAATGAGCAGACGTCCCAACAGAATGAGTCAACATCGCCAATTGTTGAGGTTGATGGCATTTTACTGCTCCCATACACTCGCCGCTGTTCTTAGCTCCGTCCTCATTCACCAACTACAGTCGCTGCCTGGTCTTATGGAGACTCAGTGAGTGAACAGAAAGACTTGCATTTATATAGCACCAGATGTCTCAAAGTGCTTTTCAGCCAGTGAAGCACTTTTGAAATGAGGTCATTGTTGTGATACTGGGAAGAAACTCGGAGGGAATCACACAGCAGCAGACTAGATTGTAATTCCATCCCCACTATAACTAAAAACATTGGCTGAAAATCTCCGGTGCTCGGGGTACACGTCTCCCGCCAGCAGCGCACCGCTGCACAAGGGTTTTACGGCGGCATGAGGTAGCTTCAATGAGAAATCCCATGGACAAGCAGCGGGAAGAAAAAAATCCCGAACCAGTGCGCCCCCAAGAAACACACAGCTGGGGACCCGGAGAATCCGGCCCGTTTTCAACAAGGAAGTGGAAAGTTTCTCCACCATTTAAAGCGAGGACCTTCCAATGTTCCCAAATTACCAGTTAAATGATCTTGAGTTGAGAAAAGGCAGGGGAGTTCCAATTCCATACCTCTGCATTCAGTGCCAGCAGCTGCATGGCAAGCGCAGTTCCAGTTCCGAATTGGATGATCAGGAAGATTGAAACAAGAAAGAGGCCATTCAGCCCCTCGCAGCTCTGCAACCAATTAGATAATGGTTGATCGGCACTTCAACCTGTGGCCATCTAAAATGGCCGCCCGCAAAGGACGATGGGAATTGTGGTCAAGTTGGGACACAGATGGTACACAGCCCCTGTGTATTGTGCAAAGGAAAACCAGATTGAATCTCCGATTTCCCCAGGACAATAGCCTCAAATCAAGGAATAGCAACAGTAGCAGACTCACCGGCGCCACTTCCCCTTATTTGGAAAGGCCTACGTACTCGGGACAATGGTAACTAGGACCCGCCCAGCCAGCGAGGTACCCGCCCCTAATTGACCAGAATCGATTAGGGTGATCGAGACCCTATCGACCCAGTGGATCCTGAGTTAGCACCGCCGCAAAGGCCGCGAAAGAGGAGAAGGATAAGTGCACTAGGGATCGATCTATTTTGGGACCGGCCTGTGCCCACACCAATTGCAGCATAACGACCAGCCAAGTTCAAGACCCGCGATCGCTACCAGAGAGAGACGAGCCGCAGCCGAGACGAACCTGGTGACTTCCAGCCGACACACGTGGGGACTCAGATAAAGGCCTTATCTACCCGCACAGAGCCAGTCATCCAGAAGTTAAGTAAAGGTCATCTTAGTTGATAGGTGTAGTTTAATGCGTAGCTGCGTGTACCATTGCACAGAGAGATAAGTCTTGTGTTCAATAATAAACTGTCCTTTGAACTAACATCCTGGTTGTGTGGTCATTTGGTCAACACAAGAAACATACCCGCAGCTTGTGGTTTGTTAATAAAGATAGCAACAAACCCCATTAACCCCCTTAATCCGGTCGTCCTGAATACCCTTGCCTAACAACGATCTGCCAATCTCAGTTTTGACATTTTTAATTGATCCCCAGCCTTGAAAATCTTTTTCAGGGTGAGAGTTTACAATTTCCACGACCTAAAAAAGGCTGGAGGGGTATAATGACCTCCTCCTGTTCTTCGGAGCAGCAGGTTTCCTGACTGAAGGACATTAGTTGGATTTTTCAAGACAACCTGGAGATTTCCTTGGTCAGTTACTTATGCAGACCACAAATCACTAAATTATAGAATTGAATTTACCCACGGTGGTGTTTTAATTGAGGACGTAGCCACTAAACCACTTTCAGAGCAATGGTAGCAACACAGGGATGGACATCGGGAAATGGCGCGACCTCTTTTAGACTGACCTTTATCACTTTGACCAGCAGCAAAAAAAACAATCAAACAAAAAACCCGCAAAGAAAAGATTCATTATTTGTATAAAGCTCTGTACGGCAAAGACTGTTAACACACCCCCTCACAATCTAAAGCGAAATGCAAACCCCCCTGCGTTCTCCCCTCATTTATTATCCAATCATTGGTCTTGCTGCGTTGATGGTTCAAAGTTTTCTTAAAATGTCACACACCACCGCTTACAAAGTCGATCAGAAATAAATTATTGGAACAAGAAGAAAAATATGACAGGAAGAAAAGAACAGGAGACTTCTGCCAAAAACATATTTTTATTTATGATTTGCAACCTTGAATGAATAATTCATGTTTGCGTGCAACCGAATGGATGAAGGTTGGGGTTTTTTTTTGCTACGATAATAGCTTTGTTCCTGATACGCCTGATAAATTTTCATTAGAGATATGGAAACATTTATCAATTGCCTGAAAGGAATTTGCTGCTGAAACTATCCATGGAAAGGAAAATCAAACCCGGGAGTGAACCAGAATTCTGATTTGCTAGCATCCAGTTAACGATATCACCCAGAAACAGCATTTTGGGCAGCATTTTAAAGTTTTTTGCATGGGAGGCTGTGCTAATCCTGTGTAAGTCACTGGTTAGCCCACGGAAATAAAAGAAAGGTTTGTACTTCCATAGCAGCTTTCAAGACCTCAGGCGGGATTCTCCGACCCCCCGCCGGGTTGGAGAATCCCCGGGCCCGCCCCGACGCTGGCTGCCGTATTCTCCGGTGCTGTTTTTCGGGCGGGGGCGGGGTTCACGCCACGCCGGTCGGGGGCCGTTGGCAGCGACCCCACAACAATTCTCCGGGCCCCGATGGGCTGAGCGGCCGTCCGTGTTTGACCAGTCCCACCGGCGTGGGTTACGCACGGTCCCACACGGCGGGACCTGGCAGGTAAGTCGGCTGGGGCGGTCCTCGGGGGGGGGGGGGGGGGGGGGGGCGTGGGGGGATCCGCGGTGGCCTGGCCCGCGATCGGGGCCCACAGATCTGCCGGTAGGCCTGTTCCGTGGGGGCACTTCTTCTGTCCGCGCCGGCTCCTGTAGGGCTCCGACATGGCTGGCACGGAGAAGAGAACCCGCACATGTGCCAAACCCTTTATATTGTGAATGAATGCGGCCGACAAAAAGTGCTGCAAGATTCAAAGCAACACCCCTCATATCACACCCAGTAATGCACTGGGCTGTCCCACTGGAACTAAAGCTGTAAGATGTCACACGCAGGCTTCCTGTTGCTTGCCGTTTTAACACAAGACCCTGCTCCCAGGCCCACATGTCTGTTCTTGGCCTGCTGCAATGTTCCAGTGAAGCTCAACGCAAACTGGAGGAACAACATCTCATCTTCCGGCTAGGCACGCTACAGCCTTCCAGTCTCAACATCGAATTCAACAACTTCAGATGATACAGAGATCTTAGAGGGACAGGTAGTGTTGAGGAAGCAAAGCGGTTGCAGAAGGACTTGGACAGGCTAGGAGAGCGGGCAATGAAGTGGCAGATGAAATACAATGTGGAAAAGTGTGAGGTTATGAACTTTGGAAGGAGAAATGGAGGCATAGACTATTTTCTAAATGGGGAGATGCTTTGGAAATCAGAAGCACAAAGGGACTTGGGAGTCCTTGTTCACGATTCTCTTGAGGTTAATGTGCAGGTTCAGTCGGCAGTTAAGAAGGCAAATGCAATGTTAGCATTCATGTCGAGAGGGCTAGATTACAAGACCAGGGATGTACTTCTGAGGCTGTACAAGGCTCTGGTCAGACCCCATTTGAAGTATTGTGAGCAGTTTTGGGCCCCGTATCTAAGGAAGGATGTGCTGGCCTTGGAAAGGGTCCAGAGGAGGTTCACAAGAATGATCCCTGGAATGAAGAGCTTGTCGTATGAGGAACGGTTGAGGATTCTGGGTCTGTACTCGTTGGAGTTTAGAAGGATGAGGGGGGCCTCATTGAAACTTACAGGATACTGCGAGGCCTGGATAGAGTGGACATGGAGAGGATGTTTCCACTTGTAGGAAAAACTAGAAGCAGAGTGATGTGTTGGGTGTTCTGGATCACATACTGGTCACCAACACTTGAAATAGTGCAACACTATTCTATTGAATCATTAACTGTTTAAACATACTTAGACTGTGGGTGAATACGATACTAGCTTTAACTAAAGACCTTTGCCTTGTCCTAACCAGTCGATGCACTCAGCACATGGTGAATGTCTGTGTTGCAGGCTGTGAGCTCTGTCCTCCTAGCTAGCTGCTACTCGAATGAGCGGGAACTCTGATGCCCCCTGTCTTTATAGTGCGTGTGCTCTCACTGGTGATTGGCTGCTGTGTTGTGTGTGTTGATTGGTCCCACTGTGTGTCCATCAGTGTGTGTCTGCACCATGATATACTAGTGTATATTATGACACAGGACACCATCTCAGACTAAAGGGACGATCCTTTAAGACTGAGATGAGGAGGAATTTCTTCAGCCAGAGGGTGGTGAATCTGTGGAACTCTTTGCCGCAGAAGGCTGTGGAGGCCAAATCACTGAGTGTCTTTAAGACAGAGATAGGTAGGTTCTTGATTAATAAGGGAATCAGGGGTTATGGGGAGAAGGCAGAAGAATGGGGATGAGGAAATATCAGCCATGATTGAATGGCGGAGCAGACTTGATGGGCCGAATGGGCTAATTCTGCTCCTATGTCTTATGGTATAATGGTCTTATTAGCTCTACCCCACCTCGACCCCTTTGTTTTCATTCCGTTGCATTTTAACTATCTTTTACCTTTTATTTCTTTCTAGTCTTTCTTTATATATATTTCCCCTCCACTCTTTCCCCCCATCTTATCCCCCCTTTCTCGACCTGCAGAGGGCCTGACCATCACAGCTCATTGGACATTCTATCCCGTGATCAGATCACAGAAGTGTTGGTGTTCGATAGCGACATTAAACCATGGTTTCCCACTGCCCTCCCTGGCAGATGTCAAAGATTCCACTATTACCAGGACGGGTGCCCTTGGCCAAAATTTAACTCTCATTTAACATCAATGAAACAAAGTATTGTTTATCTGGGCATTGTGGCATTGCTGTTCGTATGATCTTGCTGTGTTTAAACTGGTTGCCATATTTCCTACATTACAACAGTATCTAGACTTGGGGGGCAGCACGGTGGGTGCAATGGTTAGCATTGTTGCCTCAGTGCCGAGGACCCGGGTTCGATCCCGGCCCTGGGTCACTGTCCGTGTGGAGTTTACACATTCTCCCCGTGTCTGCGTGGGTTTCACCCCCACAACCCAAAGATGTGCAGGGTAGGTGGATTGGCCACACTAAATTGCCCCTTAATTGGGAAATTAAAAGAATACAGTAACTAGACTTTAAAAGTATTTCATTGGCTGTAAAGCACTTTGGGAAGTCCTAAGGTTGTGAAAGGTGGGTAGCACTGTTGCTTCACAGCGCCAGGGTCCCAGGTTCAATTCCCGGCTCGGCTCACTGTCTGTGTGGAGTCTGCACGTTCCCCTTGTGTCTGCGTGGGTTTCCTCCCACAAGTCCCGAAAGACGTGCTTGTTAGGTGAATTGGACATTCTGAATTCTCCCTCCGTGTACCTGAACAGGCGCCCGAGTGTGGGGACTATGGGCTTTTCACAGTAACTTCATTGCAGTGTTAATGTAAGCCTACTTGTGACAATAAAGATTATTATTAATATTAAATGCAAGCTCTTTCTTGAACCACTGCTGAATCTGCAGCACAGTTCGGTATAGTTTGCTACAATAATCAGTAATCTTATACTCTTTGTGTATTATAGTTGAACTCTTCGCCTGCAGAATAAACAGGAAGAATATGCAGCTGGCAAAACAAAATGTTGCAACAAGCAGTGAGCGCTTGGCAGGAATGTAATTCCATTATAAAATAAAAGTGGTTAAGAGATCCTGCTTCAATTAATCAGCGGACAAACTTTGCCAGGCTCATGCCAACTTCAGTTCTCTTACTTGTTTTTGAAAACCCACCATGGCGTCGCTTCTCACTCCCTCTGTGACCCCCTCCAACCCCACAAATCTCCGGGGTTTCTAAGCTCCTCCAACTCTTTTTTTTTAAATTTAGTGTACCCAATTCATTTTTTCCAATCAAGGGGCAATTTAGCGTGGCCAATCCACCTACCCTGCGCATCTTTGTTTTGTGGGGGCGAAACCCACACAGACACGGGGAGAATGTGCAAACTCCACACGGACAGTGACCCAGAGCACCACCGTCCTGCCCTAGCTCCTCCAACTCTTGACCATGTCTAATTTAATCGCTCCACATTGGCGCCCCTGCCTAGACCCTAAGCTCTGGAATTTCCTCCCCAAACGTCTCCCGCTCTCGTTCCTCCTTTACGGCACTCTGTAAAACCCACCTCTTTGAGCTTTTGGTCATCTGTCCTAATGGGCTGGATTCCCTGCTGCCGCCGCCGGTGGGGGAGTTCCCAATGCGTCAGAACATCCAGCATCAGGGAAAAGGCGGGATCGGCACTCCTATATTCCGGTCCCCCACTGGCGGCAGTGTCAAGGTTCATTGCCCCGTCCCAGCGGGAGGATGCAAGTAGGACCCATTTGCATCCTATTCATGGGCTGGGAACCAGATTCTCCGAGCCTCCGTGACTCTCCCGCCTGCTGAGCCGGGATTCACACGGACGTGGATTGGTTCAAGATTTCTCAGCGTGGCTCCAATGCGGTGGACCTCACGGTGGGCCAAGGGGGTAAGTATATCAGTTGGGAATCCCCAAGTCCATCAGAGAGCCTCCTCCCCCACATTGCAAATCCTGCCCAGCCCACCCACCAGACCCTGCCCACAGACACCCGTCCCATCTGACCCCCTCCAACCAGACTCCCCCCACCAGATTTCTACCAAAGACCCCAACAGACACCCCCTCATCAGTCACCCCTGCCTGGAAGCTAAAGAGCAGTCCAGACAAAAACACTAAAAAAAAAATCACTGCTTTAAAACTCAACTATCACTCACAACTGCTGCCTCAGGCAGAGAAAGCAGCAGCTGTAACTTCAGAGAAAGTGAAAACCACATCACCAGGGTTTAAACCACCTCAGATCCTTTGATCTGCAAGGCTCTTATTCACTTCAAAGAGAAATAGCTTTTACTATGCTGTAATTGACAGCTTCCAGACCAGTCAGATGTCTGGATTGTTTAATTAATTTCCCTTGACGCTTGAATGGATCTTTTGAACATCTTTGACATCCACTTGCCTCATTATTATTAGGACGTCCCTTTAGTCGGCCTCATATTCTGACCTTGAGCACCACACCCAAAAAGACCCCCCTCCCACCTCAAGGGGTCTCACTAACTGACTAACAGTTGGATAAAGAATGCGCAACACCTTTCAAATTCACTCCACTACCTCCTACCCTCCCCTACCGTGCACCAACTTTCCCTCATCACCATAGACCCACCCGATATCACCATTCCTCTCCTCTCTGTGACCCTCAAACCTCCTCTCCCCCCTTAGCCTGGACCCTATAACAATCGACCACTTTCCCTCGCCTCAGAGTCGACACCTGTTGCCATCCCCATGTCTACCCTGACCCTGCCCCCTGCCGTTATCCAAACCAGCCCAGTTTGGCCTCCCTCCATGACCCACCCGATAAAACCTTCACCTACCAGACTCTCATCCTCGACCTGCCACCCTATCGCATCCCTCTTTCCCCTCTGACTGTGGCTGTTCCCTCCGATGACTAGTATGCTGAGTTCTCTCCCCAGGACCTCAACATTGACAGCACCAACCCTTCGCTACAAGACAGCCCCCCGCCCTCCACTCACTTCCCCGAACACCTGCCCCCCACCCCCCCCCCACCCCCACCCCCGCTTTCCCAGCAAACCTGCCTACACTGTCCAACCTTTGCTCCGCCCCTACACACTTACCCCCTCCCCTTCCAGCCATGATAGTGCTTGCTACAACTCTCCATCTGATTATATGAGGACCCCAAGAAGGAGAAAGGAACACCTACGTGCCTCAAAGTCGCGGAAGAGGAGAAGTTCGCCAGGCGCACACCGCTTCAATAGCAATACAACTGAATAAATTCTCACTGGTGGGCAACTTAATTTGGAGGAGGAGCTTAGTTCTGGTGAGGTGGCCTTTTAATGAGCTCGCCAGGAAGCTCAACCCACATTTAACCCACCTTGAAAGGCAGGAGGACACAACTTCATCAGTCTATTCTCCTGGGACGAAGCAAAGATTTTGCCCCCCTCTCAATGAAGTGCCCTCGCCCACCATGAGCCGCACTACCAGTACGAGTGGAAAATCCAGCCCAAATGTGGAGAATGTGGAGCTTCTTGAGATGCTACACCCAGGTGAGTGGCGAGCATTCATCAGACACCTGACCTGAAGCTGGTAGATGGTGGGGAGGTTTTGAAGGGACAAGAGTTGAATAAAACTCTTGGCACAATTCCAACTTGTCTGTCTCACCCATTCCACTGCTATTTTCTACCTTCCACCTCATTCCCATTTACTTTGCAGTTTGGGTTATTTTTATTGTACATCTTTCCAATACCTTTTCACCACTGTACTTAGTGACATTTCGCTTAATGCCTTTCCATTGTACATCATCCACCCATTTTCAGGAAACCTGTTGTCAGTCTATTAACATCATTCAGTGTTGTGTGACAGTCGTCAGTATTCACTGGTCCCTTGTCCCGTATCCTTTGTTGTGATTCTTAAAGGACTCATTTATCCCCTTCTGCCTGAATCTGTCTCCTCATTGTTTAAAATGCTGACGTACTCTGCTGTGTATTCCCAGTAGGATCATTGGGCTGGAGTTTTCCTGAAAATAGAAACATCGGCCTGAGGTTTTGGGAGGCAGTGAAGGAACGGTGATATATTCCCAAGTCAGGGTGGTGAGTGACTTGGAGGGGAACCTCCAGGTGGTAGGGTTCGCAGGTAACTGCTGCTCTTTCCCTTGTAGACGGTAGAGGCCGTGGGTTTGGAAGATGCTATCGAAGAAACCTTGGTGAGTTCCTGCAGTGCATCTTGTAGATGGTACACACGGCAGCCACTGTGCGTCGGTGGTGCAGGGAATGAATGTTTGTGGAAGGAGGGGCAATCAAGCGGGGCTGCTTTGTCCTGGATGGTGTCGAGCTTCTTAAGCGTTGTTGGAGCTGCACTCATCCAGGCGAGTGGAGAGTATTCCAATGCACTCCTGATTTGTGCCTTGTAGATGGTAAACAGGCTTTGGGGAGTCAGGAGGCGAGTTATTCACCGTAGGATTCCCAGCCTTTGACCTGCCCTGGTAGCCACAGTATTAATGTGGCTAGTCCAGTTCAGTTTCTGATCAATGGTAACCCCCAGGATGTTGATTGTGGGGGATTTCAGTGATGGTAATGTCATTGAATGTCAAAGGGCGGTGGTTAGATCCTCTGTTGTAGGAGATGGTCATAACCTGGCACTTCTGTGGCACAAATGTAACTTGCCACTTCTCAGCCCAAGCCTGGATATTGTCCAGGTCTTGCTGCATTTGGACACGGACTGCTTCATTATCTGAGGAGTCGCGAAGGTGCTGAACATTTGCAGTCATCCGCAAACACCGCCACTTCTGACCTTATGATGGAAGGAAGGTCATTGATGAAGCAGCTGGAGATGGTCAGGCCTGAGGGTGTAAAAGATGTTCTCTAAATTTATTATTTTATTCCCCGAGTGGATTTGATGAAGTGAAATTAGTTTCTCCTGATTCACAAGGCTGGTAGCTCCATTGATCAGTGTTGCTACAAATATGATTTACCAGCGGCCAGCGACTGATGTTAATATTGATCTGTGTGAGTGTTCTCAAATTACAAGGGCTTCAGACTAATTACTTTGGATCTGAGTCTGACTCACAGTGACAGGATCCATTCCCTGATGTTAGCAGAGGCTTAACTGCAAAAGGACACACATCAGCAAATGGATTTTGTGGTTTAATCTCTCTACACATTAACCTACAGGTACTTACTAAACTACTCATTTCAGTAATGGAATAAATCAGACTTATGAAAGCGACTCTATTTGAACATTAGAGTGTGATTTTCACTTTTTATTTATTGCATTTTTGTTTTTAAAATAAACAGTCGATATTTGAAGGGCACTGAACAGATGAAGTATGATGGTAAATATTATTCACAACCTTTGTAACGCTGGGTGTACACAACACAAGGCACAAGCTAATATGACACAGCATGGTCAGGAGGGAGAAGAGAGTTTTTAAAAAAATTTACAGTACCCAAATTTTTTTTCCAATTAAGGGGTAATTTAGCGTGGCCAATCCACCTACCCTGCACATCTTTGGCTTGTGGGGGTGAGACCCACGCAGACACGGGGGGAATGTGGAAACTCCACACGGACAGTGACCCAGAGCCGGGATCGAACCTGGGACCTCGGCGCCGTGAGGCATCAGTGCTAAGCACTGCGCCACCGTGCTGCCCCAAATGAGGGAAAGGCAATGCTGGAGACGCCCTCACATATTGGGCAGCACGGTTGCTTCACAGCTCCAGAGTCCCAGGTTCGATTCCGAGCTTGGGTCACTGCCTGTGCGGAGTCTGCCCGTTCTCCCCGTGTCTGCGTGGGTTTCCTCCGGGTGCTCCGGTTTCCTCCCACAAAGTCCCGAAAGACGTGCTGTTAGGTGAACTGGACTTTCTGAATTCTCCCTCTGTGTACCCGAACAGGTGCCGGAATGTGGTGACTAGGGGCTTTTCACAGTAACTTCATTGCAGTGGTAATGTAAGCCCAATTGTGGCAGTAATAAAGATTATGCTTATTATTATCTATGTGGCATCTCCCAGTCAACTGCACACAGATGCATTAGGGAGGTTACAGATGCCCTTATGCGATGGTCCTCGTGTAAATCAACTGAGGCCAGGGCCAGGAGAGCCGACACATCAGGGCCGTGGCATACTTCTCCTGCTTAGCTGGCATGCCCCAGGGGCAGGGAGGGATAGGCTGCACCCACATGACCCCGCAGTCGCCATGGCAGCAACATGCTGGACCAAGGGATTCTACTCCCTCAACATCCAGATCATCTGTGACCACTCGCGCGCATAATGCAGCTGCACACCCATTTCCCGGGGAGCGTCCATGACAGTCAAATCTTGGGACGTTTGCAGATCACAGATGTTTTTGAGGGAGAGCAATGGCTGAGGGACGACTCCTCGGCGACTGGGGGCACCCACTCAGGATGTGGCTGATGATACCAGTGCGGAGGCCAGACACGGCTGTGGAGACTCGCTGCAAACAGCCCTCATGCTTCACCACGCAGGCAGGTCGAACAGGTGATTGGACAGCTGAAGATGCGGTTCCGGTGCCTGGACCGGTCCGGGGGGCGGGGGGAAAGAGTGTTGCAGTGTTGCCCTCCTGAGTGTTCGGGACTGGCGGTCTCAGGACAGACAAACACCCAGTAGAGTGGGCGTCGTATCGACCTATCTCACTCTTGAACGTGGATGTTAAGTTACTTGCCAAGGTGCTGGCACTGCGGCTGGAAACCTGCCTCCCAGAGGTGATCCTGGAGGATCAGACAGGCTCCGGTAAGGGTCGGCCATATTTGGGTTATGGGACTCGCTGGTGCTTCAGTCGGGCGTGAAGGTGGATGTCCTCACCTTCGCCTTGTTGATAACCCGGAGGCGGGTTCTGCTTGGGTGGAGGTCTCCTACTCCGCCCAGTGCCTCCGTCTGGTTGGCTGACGTCATGTCTTTCCTCCACTTGGAGAAGGTTAAATGAACCGTTAGAGGGTTGGTGGAAGATGGTTAAAGTTAATGGGCGCAATTTAACAAAAGAATTTCCAAGTGTCATTCTGGGCAGGTTTGGTGGGTTTCCCACTTGTGTGGCACTTCACAAGCTGCAGCCCACAAATGAGGTCACAGATGCCCCGTTTGCCTAGACAGCAAACTATAGAAACTTTGATGTGGACCAGGCCCCACAGGATGCCCGGGCAACAGGATTCTCTGCCATCGACGGGACGCCCCAGGCCCAGGGGGTAATAGATGGCACGCATGTCGCCATGCACTCACTGGGCTATCAGAGAATGCCCGACATCAACAGAAAGGGATTCCACTCCCTGAACATCCAGCTCATGTGCGACCACCACATGAAGATCATGCCCATGTGTGTGTACGCTTCCCAGGGAGTGTGCAAGACAGCTACACCCTGGGGCAGTCGGACATCGTCGGACTCTTCGAGGACCACCCCAGGATGGCCATTTGGCTCGTGGGGCAAAAGGGGTACCCGCTGAGGACCTGGCCAATGGTACCAATATGGAGGCCAGTGCAGAGACCCGATACAATGAGGCCCATGAGGCCACCTGGGTTGTCATTGAACTGTGCATCGGACTCTTCAAGATGTCATTCCGATGCGTTGACCACCCTGGTGGTGCCCTGCAGTACACCCCCCGGAGGGTCGCCCGCTTTGTGGTGGTCTGCTGTGCCCTCCACATCCTGACACAGCAGAGGGGCTTTGGAGGTGAGGGAAGATGCGGCCACCTTCAAGGAGGATGAGGACGAGGTGGGGCTGGAAGACGAGCCTGGGGGGGACCCGCAGGACTGCTGGAGGATGGGGTACAGGCAGCAGCGGCGAGGGTCTGGCAACCCTAGAGAATCAGGGAGGCCCTCAACCTCGCTCGTTTCACATAGGACGTGGCTTCGTCCATCATCGCACCACCTACCCCCCCCCCTTCAATGCAACTGGCGGGCGTCCACTTGCTGGCGGCACATGCCACGCCATGCCACCCTGTTCCAGGGGCTGACTCCAAGACAACCTTCGGGCCCCAGCTGCCCCTGCACCATTTGGCTCTGCCAGCGCTAGCGGCTCCCCAATGTCTGCGGCATGATGTCAACGCCCTCGACGATGCTCCTCAGTGACTGGGACAAGCCCTGGAGCTCCCTGGTAATGCCCACCTGAGACTGGGACATGCTCCGCAGCCCCTCAGGAAAGGAGAATGTTGAGTTGATTCTGCGGGTGTGACAGAAACCTGGGTGGTGGGGTTCAGCGGTAGGCAGGCTGTGGGGGAAAAGCAGCATCACAGAGGTGAAAGTGGGCGGGCTTGTCCCTGGAGTGGAGTGCAGGACAGAAGCTGGTCCCGGGGTGAAATAGACTCGAGAGAATGTGAGCGGGAAAACTGGGAATAGATGAAGAGTTAGAATGACGACTTTAAGTAACTGCGTAAATAAAAAAAGTTATACTGGAGCCAGTGTGACAGATAAATGACTCGAGTTCTTTCCACTGTCCTGTCACTGCCTAACCTAGATGTTCCTGTACATCTCCCAACATTATTCAAAATAAAAATTAAATTCAAATGCTGAACTAAAGGAGGCCGCAGATGTGAAGCATTATCTTATCTGCTCTCTCCATGCCTGCACTGCATATTTTAATATTTGATTTGTCCTTTCCTGTTCCAGGCATTAACATGGCCTGCTCTGTATCTACTAAAAGTATTCTGATTCCCCCCACACTTTTATTTTATTTTCAACATGAAGACCCCCCCAAACTCCGCCATCCTCCTATTCCGAGTTTCTCGTATATCCCACGCTCCCATCACTGGCAGCGGTGCCTTCAGCAGTCTGGGAATCCAATCGCTGGAATCCCCTCCCTAAACCCTCCGCCTCTCTACAAACCTACTCCTTTGATTGAGTCTTAAGGTTTTCTCTCCCAAAGTCTACCGGCAGGACTGGAAAATCCTAGCACATAAACGCTGCATGAACTAAGTTAACACTTCAGATGAAAGAGGAAAGCAATCTCGATAAATGGATTGACGGTTTTTATAACATTCTATCAGAAAATGGTCTCCAAAAGCCAAATAGCTGTAAGCACTCAGCATCCCAGCATGTCACAAAGCCTCTCAGGATGGAGGAACAGGAGGAAGCCATTCAGCCCCTCCAGCTCATTCCACCATTCAACAAGATCAGGACTAACCTTTATCCCAGTTCCATATGTCCACCTCAGCTCTGGATCTCTTAACACCTTTGGCTCACAAAAATCTATCAATATCGGTTTTAGATTTAACAATCGATCCAGTGTCAATTGCTCTTTGTGGGAGACAGTTCCAAACTATTTTTGTGTGTTCAAGTGTTTCCTACTTTCAGTCCAGTCGAGTCTCCCTTACCAGCGGCAATATATTGGCCTGGTTTTAATGAAGTCAGGGAGACTCCATGGAGGGGTGAAAATGGCAGCTGGGAACCAATTCCGGGATTCCCGAGATTTCCCATCTCTGGATGCAGGTGAATGGTACGGGCTGTGCCGCGGATTCCAGACCTAACCGGCTCTGTTGTGGGGAGAGATATATCCTGGTCAACCACGATTTCCAAGGAGTCAAGCCAGCTTTTCAAAGAGTAGAGGTTCACGACCCCTCTGAAGTGTCAAGAGCTGTACTCTGCATGAGGGAACCTTTAGAAAGGTACGTTCAAACGGTCTTCCTCATACTTACCATGCCATACCCATATGCACACCCTCCACCACCCCCCCCCCCCCCATGACCCTCATCTCCTACCTGCCAAACTGTGGCATTTCCACAGACATTCACCCCACAATGCACTGAATAGAACCAATGAACCCCATAGTGACAATCGGAGTATTTTTAAAACATTAAAACAGTCATTAACTCAGAACTTTCACCAGGGGAGGTGGATTGGCCACACTAAATTGCCCCTTAATTGGGAAAAAAAAAGAATTGGATACTCTCATAACTTTCACGGGTGGCACGGCGGCGCAGTGGCTAGCACCGCTGCCTCACGGCGCCAAGGGCCCGGGTTTGATCCCAGCCCCGGGTCACTGTCCTTGTGGAGTTTGCACATTCTCCCCGTGACTGCGGGGGTCTCACCACCACAACCCAAACATGTGCAGGGCAGGTGGATTGACCACGCTAAATTGCCCCTTAATTGGACAAAAAAATAATTGGGTACACTAAATTTATGTTAAAAAAAGTACCAACAGCAGAAATTGTAAACAACTTGAAATTTCTTTACCTTGTGTAAATTCATAAGATATAGGAACTGAATTAGGCCATTCGGCCCATCGAGTCTGCTCCGCATCAGCAATGTTCAATTGACAAAAGAGATCAGAGAGCCAGAGCTGTCAATCAAGCAATAATTTCTCTGGGACTCAGCTGCTTCAACAGTCTAATGGATGAATGGACTGTTATCCAAGAATGAGCCTTGGTTTAGAACCCGGATATCAATTAGAGTACTTAAGCCAGGTGGAGTCGATATAGAGATCAATCATGTTCTTACTGAATAGTGAACAGGTTCAACGGGCTGAATAGTTTCCCTCTGTTTCGATCTTCAAGTTTTGTAAAGGACTTTGATAGTTAATAAGTCAAAACTGTTTCCACTGGTCGGAGGATAAATAACCAGAGAATACAGATTTAAGATAATTGACAAAAGAACCTGAGGGAGAAATGAGGAGGAATTCTTTTATGCAGCGAGTTGTTGTGATCTGGAAGGCGCTGTCTGAAAGGGTGATGGAAACGGTTCAATAACAACTTTCAAAAGGGACCTGGAGAGATATTTGAAAGAGAAAACGTGCAGGGATCTCGCCAAGGGGAGGGGGAATGGGGCATGACAGGTGCAAGGGGCCGAATGGCCTGTAAAATTCTGTTTTTCCAGTGTTTCTTTTTTCTGTTTCTGGAATGCTGTGTTTGTTGTATTTCACATAAGTGTCAGTAAAAGGTTTAGAACATAAGAACATAAGAACTAGGAACAGGAGTAGGCCATCTGGCCCCTCGAGCCTGCTCCGCCATTTAATGAGATCATGGCTGATCTTTGTGGACTCAGCTCCACTCTCCAGCCCGTACACCATATCCCCGAATCCCTTTATTCTTTAGAAAGGCATCTATCTTTTTCTTAGAAACGTTTAAAGAAGGAGCCTCAACTGCTTCACTGGGCAAGGAATTCCAGAGATTCACAACCCTTTGGGTGAAGAAGTTCCTCCTAAACTCAGTCCTAAATCTACTTCCCCTTATTTTGAGGCTATGCCCCCTAGTTCTGCTTTCACCCGCCAGTGGAAACAACCTGCCCGCATTTATCCTATCTATTCCCTTCATAATTTTATATGTTTCTATAAGATCCCCTCGCATCCTTCTAAACTCCAATGAGTACAGTCCAGTCTACTCAACCACTCGTCATAATCTAATCCCCTCAACTCTGGGATCAACCTAGTGAATCTCCTCTGCACTCCCTCCAGTGCCAATATGTCCTTTCTCAGGTAAGGAGGCCAAAACTGAACACAATACTCCAGATCTGGCCTCACCAACACCTTATACAGTTGCAGCATAACCTCCCTAGTCTTGAACTCCATCCCTCTAGCAATGAAAGACAAAACTCGATTAGCCTTCTTAATCACCTGTTGCACCTGCACACCAACTTTTTGCGACTCGTGCACCAGCACATCCAGGTCCCTCTGCACAGCAGCATGTTTTAACATCTTACCGTTTAAATAATAATCCATTCTGCTGTTATTCCTCCCAAAATGGATAGCCTCACACTTGGCAACATTGAATTCCATCTGCCAGACCCTAGCCCATTCACCTAACCTATCCAAATCCTTCTGCAGACTTCCAGTATCCTCTGCACTTTTTGCTTTACCACTCATCTTAGTGTCGTCTGCAAACTTTGCCACATTGCACTTGGTCCCCAACTCCAAATCGTCTATGTAAATTGTGAACAACTGCGGGCCCAACACTGATCCTTGAGGGACCCCACTAGTTACAGGTTGCCAACCAGAGAAACACCCATTTATCCCCACTCTCTGCTTTCTGTTAGTTAACCAATCCTCTACCCATGCTACCACTTTACCCTCAATGCCATGCATCTTTAGTTTATGCAGCAACCTTTTGTGTGGCACCTTGTCAAAAGCTTTCTGGAAATCCAGATATACCACATCCATTGGCTCCCCGTTATCTACTGCACTGGTAACGTCCTCAAAAAATTCTACCAAATTAGTCAGACACGACCTACCCTTTATGAACCCATGCTGCGTCTGCCCAATGGGACAATTTCCCTCCAGGTGCCCCGCTATTTCCTCCTTAATGATAGATTCCAGCATTTTCCCCACAATCGAAGTTAAGCTTACCGGCCTATAATTACCCGCTTTCTGCCGACCTCCTTTTTTTAAACAGTTTGGTCACGTTTGCTACTTTCCAATCCTCTGGGACCACCCCAGAGTCTAGTGAATTTTGATAAATTATCACTAGTGCGTTTACAATTTCCCTAACGATCTCTTTTAACACTCTGGGATGCATCCCATCAGAGCCAGGAGACCGGTCTACCTTTAGCCCCATTAGCTTGCCCAATACTGCCTCCTTAGTGATTACAATCATCTCAAGGTCCTCACCTATCATATCTTTATTTCCATCAGTCACTGGCATGTTATTTGTGTCTTCCACTGTGAAGACTGACCAAAAAAATCTGTTCAGCTCCTCAGCCATTTCCCCATCTCCTATTATTAAATCTCCCTTCTCATCTTCCAAAGGACCAATATTTACCTTATCCACTCTTTTGTGTCTTATATATTTGTGGAAGCTTTTACTATCTGCTTTTATGTTCTGAGCCAGTTTACTTTCATAGTCTACCTTACTCTTCTTTATAGCTTTTTTAGTAGCTTTCTGTTGTCTCCTAAAGACTTCCCAGTCCTCTAGTCTCCCACTAATTTTTGCCAGTATGTTTTTTCCTTCAATTTGATACTCTCCCTCGCCTCCTTAGATATCCACGGTCGATTTTTCCCCTTTCTACAGTCTTTCTTTTTTGTCGGTATGAACCTTTTCTGAACACTGTGAAAGATCGCTCGGAAGGTTCTCCACTGTTCCTCAACTGCTTCACCATGAAGTCTTTGCTCCCAGTCTGCCTTAGCTAGTTCTTCTCTCATCCCATTGTAATCGCCTTTGTTTAAGCACAAAACACTAGTGTTTGATTTTACCTTGTCATCCTCCAACTGTATTTTAAATTCCACCATATTGTGGTCGCTCCTTCCAAGAGGATCCCGAACTATGAGATCATTAAATCAATCCTGCCTCATTACACAGGACCAGATCTAGGACTGCTTGTTCCCTTGTAGGTTCCATTTATGTTATAATCTCACAGTGCACATAAAGCACAGTGGTTAGCACTGTTGCTTCACAGCGCCAGGGTCCCAGGTTCAATTCCCGGCTTGGGTCACTGTCTGTGTGGAGTCTGCACGTTCTCCCCGTGTGTTTCCTCCCACAGTCCAAAGATGTGCAGGTTAGGTGGATTGGCCGTGATAAATTGTCCTTCGTCTCCAAAATTGCCCTTTGTGTTGGGTGGGGTTACTGGGTTATGGGGATAGGGTGGAGTTGTGGACTTGGGTAGGGTGCTCTTTCCAAAAGCCGGTGCAGACCCAATGAGCCGAATGGCCTCCTTCTGCACTGTAAATTCTATGATTCTATGGTTAGCACTGTTGCTTCACAGCGCCAGGGTCCCAGGTTCGATTCCCGGCTTGGGTCACTGTCTGTGTGTAGTCTGCAAGTTCTCCCCATGTCTGCGTGGGTTTCCTCCGGGTGCTCCGGTTTCCTCCCACAAGTCCCGAAAGACGTGCTTGTTAAGTGAATTGGACATTCTGAATTCTCCCACGGTGTACCCGAGCAGGCACCGAAATGTGGCGACGAGGGGATTTTCACAGTAACTTCATTGCAGTGTTGGTGCAAATCTATTTGTGACAATAATAAAGATTATTATTATTAATAACGGTTAGGTCACTGAAAACATTGAAATGTCTGTTGGGAATATTCAACATCTTGAAACCTGCGGTGTAATTCCAGCCATCGGATAGTTTTAATTGAAAACAGAATTCCAGAAATACTCAGCAGATCTGGCAGTGTCTATAGAGGGAAAAACAGAGTGAACATCACAGGGCAATGACTTTGCATCAAAACAGGAAGATGTCCAGATTTAATCAATCGTACAAGTACAGAGGCTGGGAAAGGTGGGGGAGGGAACCAAGGAGGGAGGGAAAGAACAAAATCTGTGATAAGGTGGAGAGCAGGAGGGATTAAAGGACAAAACGGATGATACCATTAGCACAGTGGGCTACACAGCTGGCTTGTAATGCAGAACAATGCCAGCAGCGCGGGTTCAATTACCGTATCGGCCTCCCCGAACAGGTGCCGGAATGTGGCGACTAGGGGCTTTTCACACTAACTTCATTGAAGGCGACTTGTGACAATAAGCGATTATTATCAGACCAATTAGAAGCCGGAGTTGACCATTCAGCCCCTGCTCGGCCATTCAATAAGATCCTGATCACGGCCTGAAGTGTTGGTGCGAGGCTCGAGGCTGATGGGAAGAGTCAAGGACGTCAAAGATCGCTCCAGAGGAGGTTCAAATGGGGGAAAAACAATCAGCAAAAACTGTTATCTGAAAAGAATGGGAGCGTTTGTTAGGATCAGAAATTGTTGGACTCCGCCTCGAGGCCAGGAAGGAAGGAGTGTCTCATCGGACGACGAAGTCCTGCTCCTCAAGGTTGTGTTGAGCTTTACGGAAACAATGCAAGAGGCTGAGGACATCGAGGTGAAGACTGAAAACGATCAGCCACTGGAGGCTTTGGTCACACTTGGGGCTGGAAGGTGTTCAGCAAAGCGATAGCCCAGTTTGCTCTCCCCAGTGATGAGGGGGAGGTTTCTTTAATTTCAGATGTTTGCACCTGGCCGATTCACGCTCACCTGGGATGATGAAAAAGGGGTTGTGAAATAAAGGCAGACAATTCTGGAAACATTGTGCACGTCAGCGTGGCATCTGTGGAGACAAAGAGAGAGAGACGCAAGGTCGTGTTTCAAGCCAATTCTGGCAACACTGTTCAACCTGAAATGTTAATTCTGAATTTGTCTTGGAGCTGTCTGACCTGCTGTCTAATCCCAATGTTTCCTCTTTGTGTTCCAGGTTTCTAGTGTCTGCAGTCTTTCCGAATAAAAGGATTACGTTTCGGTTTGAACATATTAAATTCAGATCATTTGCAGTTAATTAAAGAGCTTTAACATGGATAATGTATCATTACACCTCATATCTTCTGATGTAAGACAGGCTGAATTGGTGATGAAGGTTCAGAGGAAAACCCATCAGCTCCCAATAATATTACTTCCCACCAGACAGAGCAAGAGAGCGAGGCAGGTAGTGCAGGAATCTCCTGTGGCCATTCCCCTGCAGAACAGATATACCGTTTTGGATACTGTTGAGGGGAATGGCCTCTCAGGGGAAAACAGCAACAGCCAAACTCGCAGCATCACGGTTGGTTCTGCTGCAGAGGGAGGGGTGATAAGTGTGACAGTGCAATAGTTCTAGGGGATTCAATTGCAAGGGGAATAGACAGGCGTTTCTGTGGCCGCAAATGAGACTTCGGGAGGTATGTTGCCTCCCTGGTGCTAGGATCAAGGATGTCTCGGAGCGGGTAGAGGACATTCTGGAGGGGGAGGGTGAACAGCCAGTGGTCGTGGTACACATCGGTACAAACGACATAGGTATAAAAAGGGATGCGGTCCTAAAAGCAGAATACAGGGAGCTAGGAAGGAAGTTAAGAAATCGGACCTCGAAGGTAGTGATGTCAGGATTACTACTGGTGCCACGTTCTAGTCAGAGTAGAAATGATAGGATACATAGGATGAATACATGGCTGAAGGGATGGTGTCAGGGGGAGGGTTTCAGATTCCTGGGGCATTGGGACCGGTTCTGGGGGAGGTGGGACCTGTACAAACTGGACGGGTTACATCTGGGCAGGACTGGAACCGATGTCCTAGGGGGGGTGTTTGCTAGAGCGGTTGGGGAGTGTTTAAACTAATGTGGCAGGGGGATGGGAACCGATGCAGGAAGTCGGAAGGTAGTAAAACAGGGACAGAAACAAAAGGCAGTAAGGGGGAAAGTGTAAGGCAGAGAAGCCATAGTCAAAAATCAAAAAGGGCGACAGTACAAGGTACAGTGACTGAGGGGAGCTCAGTGAATAGGACCAGGAATACTAAAAGGAATAAAACGGGAAGTAAAAACATAAATGGAAAGCGACGCGGCAGGTTGTTACATGAAGATATGGGTTCAACGACAAGGAAAATTAGGAGAAAAGTTAAGAGGTTACTGATCAAGGCGTTAAGATTCAAAACAGAG
Source organism: Scyliorhinus torazame (assembly GCF_047496885.1). Classification (NCBI taxonomy): domain Eukaryota; kingdom Metazoa; phylum Chordata; class Chondrichthyes; order Carcharhiniformes; family Scyliorhinidae; genus Scyliorhinus; species Scyliorhinus torazame. Next base: position 13,902,378 of record NC_092707.1, read on the forward strand.
GTATGAAAGCAAACATAAGTGTACTTTACCTGAATGCTCGTAGTATTCGGAATAAGATAAATGAGTTGATGGCGCAAATCATCGTGAATGACTATGATTTAGTGGCCATTACTGAAACATGGTTAAAGGATGGTCATGACTGGGAGTTAAATATCCACGGGTATCAGACTATTCGGAAGGACAGAGTGGATGGTAAGGGAGGTGGTGTAGCTCTGTTATTTAAGGATGACATCCGGGCAATAGTAAGGGATGACATTGGTGCTATGGAGCATAAGGTTGAATCCATTTGGGTGGAAATCAGGAATAGTAAGGTGAAAAAGTCACTGATAGGAGTAGTCGATAGGCCACCAAATAGTAACATTATGGTGGGGTAGGCAATAAACAAAGAAATAACTGATGCATGTACAAATGGTACAGCAGTTATCATGGGGGATTTTAATCTACATGTCAATTGCTTTAACCAGGACGGTCAAGGCAACCTTGAGGAGGAGTTTATAGAATGTATCCGTGATAGTTTCCTAGGACAGTACGTAATGGAACTTACGAGGGAACAAGCGGTCCTAGATCTGATCCTGTGTAATGAGACAGGATTGATTAATGATCTCATAGTTAGGGATCCTCTCGGAAGGAGCAATCACAATATGGTGGAATTTAAAATACAGATGGAGAGTGAGAAGATAAAATCAAACACTAGTGTTTTGTGCTTAAACAAAGGAGATTACAATGGGATGAGAGAAGAGCTAGCTAAGGTAGACTGTGAGCAAAGACTTCATGGTGAAACAGTTGAGGAACAGTGGAGAACCTTCCAAGCGATTTTCCACAGTGCCCAGCAAAGGTTTATACCAACAAAAAGGAAGGTCGGTAAAAAGAGGGAAAATCGACCGTGGATATCTAAGGAAATAAGGGAGAGTATCAAATTGAAGGAAAAAACATACAAAGTAGCAAAGATCAGTGGGAGACTAGAGGACTGGGAAATCTTTAGGGGGCAACAGAAAGCTACTAAAAAAGCTATAAAGAAGAGTAAGATAGATTATGAGAGTAAACTTGCTCAGAATATAAAAACAGATAGTAAAAGTTTCTACAAATATATAAAACAAAAAAGAGTGGCTAAGGTAAATATTGGTCCTTTAGAGGATGAGAAGCGAGATTTAATAATGGGAGATGAGGAACTGGCTGAGGAACTGAACGGGTTTTTTGGGTCGGCCTTCACAGCGGAAGACACAAATAACATGCCAGTGACTGTTAGAAATGAGGCTATGACAGGTGAGGACCTTGAGAGGATTGTTATCACTAAGGAGGTAGTGATGGGCAAGCTAATGGAGCTAAAGGTAGACAAGTCTCCTGGCCCAAATGGAATCCATCCCAGAGTGCTAAATGAGATGGCTTGGGAAATTGCAAATGCACTAGTGATAATTTACCAAAATTCACTAGACTCTGGGGTGGTCCCGGCGGATTGGAAATTAGCAAATGTGACACCACTGTTTAAAAAAGCAGGTAGGCAGAAAGCGGGTAATTATATGCCAGTTACCTTAACTTCGGTAGTAGTGAAGATGCAGGAATCTATCATCAAGGAAGAAATAGCGAGGCATCTGGGTGGAAATTGTCCCATTGCAGATGCCGCATGGGTTCATAAATAGCAGGTCATGCCTAACTAATTATGTGGAATTTTGAGAGGACATTACCAGTGCGGTAGATAATGGGGAGCCAATGGATGTGGTATATCTGGATTTCCAGAAAGCTTTTGACAAGGTGCCACACAAAAGGTTGCTGCATAAGATAAAGATGCATGGCATTAAGGGGAAAGTAGTAGCATGGATAGAGGATTGGTTAATTAATAGAAAGCAAAGAGTGGGGATTAATGGGTGTTTCTCTGGTTGGCAATCAGTAGCTCGTGGTGTCCCTCAGGGATCAGTGTTGGGGCCACAATTGTTCACAATTTACATAGATGATTTGGAGTTGGGGACCAAGGGCAATGAATGTGTTCAAGTTTGCAGACGACACTAAGATGAGTGGTAAAGCAAAAAGTGCAGAGGATACTGGAAGTCTGCAGAGGGATTTGGATAGGTTAAGTGAATGGGCTAGGGTCTGGCAGATGGAAAACAATGTTGACAAATGTGAGGTTATCCATTTTGGTAGGAATAACAGCAAAAGGGATTATTATTTAAATGATAAAATATTAAAACATGCTGCTGTGCAGAGAGACCTGGGTGTGCTAGTTCATGAGTCGCAAAAAGTTGGTTTACAGGTGCAACAGGTGATTAAGGCAAATGGAATTTTGTCCTTCATTGCTAGAGGGATGGAGTTTAAGACTAGGGTGGTTATGCTGCAATTGTATAAGGTGTTAGTGAGGCCACACCTGGAGTATTGTGTTCAGTTTTGGTCTCCTTACTTGAGAAAGGACGTACTGGCGCTGGAGAGTGTGCAGAGGAGATTCACTAGGTTAATCCCAGAGCTGAAGGGGTTGGATTACGAGAGGTCGAGTAGACTGGGACTGTACTCGTTGGAATTTAGAAGGATGCGGAGGGATTTTATAAAAACATATAAAATTATGAAGAGAATAGATGGGATAGAACGCGGGCAGGTTGTTTCCACTGGTGGGTGAAAGCAGAACTAGGGGGCATAGCCTCAAAATCAGGGGAAGTAGATTTAGGACTGAGCTTAGGAGGAACTTCTTCACCCAAAGGGTTGTGAATCTATGGAATTCCTTGCCCAGTGAAGCGGTAGAGGCTCCTTCATTAAATGTTTTTAAGATAAAGATAGATAGGTTTTTGAAGAATAAAGGGATTAAGGGTTATGGTGTTCGGGCCGGAAAGTGGAGCCGAGTCTACAAAAGATCAGCCATGATCTCATTGAATGGCGGAGAGGCTTGAGGGGCCAGATGACCGACTCCTGCTCCTAGTTCTTATGTTCTTATGTTCCTACAACAAAAAAAATCACAATAGCATCGTTGGCTCAATGTCACTTTCCCTGTTTGCACTGCACATGTTGCAATAGTCTTGAATTCACACAATTTTGACTCCAGGAATATGGCACAAAAACTCGGCTCGGACTGAGGGGGTGCCGCACTGTCACAGGTGCTGTTATTTTAAATTTATGGATTATTCATTGAACTGAGGCCAGTGTTCTAAGATGAGTTGTGGAACTTTGTCTGGTGTCCTGGCCAATATGGGCGACACGGTAGCACAGTGGCTAGCACCGTTGCTTCACAGCGCCGGGGTTCGATTCCCGGCTTGGGTCACTATCTGTGCGGAGTTTGCAAGTTCTCCCCATGTCTTCATGCGTTTCCTCCGGGTGCTCCGGTTTCCTACCACAAGTCCCGAAAGACGTTCTTGTTGGGTGAATTGGACATTCTGAATTCTTCCTCTGTGTACCCGAATAGGCGCTGGAGTGTGGCGACTAGGGGCTTTTCACAGTAACTTCATTGCAGTGTTAATGTAAGCCTACTTGTGACAATAATAAAGATTATTATTGATCCGTCAACCAACCTCACTAAAACAGATCATCTGATCATCGTCACATGTGTGGGAGTTTGCTGAGTGCAAATTGGCTGCTGCATTTCCTTCTTTTAAATTTGTATTTTATTATGAACATGTATCAAAACAGGTTACAGCAAACAAATACCCCGGGAAACATACTTCCCAGCAATTAACTATACAATCTGTACAGATGTTTTCCCTTTTTCACCCCTCCCCCCTACAATGAACAGCTCCTCAAACACGGTCACAAACATCCCCCACCTTTTCTCAAAACCCCCTGCAGAGCCCCTTAACTCATACTTTATCTTCTCTAACCGCAGGAAGTCGTACAGGTCACCCAACTAAGCCGCTACCCCCCCCCCCCCCCCCCCCCAAGGCGATGCCGACCGCCACTCCAGTAAAATTCGCCGCCGTGCAGTCAGAGAAGCGAAGGCCACGACATCGGCCTTCCTCCTCTCCATGAGCACCGGCTTCTCTGAAACCCCAAATATCACCACCAAAGGGTCCGGGTCCACTCCCTCCTCCACTATCCTGGCTAAGACCGCGAAAACTCCCACCCAGACTTTTCCCAATTTTTCACACCCCAAAATATGTGCGCGTGATTCACTGCCCCCCCCCCCCCCCCCCATACCTCTCACACTCATCTGCTGTCCCCTGAAAGAACCCACTCATCCTCACCCGAGTCGTATGCACCCTGTGCACCACCTTAAACTGTATCAGGCTCATCCTTGCACAAGAGGAGGTCCCGTTTACCCTTCGCAGTGCCTCACGCCATACTCCCCAATCGATCTCCCCTCTGGCTTCTGCATTACCTACATCATAACAGTGACCACATCTCAAAAGTACTTAACTCGCTCTAAAGCGCTTTGGGACGTGAAAGGTGCTACAGAAATGCAAGTTCTTTCTCAAGTAACCTATCCCCTTTCAGTGTAACTCAAATCAACCTGGGAAAACTCTTCCCGGTCAGACAGGTGGCTATGAGAATGAAGTAATGGAGCAGAGCTTTGGGCCTCTACAAACACTATGAGCACAAGGTCAGCGACCCCTTTCCCTCCCCCCCTCCACCCCCTGTGTGCTGAGTGTGGCACTGAACAATGATAGGTTATCAGACTTTGCTCAGATACGGTCGAGTATTGTCAGCACAGTTACAATCTGGAAACTGCTACAATCACAACCATTAAAGTGGGTTGCACCAATATACTTTGCAAGATTCACTTGGAAATTAATTTAGACAACAACAATTACTAATTAATAAATACAGGCAAAACTGTACATGTTGTAAAACTTTTAATTTTAACTAAAATATAAAAAAGGGTCACATCAAAACGATATTTAAATAACCACTATCAGCAAGGCAGTATTTGTCCAGTAAATTGTAAATAGCATGGAGCCGTCAAACAAACTCTCTCTGGAATCGGTTTTAGATTTCCCACTCAAAAACAATAGCAGTCATATGATCAAGAGCACGTTCTCCCCGTTTAGGAGAGTGGTCCAAGAAATGGCTGATGAAATTCAACGTGGGCAAGTGCGAGGTCTTGCACTTTGGAAAAAACAATAGAGGCATGGACTATTTTCTAATCGGTGACAAAATTCATAATGCTGAAGTGCAAAGGGACTTGGGAGTCCTAGTCCAGGATTCTCTAAAGGTAAACTTGCAGGTTGAGTCCGTAATTAAGAAAGCAAATGCAATGTTGTCATTTATCTCAAGAGGCTTGGAATATAAAAGCAGGGATGTACTTCTAAAGCTTTATAAAGCACTAATTAGGCCCCATTTAGAATACTGTGAGCAATTTTGGGCCCCACACCTCAGGAAGGACGTACTGGCACTGGAGCGGGTCCAGCGGAGATTCACATGGATGATCCCAGGAATGGTAGGCCTAACATACGATGAACATCCGAGGATCCTGGATTATATTCATTGGAGTTTAGGAGGTTGAGGGGAGATCTAATGGAAACTTACAAGATAATGAATGGCTTAGATAGGGTAGATGTAGGGAAGTTGTTTCCATTAGCAGGGGAGACTAGGACCTGGGGGCACAGCCTTAGAATAAAAGGGAGTCACTTTAGAACAGAGATGAGGAGAAATTTCTTCAGCCAGAGAGTGGTGGGTCTGTGGAACTCATTGCCACAGAGGGCGGTGGAGGCCGGGAGGTTGAGTGTCTTTAAGACAGAAGTTGATAAATTCTTGATTTCTCGAAGAATTAAGGGCTATGGAGAGAGAGCGGGTAAATGGAGTTGAAATCAGCCATGATTGAATGGTGGAGTGGACTCGATGGGCCGAATGGCCTTACTTCCGCTCCTATGTCTTATGGGTTTCCTCCGGGTGCTCCGTTTTCCTCCCACAAGTCTCGAAAGACATATTGTTAGGTGAATTGGACATTCTGAATTCTCCCTCTGTGTACCTGAACAGGCGCCGGAATGTGGCGACTAGGGGCTTTTCACAGTAACTTTATTTCAGTGTTAATGTAAGCCTACATGTGACACTAAATCCTACACACTTATTCTGTGAATTAAGGATCACGCGGGTAAAAGCTCTGATTAGTAAACATCACACACAAACACCTCTCACTGAATATAAGTAAACATCACACACAAACACCTCTCACTGAATATATCTCACTCAATGCTTAACCATTGGATCGAAGGGCAGCACGGTGTGCGCAGTGGGTTAGCCCTGCTGCCTCACGGCGCCGAGGTCCCAGGCTCGATCCCGGCTCTGGGTCACTTGACCGTGTGGAGTTTGCACATTCTCCCAGTGTTTGCGTGGGTTTCGCCCCCACAACCCAAAGATGTGCAGGCTAGGTGAATTGGGTACTCTAAATTTATAGTTAAAAACATTGGATCTAGAATTGGGACTGGATCTAGTTCAAGATCTGGACTTGAACACAGACCAAGATGTGGACCAGGATCCTGAGTTCAATCCTGGTGCATTATTGGGCCTCTGATGAAAACAGGCAGTGGCCTCACCCCTCTCCATCTCTGTAAACTCCCCCAGTCCCCATAAAACTCCCAAATGGAGCTTCCCCAATTCACACTTCCTCAGTAACGTCAATTTTATTCCCCAATCATTAGCAGCTGTGCCCCCAGCTGCCTGGGTCCTAACCTCTGAATTTCCCTCCATAAATCTCTCCTACTCCTCTCCAACTCTCCCCCCTCCCCCTCACTTCTCTCCTCTCCTCTCCTCCCCCCTCCTCTCCTCTCCTCCCCCCTCCTCTCCTCCCCCCTCCTCTCCTCTCCTCCCCCCTCCTCTCCTCTCCTCCCCCCTCCTCTCCTCTCCTCCCCCTCCTCTCCTCTCCCCCCCCCTCCCCCCTCCCCTCCCCTCCCCCCTCCCCTCCCCTCCCCCCTCCCCTCCCCTCCCCCTCTCCCACCCTCCCCCCTCTCCCACCCTCCCCCCTCTCCTCTCCCCTCCCCCTCTCCTCTCCCCCCTCCCCTTCCCCCCCCCTCTCCTCCCCTCCCCCTCCCCCCTCCCCCTCTCCTCTCCCCTCCCCCCTTCCCCCCCTCTCCTCCCCTCCCCCCTCCCTCCTCTCCTCTCCCCCCTCCCCTTCCCCCCCTCCCCCTCCCTCCTCTCCCCCCTCCCCCCTCTCTCTCCCTCTCTCCCCCCTCTCCTCTCCCCTCCCCCCTCTCCTCCCCTTCCCCCCCCTCTCCCTCCTCTCCTCTCCTCTCCTCTCCTCTCCTCCCTCCTCTCCCCCCTCCTCTCCCCCCTCCTCTCCCCCCTCCTCCCCCTCATCCTCTCCCCCCCTCTCCTCTCCCCCCCCTCTCCTCTCCCCTCTCCCCTCCCCCTCCTCTCCTCTCCCTCCCCCATCTCATCTCCTCTCCTCTCCCCCCTCTCCTCTCCCCTCCCCCCACTCTCCTCTCCCCCCCTCTCCTCTCCCCTCCCCCTCTCCTCTCCCCCCTCCCCTCCCCTCCTCCTCTGCTCTCCCGTCCCCCCTCCCCCCTCTCTCCCTCTCCCCTCCCCTCCTCCCCCCTCCCCCCTCTCCCTCTCTCCTCTCTCCTCTCTCCTCTCCCCCCCTCCCCCCTCCCCCTCCCCTCCCCCCTCCCCCTCCCCCCTCCCCCCTCTCCTCTCTCCTCTCGTCCTCTCTCCTCTCTCCTCTCTCCTCTCTCCTCTCTCCTCTCCCCCCTCCCCCCTCTCCCCTCCCCCCTCTCCCCTTCCTCCCCTCCTCCCCCCTCCCCCCTCCCCCTCTCCTCTCCCCTCTCCTCTCTCCTCTCTCCTCTCTCCTCTCTCCTCTCTCCTCTCTCCTCTCCTCTCCCCTCTCCCCTCCCCCCTCTCCCTTCCCCCCTCCCCCCTCCCCCCTCCCTCTCCCTCTCTCCTCTCCTCTCCCCTCTCCTCTCCCCCCTCCCCCTCTCCCCCCTCCCCCCTTCCCCCTCCCCCCTCTCCCCCTCTCCCCCCTCCCCCCTCTCCTCTCTCCTCTCTCCTCTCCCTCCCCCCTCTCCTCTCCCCTCCCCTCTCCTCTCCCCTCCCCCCTCTCCTCTCCTCTCCCCTCCCCCCTCTCCTCTCCTCTCCCCCTCCCCCCTCTCCTCTCTCTCTCCCCTCCCCCCTCTCCTCTCCCCTCCCCCCTCTCCTCTCCTCTCCCCTCCCCCCTCTCCTCTCCTCTCCCCTCCCCCTCTCCTCTCCTCTACCCTCCCCCCTCTCCTCTCCTCTACCCTCCCCCTCTCCTCTCCTCTCCCCTCCTCTCCCCTCCCCCCCTCTCCTCTCCTCTCCTCTCCTCTCCCCTCCCCCCTCTCCCCTCCCCTCCTCTCCCCTCCTCTCCTCTCCCCTCTCCCCTCCCCCCTCCCCTCCCCTCTCCCCTCCCCTCTCCCCTCCCCTCTCCCCTCCCCTCCCCTCTCCCCTCCCCTCTCCCCTCCCCTCTCCCCTCCCCTCTCTCCTCCCTCTCTCCTCCCCTCTCTCCTCCCCTCTCTCCTCCCCTCTTCTCCTCCCCTCTCCCCTCCCCTCTCCCTCCCCTCTCCCCTCCCCTCTCTCCTCCCCTCTCTCCTCCCCTCTCTCCTCCCCTCTCTCCTCCCCTCTCTCCTCCCCCCTCCCCTCTCCTCTCCCCTCCCCTCTCTCCTCCCCTCTCCCCTCTCCCCTCCCCTCTCCCCTCCCCTCCCCTCCCCCCCCTCTCTCCCTCTCCTCTCCTCTCCCCCCTCCCCTCTCCCTCCCCTCTCCCCTCCCCCTCCCTCTCCCCCTCCCCTCCCCTCTCCCTCCCCTCTCTCCCCTCCCCTCTCCCCCCCCTCCCCCCTCCCCTCTCCCCTCTCCTCCCCCCCTCCTCCTCCTCCCCCCCTCCTCCTCCTCCTCCCCCCCTCCTCCTCCTCCTCCCCCCCTCCTCCTCCTCCTCCCCTCCTCCTCCTCCTCCCCTCCTCCTCCTCCTCCTCCCCCCCTCCTCCTCCCTCCCCCCCTCCTCCTCCTCCCCCCCTCCTCCTCCTCCCCCCCTCCTCCTCTCCCTCCTCCCCCCCTCCTCCTCCTCCCCCCCTCCTCCTCCTCCCCCCCTCCTCCTCCTCCTCCCCCCCTCCTCCTCCTCCCCCCCTCCTCCTCCTCCCCCCCTCCTCCTCCTCCCCCCTCTCCTCCTCCTCCCCCCTCCTCCTCCTCCTCCCCCCCTCCTCCTCCTCCTCCCCCCCTCCTCCTCCTCCCCCCCTCTCCTCCCCCCTCTCCTCCCCCCTCTCCTCCCCCCTCTCCTCCCCCCTCTCCTCCCCCCCTCCCTCCCCCCTCTCCTCCCCCTCCCCCCTCTCCTCCCCCCTCCCTCCCCCTCTCTCCCCCCTCTCCTCCCCCTCCCCCCTCTCCTCCCCCCCCTCCCTCCCTCCCTCCCCCCTCCCCCCTCTCCTCCCCCCCTCCCTCCTCTCCTCCCCCCCCTCCCTCCCTCCCTCCCCCTCCCCCCTCTCCTCCCCCCTCCCTCCCTCCCTCCCCCCCTCTCCTCCCCCCTCCCTCCCTCCTCCCCCTCTCCCCCTCTCCTCCCCCTCCCCTCCCCCCTCTGCTCTCCCCTCCCCCCTCTGCTCTCCCCTCCCCCCTCTGCTCTCCCCTCCCCCTCTGCTCTCCCCTCCCCCCCTCCCTCCCCCCCCCTCTGCTCTCCCCTCCCCTCTCCCCTCCCCCTCCCCTCTCCCCCTCCCCCCTCTCCCCCCCCTCCCCCCTCCCCCTCCCCTCCCCTCTCTCCTCCCCCTCCTCCCCTCCCCCCTCCCCCTCCTCTCTCCCCTCCCCTCCTCTCTGCTCTCCCCTCCCCTCCCCCTCCTCTCCTCTCCCCTCCCCCCTCTCCTCTCCCCTCCCCCCCTCTCCTCTCCCCCCTCTCTTCTCCTCTCCCCCTCTCCTCTGCTCTCCCCCCTCTCCCCCCTCCCCTCCCCCCCTGCTCTCCCCCCTCCCCTCTCCCCTCTCCCCTCCCCCCTCTCCTCTCCCCCCCCGTCTCCTCTCCTCTCCCCCTCTCCTCTGCTCTCCCCTCTCCCCTCCCCCCTCTCCTCTCCCCTCCCCCCCCCTCTCCCGTCTCCTCTCCCCCTCCCCTCTCCCCCCTCTCCCCCTCCCCCCTCCCCTCCTCCTCTGCTCTCCCCTCCCCCCTCTCCTCTCCCCTCCCCCCCCCTCTCCTCTCCCCTCTCCCCTCCCTGCCTCTCCTCTCCCCCCTCTCCCCCCTCTCCCCCCTCTCCTCTCTCCTCTCTCCTCTCTCCTCTCCCCCCTCTCCTCTCCTCTCCCCTCCTCTCCCCCCCTCCTCCTCTGCTCTCCCCCCTCCCCCCTCTCCTCTCCCCTCCCCCCTCTCCTCTCCCCCCCTCTCCTCTCTCCTCCCCCGTCTCCTCTCCTCTCCCCCTCTCCTCTGCTCTCCCCTCTCCTCTCCCCTCTCCTCTCCCCTCTCCCCTCTCCCCTCCCCCCTCTCCTCTCCCCCGTCTCCTCTCCCCTCTCCCCTCTCCCTCCCCCCTCTCCCCTCCCCCCTCTCCCCTCCCCCGTCTCCTCTCTCCTCCCCCGTCTCCTCTCCTCTCCCCCTCTCCTCTGCTCTCCCCTCTCCTCTCCCTCTCCCCTCCCCCCTCTCCTCTCCCCTCTCCCCTCCCCCCCCTCCTCTCCCCCCCCTCCTCTCCCCCTCTCCTCTGCTCTCCCCCTCCCCCCTCTCCTCCCCCCTCCCCCCTCTCCTCCCCCCTCCCCTCTCCCCTCTCCCCTCCCTCCTCCCCCCTCCTCTCCTCCCCCATCCCCCCTCTCCCCTCCCTCCTCTCTCCTCTCCCCCCTCCCCCCTCTCCTCTCCCCCTCCCCCCTCTCCTCTCCCCCCCTCCCCCTCTCCTCTCCCCCCTCCCCCCTCTCCTCTCCCCCCTCCCCCCTCTCCTCTCCCCCTCCCCCCTCTCCTCTCCCCCCTCCCCCCTCTCCTCTCCCCCCTCCCCCCTCTCCTCTCCCCCCTCCCCCCTCTCCTCTCCCCCCTCCCCCCTCTCCTCTCCCCCCTCCCCCCTCTCCTCTCTCCTCCTCCCCCCCCTCCTCCTCCTCCCCCCCTCCTCCTCCTCCCCCCCTCCTCCTCCTCCCCCCCTCCTCCTCCTCCCCCCCTCCTCCTCCTCCCCCCCTCCTCCTCCTCCCCCCCTCCTCCTCCTCCCCCCCTCCTCCTCCTCCCCCCCTCCTCCTCCTCCCCCCCTCCTCCTCCTCCCCCCCTCCTCCTCCTCCCCCCCTCCTCCTCCTCCCCCCCTCCTCCTCCTCCCCTCCTCTCCTCCTCCCCCCCTCCTCCTCCTCCCCCCCTCCTCCTCCTCCCCCCCTCCTCCTCCTCCCCCCCTCCTCCTCCTCCCCCCCTCCTCCTCCTCCCCCCCTCCTCCTCCTCCCCCCCTCCTCCTCCTCCCCCCCTCCTCCTCCTCCCCCCCCTCCTCCTCCTCCTCCCCCCCCTCCTCCTCCTCCTCCCCCCTCCTCCTCCTCCCCCCCTCCTCCTCCTCCCCCCCTCCTCCTCCTCCCCCCCTCCTCCTCCTCCTCCTCCCCCCCTCCTCCTCCTCCTCCTCCCCCCCTCCTCCTCCTCCCCCTCCCCCCTCCTCCTCCTCCCCCCCTCCTCCTCCCTCTCCTCTCTCCCCCTCCTCCTCCTCCCCCCCTCCTCCTCCTCCCCCCCTCCTCCTCCTCCCCCCTCCTCCTCCTCCCCCCCCCTCCTCCTCCTCCTCCCCCCCTCCTCCTCCTCCCCCCCTCCTCCTCCTCCCCCCCTCCTCCTCCTCCCCCCCTCCTCCTCCTCCCCCCCTCCTCCTCCTCCCCCCCTCCTCCCCCCCTCCTCCCCCCCCTCCTCCTCCTCCCCCCCTCCTCCTCCTCCCCCCCTCCTCCTCCCCCCCTCCTCCTCCTCCCCCCCTCCTCCTCCTCCCCCCCTCCTCCTCCTCCCCCCCTCCTCCTCCTCCCCCCCTCCTCCTCCTCCCCCCCCCCCCTCCTCCTCCTCCCCCCCCCTCCTCCTCCTCCTCCTCCTCCTCCCCCCCCTCCTCCTCCTCCCCCCCTCCTCCTCCTCCCCCCCTCCTCCCCCCTCCCCCCCCCTCCTCCCCCCCTCCTCCCCCCCTCCTCCCCCCTCCCCCCCCCTCCTCCCCCTCCCCCCCCCCTCCTCCCCCCTCCCCTCTCCTCCCCCTCTCCTCCCCCTCTCCTCCCCCTCCCCCCTCTCCTCCCCCTCCCCCCTCTCCTCCCCCTCCCCCCTCTCCTCCCCCTCCCCCCTCTCCTCCCCCCCTCCCTCCCCCTCTCTCCCCTCTCCTCCCCCTCCCCCCTCCTCCTCCCCCCTCCCTCCCTCCCCTCTCCCCCCTCTCCTCCCCCTCCCCCTCCCCCCTCTGCTCTCCCCTCCCCCCTCTGCTCTCCCCTCCCCCTCCCCTCCCCCTCCCCTCCCCCCTCTGTTCTCCCCTCCCCCCTCTGCTCTCCCCTCCCCCCTCCCCTCCCCCCTCTGCTCTCCCCTCCCCTCCCCCCTCTCCCCTCCCCCCTCTCCCCTCCCCCTCCCCTCCCCTCTCTCCTCCCCCTCTCCTCTCCCCTCCCCCCTCCCCCTCCTCTCTCCCCTCCCCTCCTCCTCTGCTCTCCCCTCCCCCTCCCCCCTCTCCTCTCCCCTCCCCCCCTCTCCTCTCCCCTCCCCCCCTCTCCTCTCCCCCCTCTCTTCTCCTCTCCCCCTCTCCTCTGCTCTCCCCCCTCTCCCCCCCCCTCCTCCTCTGCTCTCCCCCCTCTCCTCTCTCCTCCCCCGTCTCCTCTCCTCTCCCCCTCTCCTCTGCTCTCCCCTCTCCCCTCTCCCCTCCCCCCCTCTCCTCTCCCCTCCCCCCCCTCTCTCCCGTCTCCTCTCCCCCCTCCCCTCTCCCCCCTCTCCCCCTCCCCTCCTCCTCTGCTCTCCCCTCCCCCCTCTCCTCTCCCCTCCCCCCCCTCTCCTCTCCCCTCCCTGCCTCTCCTCTCCCCCCTCTCCTCTCTCCCCTCTCCTCTCCTCTCCCCTCCTCTCCCCTCCTCTCCCCCCCTCCTCCTCTGCTCTCCCCCCTCCCCCCTCTCCTCTCCCCTCCCCCCTCTCCTCTCCCCCTCTCCTCTCTCCTCCCCCGTCTCCTCTCCTCTCCCCCTCTCCTCTGCTCTCCCCTCTCCTCTCCCCTCTCCCCTCTCCCCTCCCCCCTCTCCTCTCCCCCGTCTCCTCTCTCCTCCCCCGTCTCCTCTCCTCTCCCCCTCTCCTCTGCTCTCCCCTCTCCCCTCTCCTCTCCCCCGTCTCCTCTCCCCCCCCTCCCCCTCTCCCCTCCCCCGTCTCCTCTCCCCCCCCTCCCCCCTCTCCCCTCTCCCCTCCCCTCCCCTCTCCTCTGCTCTCCCCCTCCCCCCTCTCCTCCCCCCTCCCCCTCTCCTCTCCCCTCTCCCCTCTCCCCTCTCCCCCCCCTCTCCCTCCGCTCTCCCCCCTCCCCCTCCCCCTCCCCCTCCCCCTCCCCCTCTCCCTCTCCCCTCTCCCCCCTCCCCCTCTCCTCCTTTCCCCACGTCTCTCTCTCCCTCTCTACACCGTCCCTCTCCCTCCCCTCTCCCTCTCCCTCCCTGCTCCCCCTTTCCTCCTCTTATCTCCCCTCTCCTCCTTCCCCCTCCCCTCCCCCTCCCCTTCTCCATGTGCCCGACAATCCTCCTCTCTGCATCTTACCCCCTCCCCGTCACTCCTCTCCCCGTCCCCTCTCCCCCTTTCCCTCTCTCCCACTCCCCATGCCTGACACTCCTCCTCTCTGCATCTTCCCCCCTCCCCGTCACTCCTGTACTCCCCTCTCCTCCTTTCCCTCGCCCCATTTCCGATTCTCCTCCACTTCCCCTCTCCAACTTTCTTGCTCCCTCTCCGAATTTGCTCCTCTCTGCCCGTTCCCCCTCTTTTGACTCTCCAACTCTCCCCCTCTGCCCTTTCCTCTTCTCCTCGCTCCCCTCCATCTCTCCGACTCGCCTCTCCACCTTTCCGACCTTCCTCTCCTCTTCTCTCCCCTCTCCACCTCTCTCCCTCCTCCTCTTTCCCTCTCCCCTCTTCAATTCTCCATCTGAAATGAAATGAAAATGAAAATCGCTTATTGTCACAAGTTGGCTTCAAATGAAGTTACTGTGAAAAGCCCTAGTCACCACATTCCGGCGCCTGTTCGGGGAGGCTGGTACGGAAATTGAACCGTGCTGCTGGCCTGCCTTCAAAGCCAGCGATTTAGCCCTGTGCTAAACAGCCCCTGATGCAGCTAAAGCATCTCTCCGCTTCTCGTCCTCTCTCCCTCCTCCTTCCCACCTCTCAGATTCTCTCCCCCTTTAAGTTATTCTTTAAACCTGCCTTTTTGATCAAGCCTTGGCTGTCCTTATGTGGTTTGCTGTCACATTGTCTGATGACGCAGTCTCTCGCGTCTTTAAGGCAGTTTAGACGCTACATAAATGCACGGTGCGATGGGAGCTTCTCCCCATCTCTTACATTTTTAATCTCCTCAGCCAGGTTTCCCCTTCCTGCTGCGATTTCTATCCAAGGAGCTGCACAGAAATAAGTTCCACTCTGGAGGATTTTATTTGAATTTGAAAGCACTTTTCACGAATTTTGTTTGTCACAACCAAACTGAATTTCATTTCATTTCATTCAACTGATCAGAATTTGAAGAAACCGCATTAAAGATTCAATTGCAAATTATAGCAAGTGTTTCAGTGACGCTGGAATCTTCCCTTCGGAAGCTGGGGGAAAACCCTGTGGCTAATGATCTCACAGCTGTAGCACATGTTCACACACACACAAAATAGGTACACACACACTAACACACACAAAATAGGTACACACACACTGAGACACACCCACACTGAGACACACCCACACACAGACACACCCACACACAGACACACCCACACACAGACACACCCACACACAGACACACCCACTGACACACACCCACTGACTGACACACCCACTGACTGACACACCCACTGACAGACACACCCACTGACACACACACGCACTCAAAAAGGTACACACACACACTGACACACCCACACACTGACAGACACACACACACAAATAGGTACACACACTGCCACACACACAAAATAGGTACACCCACACTGACACACAAATAGGTACACACACACACACTGACACACACACTGACACACACACTGACACACACACTGACACACACACTGACACACACACTGACACAGACACACACACACACTGACACACACACACACACACACTGACACAGACACAGACAGGCACTGACACACACACTGACACAGACACAGACAGACACTGACACACACTGACACAGACACAGACAGACACACACACTGACACAGACACTGACAGACAGACAGACAGACAGACACAGACAGACAGACACACACACAGACACACACACAGACACAGACACACACACACACACACACTGACACACACACAGACAGACACTGACACGCACACTGACACACACACACACACACTGACACACACACACACGCGCACACAAATCGGTACACACACTGCCACACACAAAAAATAGGTACACCCACACTGACACACAAAAATAGGTACACACACACACACACTGACACACACACACACACTGACACACACGCGCACACAAATCGGTACACACACTGCCACACACAAAAAATAGGTACACCCACACTGACACACAAAAATAGGTACACACACACACATGGACGCACACACACACACTGACACACACATACTGACACACACATACACTGACACACACATACACTGACACACACATACACTGACACATATGTCATGATATACAGACAGGCAGCTAATGGACACAGAGAACAGGACATGACCAATGAGCAGGCAGGACACTCAGGGGTGGTATCTCACTATAAAAGGCACGAGGCACTCACACTCCGCCTCTTTCCACTCTCCCTCAATGCCAGCAAAACTAAAGAGCTGGTAATTGACTTCAGGAAGCAAAGTACTGTACACACCCCTGTCAGCATCAACGGGGCCGAGGTGGAGATGGTTAGCAGCTTCAAATCACCAAAAATCTGTCCTGGTCCACTCACGTCGACGCTACCACCAAGAAAGCACATCAGCGCCTATACTTCCTCAGGAAACTAAGGAAATTTGGCATGTCCACATTAACCCTTACCAACTTTTACAGATGCACCATAGAAAGCATCCTATCGGGCTGCATCACAGCCTGGTATGGCAACTGCTCGGCCCAGGACCGCAAGAAACTTCAGAGAGTCGTGAACACCGCCCAGTCCATCACACGAACCTGCCTCCCATCCATTGACTCCATCTACACCTCCCGCTGCCTGGGAAAAGCGGGCAGTATAATCAAAGATCCTTCCCACCCGGCTTACTCACTCTTCCAACTTCTTCCATCGGGCAGGAGATACAGAAGTCTGAGAACACGCATGAACAGACTCAAAAACAGCTTCTTCCCCACTGTCACCAGACTCCTGAATGACCCTCTTATGGACTGATTTCACTAACACTACACCCTGTATGCTTCATCCGATGCCAGTGCTTATGTAGTTACATTGTATATGTTGTGTTGCCCTATTATGTATTTTCTTTTATTCCCTTTTCTTCTCATGTACTTAATGATCGGTTGAGCTGCTCGCAGAAAAATACTTTTCACTGTACCTCGGTACACGTGACAATAAACAAATCCAATCCAATCCAATCCAATGAACATCTACAGAGTGAGTCAGGGTGTATGTACAGTATCACACCTCCAGCACATGGCTAAGAGCTAGTCTGATTCAGTCAGACAGAGTAACCACACTTAGGTTAGCAGAGAGTCGAACTGTGCTACTGGTTCAATAAATCAGATTGAACCAACTTCAAGGTCTGGAGTATCTTTTGGTTAAAGCTGCATCCAGTTGCAGCCTGTGTTATCCCAGAGTACATAACATATCATGCTACCAGGAGACTGCTTAATCTAGGTGGTTTACCTCAGTCCGTTCCGTGACGACCAGCGAATGTATCCCGGCACCATGGAGAAAATTCAGGCTCCTCCCCAGCTCAGGACCTCTGGCAATCTCAGTGCCAACTGGCGGACATTCAAGCAAAGGTTTCTGCTGTACATCGAAGCTTCAGACCTCGTGGGTGTGTCCGATGCAAGGAAGATCGCGCTTCTCCTCTCAACAGCGGGTGATCAAGCCATTGAACTCTTCAACTCTTTTCACTTCATCGAAGACCAGGACAAGACAAAGTTTCAGACCATCCTGGACAAGTTTGACAGTCACTGTGAAGTGGACACCAATGAAATCTTCGAGCGCTACATATTCAAACAGCGTCTACAAGGTAAAGATTAATCTTTCAACTCCTTCTGAACTAACCTCCGCCTGCTAGTGCTGTCCTGCAACTTTGGTGATATTGCTGACTCCATGATCAGAGGCCAAATCGTTTTTGGAGTTCACTCTGATCCTCTGAGAGAGCAGCTACTGAAGATCAAGCATATGACCCTGCCAGTCACGACTGAAACATGCACAGTGCATGAGCACGCAAAAAATCGCTATGCCCAGTACAAATAGGCTGAAAATGAGAAACTTGCCTCCCTCGAGGCAGAGTGTGCAGGCCATCTCCCGGATGCAGCGCCTCAGCATTGATGAAAGCGGTAATTTTGCGCGCTTTTCCCGAGGCCCAACGCATGCGTGATGCGAACAGGATAATGAAGCGACCAACACCCGCACTGCGTATGTGCGACGACGCGCAGAGTACATAACACATCAACACACACTGACACGGACAGCACGGTGGCGCAGTGGTTAGCATTGCTGCCTACGGCGCTGAGGACCCGGGTTCGAATCCCGGCCCTGGGTCACTGTCCGTGTGGAGTTTGCACATTCTCCCAGTGTTTGCGTGGGTTTCGCCCCCACAACCCAAAGATGTGCAGGCTAGGTGGATTGGCCACGCTAAATTGCCCCTTAATTGGAAATAACGAATTGGGTACACTAAATTTATTTTTTTTAAAACACATGCACACACTGACAGACACACACTGACACGCACACAGACATATGCACACACATACTGACACACAAACACGCACATACTGACACACACATACTGACACATATACACGCACACACAAACACGCACACAAACAAACACACACACACAAACACGCACACACACACAAACACGCACACACAAACAAACACGCGCACACAAACAAACACGCGCACACAAACAAACACGCGCACACAAACACGCACACACAAACACGCACACACAAACACGCACACACAAACACGCACACACAAACACGCACACACTGACACTGACACACACTGACACTGTCACACACACTGATACATGCAGACGGTGGCACAGTAGCACACTGGTTAGCACTGTTGCTTCACAGCGCCAGGGACACTTGTTCGATTCCCGGTTGGTCACCCTGTCCCAATGCAGGGCAGCACGGTAGCACTGTGGATAGCACAATTGCTTCACAGCTCCAGGGTCCCAGGTTCGATTCCGGCTTGGGTCACTGTCTGTGCGGAGTCTGCACATCCTCCCCGTGTGTGCGTGGGTTTCCTCCGGGTGCTCCGGTTTCCTCCCACAGTCCAAAGATGTGCAGGTTAGGTGGATTGGCCATGATAAATTGACCTTAGTGTCCAAAATTGCCCTTAGTGTTGGGTGAGGTTACTGGGTTATGGGGATAGGGTGGAGGTGTTGACCTTGGGTAGGGTGCACTTTCCAAGAGCTGGTGCAGACTCGATGGGCCGAATGGCCTCCTTCTGCACTGTAAATTCTATGATGTGCAGAGTCTGCACATTTTCCCCTTGTCTGCGTGGGTTTCCTCCGGGTGCTCCAGTTTCCTCCCACAAGACCCGAAATACGTGCTGTTAGGTAATTTGGACATTCTGAATTCTCCCTCTGTGTACGGAGTGTGGCGACTGGGGGATTTTCAGTCACTTCATAGCCATGTTAATGTAAGCCTACTTGTGACAATAATAAAGATAATTTATTTCACACAAGCATCCACACAATAAGCACAAGCACGTACAGACAATAATGCAGACACGCGCACACACGCACACACTGACACTCACACACACCGACACCCAGACATACATTGACACAAACGCACAGACACGCACACAGATACACAATGACATACACACTGACAGAAACACACACACAAGCACACAAACACATGCACATACACAGACGCATACAGACACACAGACACACTCACACACTCAATCACAGACTCACCCATACACACAGACATATTCTTACACACACATACAGAGACACTCGCTCGCATACGTGTGTTTGGAAGAACCTCGAGTGAAGGCAGAAAAAAGACACGTTTGAACAGAGTCCACCAGCTCGATAGTTCAAAAAACGAAAACTCATTAGTTTGGTTTCACTTCTTTATTTGGCTGGATTTTGCAGTGATTCGGAGCAAAGTTACTGATATACCAGTGACAGATAAGCAGCAGCCGAACTTCAGCCTTTCGAGTTCCTGCCTGACAACAATGTGTTCCACTCAAAATACTAAAAATGTCCCAAGCTGCTTCACAATCGGACAATAATTGCCACTGAAATGATGTGGCGACGCCGGCGTTGGACTGGGGTGAGCAGGTTTTAGGGACACTTGTAAAAGGAGGGGAGAGAAAAGGAGAGGGGGACAGAGGTTTAGGGAGGAAATCCCAGAGCTGAAGGCCCAGCTGAAGGCAATGATGGAATGGTTAAATTTGAATGCGGTTAGAAGTCAGAAGTGGAGGAGCATGGCGATCTTGGGGAGATGTAGGACTGGACGAAATTATGGAGATGGGGGGAGCTCGAAATCTACAGAGGTGTTGGGGGTTTAGCCAATCAGAGCTGGGCGGGGGGGGGCGCTTGTGCTCCGAAGCACCACTCGGGAAGGCCATGGCTTCTTCTGGAAGGACTGGATTCATGGAGCAACCGAGGCCACAGGTAAGTAATGTGTGGTGGGTGCAGGGAGGTTAGCAACAAGGGTAAGGGGGTGGGTCTCAGCAAGCCCCCTCCCACCGTCCCCCGTCCCCATGCCTAGTCCCTCATCACGTACTGACTTTTTTAAAATTAATTTACAGGATGTGGGCGTGGCTGGTTAGGCCAGCATTTATTGCCCGTCTCTAGTTGCCCTTCAGAAGGTGGTGGTGAGCTGCCTTCTTGAACCGCTGCTGTCCCGGAGGTGTAGGTACACCCACTGTGCTGTTAGGGAGGGAGTTCCAGGACTTTGACCGAGCGACAGTGAAGGAACGGCGATATATTTCCAAGTCAGAGCGGTGAGTGACTTGGGAGGGGAACCTCCAGATGGGGGGGGGGGGGGGGGGTTCCCAGGTATCTGCTGCTCTTGTCCTTCTAGATGGTAGTGGTCGTGGGTTTGGAAGGTGCTGTCTAAGGAACCTTGGTGAGTTCTGCCTTCAATCAAGATTTAAGCATATATTGTAATTCATGTTAAAAATGTGGTTTGAAGTAACCTTGTTAGGTCTGGTAATGCTCAATATTAAACAGCACCCCAACCCCACCGTCCCCTCTCCAAATATTCAGCCCATACCTCTGCAACGATGACGGCACAACACTGACTTCGGAACAAAACTTTGTGCTTGCCTTTGCAAAATGTGAAACCCTTGTTAAATTGAGCAACACATGTCTAAATAGTGCACACACATCGCCAGCGCCCAGTGACAGTTTCAATTACTGTGCTGTAAACAATCTGCTTTGTGTCTTTCGTCATTCCTGCTTAGTGAAGCGTGTCAACACTGCCAACAAATACACAGTTCAGTACTGTACCTCCGCACACTCTGAGCCCACACTGGCAGAGTGAATCCATTTGGGAACAACTGAATTCGAATCTGGGTAGAATTTGCCAGTTCTCCAGGAATTGGGAATCCCTTCCCAGGTCAATGCTGGGACGTTCCCGGGTGAATGCTGGGACGTTCCCGGGTGAATGCTGGGACGTTCCCGGAACGCTGCTGGGACATTCCCGGAACGCTGCTGGGACATTCCCGGGACGTTGCTGGGACATTCCCGGGACGCTGCTGGGACGTTCCCGGGACATTGCTGCGACGTTCCCGGGACATTGCTGCGACGTTCCCGGGACATTGCTGCGACGTTCCCGGGACATTGCTGGGAGGAAGATTATGAAAACAAAATTGTGGATTTTCCCAAAAAATTTTGAACCCTCCCGTTTACTGAATTTTAAGATGTGGAGGGGGTGATAATGAAGAAAAACCTGTTTCACCAGCAGTCAAAATTAATCCAGTTGGGTTCCAAAGAGTCCATTCCATTTATAACTGGCTGTGGGAAGGAACTGGGTATATGGTGTGTACCAAAGGCAGGGTTGTGAGTGGGTGAGGGGGGCGGGGGGGGCGTTGGCCATATGAGGTAAGCTCAGGAATGCGCCCATCCACATTCTCCCCACGTCTCTGGGGTTTCACCCCCATAAAACCCCAAAAAATGTACAGGTTAGGTAGATTGGCCACGCCAAATTGCCCCTTAATTGGGAAAAAATAATTTAATGGCATAAAACGCCGCTGTTCCCATGTCGCCGTGGGGACGTAGCCCCAGAATTGGAGAATCCAGCCCAAGGAGCCTCTCCCCGTGTCTGCGTGGGTTTCACCCTCACAACCCAAAGATGTGCAGGGTAGGTGGGTTGGCCACGCTAAATTGCCCCTTAATTGGTAAAATAAAATAATTGGGTACTGTAAATTTATAAAAAGATTTTTTAAAAACATGCATTGTGTGTCAATGCAAAGAAGGAGGAACAGGATTTTAATTTCTTCTGCACTTCAATCCACTCATTTCATAGAATTTACAGTGCAGAAGGAGGCCATTCGGCCCATCAAGTCTGCACCGGCTCTTGGAAAGAGCTCCCTACTTAAGCCCACGCCTCCACCCATCCCCGTAACCCAGTAACCCCACCTAATCTTTTTGGACACGAAAGGCAATTTAGCATGGCCAATCCATCTAACCTGCACATTTCTGGACTGTGGGAGGAAACCGGAGCACCCGGAGGAAACCTACGCACACACGGGGAGAACGTGCAGACTCCACACAGACAGTGACCCAAGCCGGGAATCGAACCTGGGACCCTGGCGCTGTGAAGCAACTTCCAAATTGAAATTAAATAAATGCTTGGAATACTTTTCTTGTCATCTCACTTGCAAATCATTACGATTTAAACAGGGAATAAATATAAGATAAAAGCAAATTACTGCGGATGCCGGAATATGAAACAAAAACAGAAAAGATTGGACAATCTCCGCAGGTCTGACAGCTTCCGTAGAGAGAGAAGGGAGCTAACGATTAGAGTCTGGATGACTCTTTGTCAAAGCTGCTCAAATGTAAGGTTGCTGTAGATTCCGCCAAAGCTGCCACATTGACCAAGCAGGTAGGAAACAAAGGTGAGGTTTTATTTACCATATTGTGGTAAACCACTGTTGCACCTATATTAGGTGATGTAAGGTAGGACCTGTATGACAGGTTCGCCGGTAGCCCCTGCCTGCTGGCTCCGTCCAGTAGGAGTATAAATATGCATGTCCTCTATTCAGCAGCCATTTTGCCAGCTGCTGTGGGAGGCCACACATCTTACTGCAATAAAGCCACAGTTGTATCCAAACTGAGTCTTTGCACAATTGATTGTGCATCAATTTATTGCAGTAAGATTTTCTAGAAGATGGACCTCCGAATCAAATCAAAGCACTCAACACAATCTTCACTCTGTTAGGCTTCCCCGCCTACATCCACAGCGACAGGGGATCCTCACTCATGAGCGATGAGCTGCGTCAGTTCCTGCTCAGCAGGGGTATCGCCTCCAGCAGGACGACCAGCAATAACCCCCGGGGAAACGGGCAGGTAGAGAGGGAGAACAGGACGGTTTGGAGGGCCGCCCAACTGGCCCTACGGTCCAGGAACCTCCCAGCCTCTCGCTGGCAAGAAGTCCTCCCTGATGCACTCCACTCCATTCGGTCACTACTGTGCACCGCTACAAATAACACACCCCATGAACACCTTTTTGCCTTCCCCAGGATGTCCACATCCGGGGTGTTGCTCCAGACTTGGCTCGCAGCTCCAGGACCGGTCCTGCTCCGTAGGCACGTCCGAATCCACAAGGCGGACCCATTGGTGGATAGGGTGCACTTGCTCCATGTCAACCCCCAGTATGCCTATGTGGCGTACCCCGATGGCCGCCAAGATACTGTCTCCCTCAGGGACTTGGCACCAGCAGGTTCCACTCATACACACTTCTCCGGACCGGTGCCACCCTCCCCTCCCCTCCCCGGCACTCCCACCATTAACCCCACCAGGACCATTCCTCCTTCCCCTACCCACGCAAGAAGAAGAAGAGGATTTTGGCACACTCCCGGGGTCACCCGACATCAGGGCAGCATCGACGTCGCCAGCATCGACATCGCCACCACCGCTATTCGCTCCCAGCGGAACGTCAAGACACCAGACCGGTTGAATCTCTAACTGGCACCGGACTTTCAAAAGACACTTTTTTTTGTCTCCTAATAAAACACTGTACATAAATTCACTACTGTATATAGTTCTCCACCACCCCAGTCGGACTCATTTTTAAACAGGGGGTGAATGTGGTAAACCACTGTTGCACCTATATTAGGTGATGTAAGGTAGAACCTGTACTACAGGTTCGCCGGTAGCCCCTGCCTGCTGGCTCCGCCCAGTAGGAGTATAAATATGCGTGTCCTCTATTCAGCAGCCATTTTACCAGCTGCTGTGGGAGGCCACACATCTTACTGCAATAAAGCCACAGTTGTATCCAAACTGAGTCTTTGCACAATTGATCGTGCATCACATATACAAGATCTCCACTCCCCCAAAGGCTCTCCCTCCTCGACCTGCACCCAGGTGAGGGTTTTCGGACTCGTGATCTAATCCCCTGTTTAGGGGAAGCCCCACCTTCTCGTTACCGGGGAGTTGGTATTCAGTGGCGGTGATGGGGAATCTGATAGTCCGGATACAGTGACCTCCACGAGGGTTATAACAGTCGTCACTAGAAAAGGGAGGAAGAGGTGAGCAGGATTTTTTGTTTGCTGAGGATTGTTAGTTCTGTTGACCACGACAAATGCCCCTTGAGCTACAGAGGGCGAATGTCAGCTGATGTTCCTGCTTCTAATTAATATCCAGTTACCCCGAATGGGGAGGGTGCGTCAGCAACCAGAACAGCAATTTGCATTTATATAGTGCCTATAATGCAGTGTTGCATTGTTATACTATTTGCAAAGAGCTGGGAACTAATGGTCGTGTGAAGATAGGTGGCGGGGTGCCTCATTCATTGTGACACTGCAGTTACCTGCCCAGTAATAATGTATCAACCTATTAGCCACATAGAGAGCAGCAAGAAATACAATCAAAACTCCAGGGCTTGGAGTCTAAAGTGTGACTGTTTGTAACGAATGGAAACCGGAAGACATAACATGAAGTAAAATGTCCCGAAGCCCTTCACAGGGGCCATCACCAAATAAAATTCAACACGGAGCCACTTAAAAGAGATATTAGCACTGGTTAATATCTCATCTGCAGCAGGGGCGGCATGGTGGCGCAGTGGTTAGCACTTCTGCCTCATGGCGCCGAGGTCCCAGGTTCGATCCGGGCTCTGGATCACTGTCCGTGTGGAGTTTGCACATTCTCCCTGTGTCTGCGTGGGTCTCACCCCCCACACCCCAAAGATGTGCAGGGTAGGTGGATTGACCATATCTTTTTATTAAACAGTAAAAAATATATCCAAGGCCAAACGATACAAACACTAATTTTGTGTTGGAGAAACAGGGTACCCTCCGCTCAGTACCAATGTATGGGGGGCGGGGGGGATACTCTGATTATTAAAACAGTTCACAACACGTTTCTACAAATAACAAATGGTACAAGCACTAAACTTTGCGCTGGGGAGACCAGATACCCTCGCCTCTGGACAACAGAAGGGAAGGGGGGGGTGGGAAGAGAGGGGAAAGGAGGGTGGTGGGGAGGGAGGGCCCAATAGGGCACTGCCTGAACTATCTACAGAGGCAGATAAACAAAGAACCATCAATTATGAAGCCAGGAATCCCCCAGAGGGGGTGAGGGGAGACACAGAGTCGGGCACGAGTGAGACCCGCAGCCCGCGACAGAGCGTCTCGTGCACCCTGCGCTCCCGACACTGGGCGGCTGACGGCCTTGAGACATTCGCCCTCCGGGCCCAAGTCCTCCACCACACGAAGTGTGGCGGACGACACGGGCCCATCAACCAACCCAGGTCCTGCTTTGATCCCGCCACCGGAACCATCGACAGGCGGGATCTCCTCAGGCTCCTCCCGGGGTCCCGGGCCAGCAGGAGGCGGTGGAGCAGATGCCTGCTCTGCCCCCGCCGCCTGGACACCGGAAGGCCCAGGTTCTCCTCAGGCTCCTCCCGGGGTCCCGGGACAGCAGGGGGCGGTGGAGCAGATGCCTGCTCTGCCCCCGCCACCTAGACACCGGAAGGCCCCAAAAGTAACTCCGGAAACAGGCCCAGGATGGTGGCAGAGGTGTCCGAAGGAAGCGGTTGGGACAGAGGGTCTTGCAAACTATAACCCGCTGAGAAGCGAAGAAGCAGGGGGTTTAATCGCTGACCCCCTCCCCTGAGAAATTGAATGAGTCCGGGTGCTAAATTGTGCTGGGTGGAACGGGCCCTCTAGGGTGCCGTCCGACCCTGAAGCACCCTGCTCAGGGGGGCAGCGGCAGCCTCCTCACTATCCCTCCGCCTCTTTTCTTTCGGGGACTGGGCGTGACATCTATGGAAAAGAACTTGGATTGACGCCGTTTGCGGGGGAAGAGGGTCACACACCGGGGAGACCTCTATCTCTGGCGACCCCTCCGGGCGGACTCCTTGTCCCTCAATGCTTCTCAGGCTAAATTGCCCCTTAATTGGGAAAAAAATAATTGGATACTTTAAATTTATTTTAAAAAAACATCTCATCTGAAGAAACAATTTATAGAAGGGGCCGGAAAAACAGGTGCTCAATTTAAATCCCTCGACCTTGAGCAGAGCAAGGGAAAGTTTGGAATGGGGGGGGGGGGGGGTAATTGGTTATTTATCACTAAATGAAGCAAATTCCGAGGAGCCAGTGGCGAATCACGAGGTGCATCAGCCCAAAAAAGTACAATCCTTGCTCGCGTTTTTTGCCATCAAAGTGCTTTGCATCGAGCCGAGGGATTAGAGGTGAATGTTAGTCATCATGTTGTAAATTGTGTTTTTTTTTCACTCCTTGAGGTTTTGGTTAATCCCCTGGACGTCAACTTGATGTACTTGAACTTCTTATCTGAAAGAGGCAGAGTGGTGAGCCAGAGGGGTATTAACTGGCACCTGGTCTTCCCTCTTTGTGAACACCGTCAGGGGTTATTGATCCTCTACCTGACAATGCTAAGAACAGGCCGCTATTGTTAGGATAATACCCTAAACAGGCTCCTGTTTTGTGCACAGGGTAAACAGGAGGCACAGTCAGTAAGGGTGAGCTGTCGGAAATCAATACCCCACTTGCTGCACTGCCAACAGTGAACCTGCTATTGATTTAAACTCCTTGTGTTAAAACAGAAAGCATTTATTTTGTAGTCACGTACCAAAAACTTTTGTGTTTCACTCCAATGGTCCCCCCCCCCACCACCCTGAGCAGGTTCAGCTTGCGGCTTCCTGGCAGCTGTGTGAGCCCCAGGGGCCGGCAGCTGGTGGCATCAGCACGAGTTTCATTCTCTGCTCAAACTGCTCCAGGTCTCTCTCTGTTGGCTGGTTGCCCACTGTAAAGATGTGGAGAGCTGGAACGCAAACACACACACAAAGCCGACCATGGGTGTATTAAATGCATTAACAGAAACTGTTAGAAACACTCGGCAAGACTGGTGAAAAGTCACAGATCTGAGCCGTAAACGCTGGCGGAATTTCCCACTCTGGCGTCTCCGTCCAGCGGCGGCTGGGAAAGTTCGGCGTGAATCCCACAGGACAGCGGGATGACGGAATCTTCCATTCTTCAGCCCATTAATTCTGCATCTGCAAGGAGCACAGCGAATCCGGAGATGGGGTGAGCAGGGGGTCACCCGCCCTGTCATTACCTGATGGGGTCAAAGGTCCTGCCGCCATATTTAAAAGGAGCCCAGACAGTCACCCATTGCAGAGCCGGAGCTCCGCATTACTCCCCCTGTGTCTTTGCAGTCGCAGCTCATACCAGAGAGGTTAGGTGTGAGAAACCATACCACTGTTGTGTTCTGTGATCTTGTCGTTGCAATGATGTACGCAGAACCAACATCCAGTTGTTTAACTAGAAAGATGATTTATTAACAAACACTGGGAAAGATGACTAACAGATTGCTATCCAGACAAAGGCTACTAAACATATTCCGCAAGTTCTCAAGTGCAACTATCCTCTCATACCTCTTACTACCAACTGCTCGGTACTCAAGTCATGTGATGTATCTCTGACACCACCAGCTGGTTGGAGGTCGCATTGCTAACTATCTACAGAACAGTGCACAGGCATATCACCACAACCATGAGACATAATAATAATCTTCATTGTCACAAGTAGGTTTACATTAACACTGCAATGAAGTTACTGTAAAACATCCCTTGTCGCCACATTACGGCACCTGTTCGGGTACACTGAGGGAGAATTCAGAATGTCCAATAAAGAAAGTCTTTCAGGACTTGTGGGAGGAAACCAGAGCACCCAGAGGAAACCCATGCAGAGACGGGGAGAACGTGCAGACTCCACACAGGCAGTGACCCAAGCCGGGAATCGAACCTGGGTTCTGGAGCTGTGAAGCAACAGTACTAACTACTGTGCTGCCCAACATACGAGGGCGTCTCCAGCATTGCCTTTCCCTCATCTCTAGATGGGAGCACCGCCAAGGATACAGCCATGTTCAGGCCATTGCTCACCATTTCAGTGTTCCGTGTTCACCGGCATCTTGACCTGGAGCCCCGGCTGCCTCTTGCTGCTCAGGCCCTTTTCCTCATGGCCCTGTGCCAACTGGTGGTGACAGGTCCGCCTTCTTCTCATCTGGATAAGGAGCATTACCAAGGCAAGGGATGCCTGCATCATTGAGGCCTCAGTAGGCGTGTGCACAAATTGGGCATATCTATCCGAGGGAAAAACCGATGATTGGAGCGATGTAAGAAAGGAAAACTGCAAATGGAGGAAATCTGAAATAAAAATCAGATAAGAATTGGTTTTTAGCAGAGATGTTTTGCCAAAACCTTTGCTGTCAGGTGAGTGGATACGGAGGTCACATGAAATGAAATGAAAATCGCGTATTGTCACAACTAGGCTTCAAATGAAGTTACTGTGAAAAGCCCCTATTCGCCACATTCCGGCGCCTGTTCGGGGAGGCTGTTACGGGAATTGAACCGTGCTGCTGGCCTGCCTTGGTCTGCTTTCAAAGCCAGCAATTTAGCCCTGTGCTAAACATGCTGGGAGTCTCGGACAGTACAGATGAGTTGATGGGGCAGGCGAGGAACATCGGAGCCCAAAGGCTATTTGAAGTAATTCATTGTCAACAGATCACATTTAAAAAGAAAGCAACTCTACCGAAACATTTATTATTGGAACCAGCAGTGCAACCAGCTCTTACGTCTCAGCAACTGCCTTTGATGTTATCAATCAGTTCCACTGCTTACAATAAGAAATTCTCGACAGAGCAGGGACATTGATATTTAGCGCTGTAATAAATGTCTCCTTCTGTAAATCTTGCAGCATTAAATCATTGAAGGAGTGATGACCGGTTTCTAATGTGCGTCTCACTGTTTCTTGTGTCTGATGTTTCTCACTTCTGTCTCTACCATCTCTGCCCTTATATGTCCTTCTGATGACAGCTCTGTACTATGTCTTGTTGACTACCTTTGTGGATAGATAAGTGTGATTATGAAACAGTCAGGCCGGCTTTATCCAGTGCCTCCTTATCGCTGCGCATATTTTATAAAATCGCTTAAAAATATTAAATATTTTAAAGAGTGTGATTCATCACGCTGCATTTTTAAAAAATAAATATTTTTATTTTAATTTTCCAACTTTTTCACGCGGCATTTCTGATTTTGTGGCCAATAGTTAGTTCAAAAAGAGTTCAATGGTATTTGCGCCTTCTTCCACAGTTCTGCTGTCTGTTACGACACCCTGGGCTAGTACACGGTGAATTCCAACCCCACTTGACTCAGAGTCACAACGTAAGTGAATTAACCAATAATTCTTCGAAAAATGGCCGAAGGATTTGACCCTTGGCTGTCCAATAATTACAGTCACCAGGTTTGTAAATGTAGGGGCGGCACGGTGGCGCAGTGGGTTAGCACTGCTGCCTCACAGCGCCGATGTCCCAGGTTCGATCCCAGCTCTGGGTCACTGTCCGTGTGGAGTTTGCACATTCTTCCTGTGTTTGCGTAGGTTTCGCCCCCACAACCCAAAGATGTGCAGGGTAGGTGGATTGGCCACACTAAATTGCCCCTTAGTTGGAAAAAATGAATTGGGTACTTTAAATTAATTTTTAAAAAAGGTTTGTAAATGTAAACACAATTACTGTTTATTTATAACAACAATTATAATGAAATATGCAACAAATACAATTGGGTAGCTAATAATAATAATCACTTATTGTCACCAGTAGGCTTCAATGAAGTTACTGTGAAAAGCCCCTAGTCACCACATTCCGGTGCCTCTTTGGGGAGGCTGGTACGGGAATTGAACCCGCGCTGCTGCCTTGTTCTGCATTACAAACCAGCTGTTTAGTCCACTGTGCTAAACCAGCTATTATCTAATCCCCAATTCCCCACTTTAAAAAAAATTTAGAGTACCCAATTCATTTTTTTCCAAATAAGGGGCAATTTAGCGCAGCCAATCCACCTACCCTGCACATTTTTGGGTTGTGGGGGCAAAACCCACGCAAATACGGGGAGAATGTGCAAACCCCACATGGACAGTGACCCGGGGCCAGGATCGAACCTGGGTCCTTGGCGCCATGAGGCAGCAGTGCTAACTACTGTACCACCGTGCTGCCCTCTAATTCCCCACTGAAACCTGCCCCCAAACCTCCACAAACACAGGACAGACAAACACCGAGGGGGAGAAAGGGATGACAAATCATAAAAGGAAAAAAAGTCTTGGTTTCAGGTGATGGTTTTTAGCACCTTACTCTTCTTCAACCTTTGCTTTCAGTTTGAGGTTTTACTGTAGAATCATTCAGGTCGCTGTAGTTTCAGAAATACAGCCTTCACAGTCTTTCTGGAGAGAAAGAGAGCAGGTTCCTGTCTTTGTTTGCAGCCTGTGATGGTTCCCCTGTAGATTCATTCATTTAGGTTCTCTGCAGCTTCAGGAATACAGCACTCACAGCCTTTCTGGAGAGGGCAAAAAAACAGTTCCTCGTCTTTCTGTGTCTCAGACTTAATTGCTCCCTCAGGTCTCTGAGAACCATTCCACTGTGATACCCTCTGTTACCAGGCAGAGTACAGCCTTTTGGCCAATTCATTGGCCACCAGTCAATCAATCAAACTGAGTCCCACTCCATCTGAAAATCCTGTTCAAACTGGCAGAGACTAGCAAGAGTGTTCTCTCCTGTAAATCCCTCACTCTCTCTGCTGCTTGACTTAAAAGATATATGTCCATTAATGACCCACGGATCAAAAATAATAATGGCAAAATATGGGAACAAACAGGAAGGGTCCTTCCATGTGCATATCTTAACTCTCACAAAGTCCCCGTCACCCATCACCCCTGATCTTGGTGGCCCTCAGACTCCAAATCCAGGTAGCTCTCTTATGTTTTCAAATCCTTCTGTGACCTTGAACCTTCACATCTCTTAACCTCCTTCAGCCCTACACCACTCCTCTTGTATGTCCCAATTATAATCGTCCCACCACTGGCGGTTGTGCCTTTAGCAACCGGGCCCCCAATTGCTGGAATTCACTCCGTAAACCTCTCCATCTCTCGGTCTCCTCCTTGAAGATGCTCCTTAACCTTTCTCCTCTGACCGCGTTTTTGGTCACCTTTCTTAATATCTCATTAGGTGGCTCAGTGGTCTGATTTTAAAATTTGCATCCCTGTTTATGAATTCCTCCATGGCCTTGCCCTCCTCCCCATCTTCCTCCAGCCCCACAACCGTACAAGATCTCTGCATT
This sequence comes from Scyliorhinus torazame, assembly GCF_047496885.1. Lineage (NCBI taxonomy): Eukaryota > Metazoa > Chordata > Chondrichthyes > Carcharhiniformes > Scyliorhinidae > Scyliorhinus > Scyliorhinus torazame. The sequence continues at coordinate 13,933,301 of NC_092707.1, forward strand.
CCTCCAATTCTGGTATCTTTTGCGTTCCTGATGTCCATCACTCTGCCATTGGCAATCGCTCTTTCCACCGCACCCCTCCCACCACCACCCAGAGCCATGCCGGTCCACCTGCTGGATTCAGACTATCATAAGGAGCTGGTTTAGCACAGGGTTAAATAGCTGAGTTTTAAAGCAGACCAAGACAGGCCAGCAGCGCGGGTTCAATTCCCGTACCAGCCTCCCCGAACAGGCGCCGGAATGTGGCGACTAGGGGCTTTTCACAGTAACTTCATTTGAAGCCTACTTGTGACAATAAGCAATTTTCATTTCATTTTCATCAGTGGGGGAGTTGGGGGGGGGGGGGGTCTAGGATTGTTTCCCTTATTTCTGGCCCCCAATGGACCAGAACAACAACCTACTGGAATTAGTTTCTATCCCAGCACGGAATGATTTGAAAAACAGTCAGAGTGCCTCTTTGGATCCACCCCAAATGGATTCCGCCCGCAATGATGTTGTGGCCCACTGCGCACCTGAACTTTCTGCTATGTGTACCTCACTGGCAGTCAGAAGGTTACATGGTAACTGGGAACTAGAAGTAGAGGGCAGCACGGTAGCATAGTGATTAGCACAATTGCTTCACAGCTCCAGGGTCCCAAGTTCGATTCCCAGCTTGGGTCACTGTCTGTGCGGAGTCTGCATGTTCTCCCCGTGTCTGCGTGGGTTTCCTCCGGGTGCTCCAGCTTCCTTCCACGGTCCAAAGATGTGCAGGTTAGGTGGATTGGCCATGCTAAATTGCCCTTAGTGTCCAAGATTGCCCTTAGTGTTGGGTGGGGTTACTGGGTTGTGGTTATGGGGATAGGGTGGAGGTGTGGGCTTTCCAAGAGCCGGTGCAGACTCGAGGGCTGAATGGCCTCCTTCTGCACTGTAACTTCTATGATTCTATGATAAGTGAGACCAGTTTCCCATCTCAAAGTCGCTCACTTTCAACACTTCCCTCAGGATATCCTGAGCACTTCATTCTAAAAAACTGCTAGCCAGACAGAACTTGTTCTTCAGACAATCTTTAATCACTGACCTCAGCTGATGAGACCCCCAAAAAATTCTCATCTTAGAAGCTGCAAGGAATTTTGCAATGATTACACTTGTTTCGCTACTTCTTAAAACTTCATTCGATAAATTGGGCAACGTAGAGTTAAAGGTTTCAGATCAGCAATTTTAAGTAGCCTTGATCACAGTTTCCATGTAATCCCACTATAATCTGGGTCATTTTAAATGTTCTGGCAGATGTGCTTGAAGTGCAATAAATCACTAAATGCAGACGCAGGTTAATGAGATCCAGAAAGCCTTTGACAAGGTGCCACACAAAAGGTTGCTGCATAAACTAAAGATGCATGGCATTGAGGGTAAAGTGGTAGCATGGGTAGGGGATTGGTTAACAAACAGAAAGCAGAGAGTGGGGATAAATGGGTGCTTCTCTGGTTGGCAACCTGTAACTAGTGGGGCCCCTCAAGGATCAGTGTTGGGCCCGCAGTTGTTCACAATTTACATAGACGATTTGGAGTTGGGGACCAAGTGCAATGTGGCAAAGTTTGCAGACGACACTAAGATGAGTGGTAAAGCAAAAAGTGCAGAGGATACCGGAAGTCTGCAGAAGGATTTGGATAGGTTAGGTGAATGGGCTAGGGTCTGGCAGATGGAATTCAATGTTGCCAAGTGTGAGGCTATCCATTTTGGGAGGAATAACAGCAGAATGGATTATTATTTAAACGGCAAGATGTTAAAACATGCTGCTGTGCAGAGGGACCTGGATGTGCTGGTGCACGAGTCGCAAAAAGTTGGTGTGCAGGTGCAACAGGTGATTAAGAAGGCTAATCGAGTTTTGTCTTTCATTGCTAGAGGGATGGAGTTCAAGACTAGGGAGGTTATGCTGCAATTGTATAGGGTGTTGGTGAGGCCGCATCTGGAGTATTGTGTTCAGTTTTGGTCTCCTTACCTGAGAAAGGACATATTGGCACTGGAGGGAGTGCAGAGGAGATTCACTAGGTTGATCCCAGAGTTGAGGGGATTAGGTTATGACGAGAGGTTGAGTAGACTGGGACTGTACTCATTGGAGTTTAGAAGGATGCGAGGGGATCTTATAGAAACATATAAAATTATGAAGGGAATAGATAGGATAGATGCGGGCAGGTTGTTTCCACTGGTCGGGGAAAGCAGAACTAGGGGACATAGCCTCAAAATAAGGGGAAGTAGATTTAGGACCGAGTTTAGGAGGAACTTCTTCACCCAAAGGGTTGTGAATCTCTGGAATTCCTTGCCCAGTGAAGCAGTTGAGGCTCCTTCTTTAAAACGTTTTTAAGAAAAAGATAGATACCTTTCTAAAGAATAAAGGGATTTGGGGATATGGTGTACGGGCCGGAAAGTGGAGCCGAGTCCACAAAGATCAGCCATGATCTCATTAAATGGCGGAGCAGGCTCGAGGGGCCAGATGGCCTACTCCTGTTCCTAGTTCTTATGTTCTTATTAAAGAAACAAACCCTGGGTTTCATTTCAAGAGGGATAGAATTGAAAAAAAACCAAAGAATTATGTTAAATGCACAAAGAGTTTGATCATTAGATGGCACCTGGATTACGGTGAACAATGCAACAAAATGAATGTAGAGGCACTGGAGAAGGTGAAAAAGAGATTTACAAGGATGTAACTGAAGCGGAGGGGGAAGAGTGGTTAGATTGTAACGCTGAGAAGGCCAAGGATGACCTGGTAGAGCTCTTTAAAATTATGAAATAGTTTGTTAGGGTTTGTGGGGATGACACCACAACTAGGACCCATAAAATATACAATAGACACTCATAAATCTATTGGGGAATTCAGGAAAATTAGGGCAGCATGTTGCGTCACAGCGCTAGGGTCCCAGGTTCGAATCCCGACTTGGGTCACTGTCTGTGCGGAGTCTGCACGTTCTCCCAGTGTCTGCGTGGGTTTCCTCCGGGTGCTCCGGTTTCCTCCCACAAATCACAAAAGACATGCTTGTTAGGTGAATTGGACATTCTGAATTCTCCCTCGTGTACCCGAACAGGCTCCGGGACGTGGCGACTGGGGGATTTTCACAGTAACTTCACTGCAGTGTTAATGTAAGCCTACTTGTGACACTAAAGATCATTATTATTAAAACTTCTCAAAGAATGCTGAGAATGTGGAATTCACTATCGTGGTTGAGACAAATATCATCGATATTTTTAAAGGGAAGCTGGACAAACACATGAGGGAAGAAAGGTATTCTGATAGGGTGAGGTAACGAAGGGGTGGAGCATAAATGCCAGGATGGAGCCATTGGGCTGAATGACCAGTTATTGTGCTGTAACTACTGTGCAATTGTCTGCAAAATACACTTGACAAATGAGCTGCTGTACTTTTCACTCAGTAAAAATGCCTGAAATGGCCCAAGGGGTTCTGTATTTTATACAAAGAGTGTCTGTCACACTGACACACTGCCTGAACTCCCAGTGGGCTGAAATCAAACGTAGCGTCAGCCTGCGCTGTGTCTCGAGTCTCACTTCACCGGATACCCAACTTTAATCCTTTCTTGTGAGGGTACTTTGTAATGTCGGAGGAAAATATTTTCTTTCCTTACACACCGGATTATCACAGAATTTACAGTGCAGAAGGAGGCCATTCGGCCCATCGAGTCTACACCAGCCCTTGGAAAGAGCACTCTACCCAAGCCCACACCTCCACCCTATCCCCGTAACCCCACTTAACCTTTTTGGACACGAAGGGCAATTTAACTTGGTCAATCCACCTAACCTGCACATCTTTGGACTGTGGGAAAGGGCGGCATGTGGCGCAGTGGTTAGCACTGGGACTGCGGCGCTGAGGACCCAGGTTCGAATCCCGGCCCTGGGTCAATGTCCGTGTGGAGTTTGCACATTCTCCCCGTGTCTCCGTGGGTTTCACCCCCACAACCCAAAGATGTGCAGGTTAGGTGGATTGGCCACACTAAATTGGCCCTTAATTGGAAAAAAATAATTGGGTACTCTAAATTTAATTTTTTTTAAAAATCTTTGGAAGGTGGGAGGAAACCGGAGCACCCGGAGGAAACCCACGCAAACACGGGAAGAACGTGTGTGTCTGCGTATGTGTAAATCTTTGTGTGAGTGTGGGTCTGTGAAAACCAGCATTGTAAAAGGGAAGCGGGGTGTACATTTATAAAGACCTTAAGTGCCATTCATCGTAACTCAAACATCATAAAGTTGAGGACTCCCTGTATTTACCTAATTCACTGTTGAAAGTTATGATTGAATTTGCCCTTTCATGTATTGGGTTCCAGACCACGTTAAAAATCACTGTGCCAAAAAAAAACACCTCCCCTTCCGCCAGGTTCTTCGCCTTTATTTAGTTTAAATCGAGTTCCTGTGATCACCTGCCATCCACCACTGGAAGCAATTTCTCCTTATTCACCTTATCAAGGCAACACTGGGAGGAAGGGGTTTGGGGGGAAAAATAGCAGAGGAAAAATGCTCGATCCCATTGTAAACGATAGACGTCATGAAAATTCAGAAGGATTTTGATCGGTTCTAGTCGGTTATTAGGGGATTCCCCGTTAGATTCTTTGCCTCCGCTTAAATTCAGCAGGTTGCCACGTCTGATCCACTTTGTGGGGCAGGTGAATAGGGAATCAGGGATAACCTCTTTACGCAGAGGATACCGAGAATGTGAAAAGCACGATCCAGAGGGGATATGCTGATAGGGGGAGATGAGGCAAGGTGGGAGGAGGCTTGTGTGCGCAGCATAATCGCCAGCTTCGAACCAGATGGGCCGAATGGCCTGTGTCGACCGGGTGGTCACATGGAGGCTGGGATGACGCAGGTACAAAAGGGGACAGGTGTCCCCGGAGCGCAGTCAGACAGACAGCATGTCAGAGCTGCTCAGAGTTAACAATAAACCGCGATTGTTCGAACCCTTGGTCGGCAGTCACTGCAACCCAGCACTTCCACAGCCTGTTTCTGTAAAACTGCCAGTCTGTGCCACCAGCAAAGCCGAGGAGTAGAATTCATCAAGTATTAAACCCAAAGTGAACAATCACCGCGGTGCCCACAGGATTTATAGGGCCTTTGCTTCCTTCAGCAATTAGGCATATGTTAGATTGTGGTACCCAAGCAGGGCACCAGCGGCTCAGACACTCCGAAATCCATCTCAGATGAATCAACCCATTCGGTGGCAGCTTTCCATCAGGATTATTTTGGAAGCCCTGCAGTTCAGGAAAGATGCAGATTACATTCCGGCATCTGTACCCTGCCATTCTCTCCGTTGCCATGCTGATAATGTGAACAGATGCTTCCTGCAGTCACACTGACACAGAGAGTGAGCGTCAGATATGAGAGCTCCCTACTTAAGGAATCATGTTGCGCAGCTTAGAAGCACAATATCTTGAAGTGTCAAGGGGAGAGGCGAGAGTTGGCAGCTGAGGCCGCAGTGGGTAGTCCTCCTGCCTCAGAGTCAGGAAGCTGTGGGTTCAAGTCCCACGCCAAAGGCTCGAGCGCGTAATTTAGTGCAGTACTGGAAAGAGATGCTGCGCCAGCAGAGATGGTGTCTTCCAGGCGAGGTATTAAAAGGAGATCCTTACTGCTCTCTCTCAGGTGGATGTACAGGATCCCGTGGCTACATTTAAAGAAGAGCTGGAGTTCTCCCCACTGTCCTGGGCAATACAGTCAACATCACCAAAACAGGCAGCACGGTGGCGCAGTGGTTAGCATTGTTGCCTACGGCGCAGAGGACCCGGGTTCGAATGCCGGCCCTGGGTCACTGTCCATGTGGAGTTTGCACATTCTCCTCGTGTCTGCGTGGGTTTCGCCCCCACAACCCAAAGATGTGCAGGATAGGTGGATTGGCCACACTAAATTGCCCCTTAATTAGAAAAAATAATTGGGTACTCTAAATTATAATCCAAAAAAATAAAAATAAAAAAAATAAAAAATCACCAAAATAGACCATCCTCACTTTGTTGGCTGTCGCATTTACTCCATTAAAACAGTGACACTTTAAAAAGCACTTCATCAGTTCCGGTTGCAGCTATGCCGAGGTAAGTCGCACGTTCGGCAGCTCCCGCTGGGAACGGACTTTTGGGTTCTCCAGAGGGGCCCCAACGGCAATTGTTCGACGGCTTCCAGTGTGGGAAGGTGACAGCAGGGTCCCCCCGACATTATATGGATTGGACCAGGAGTGGAGCGGTGAAAAAAGTGATCTTGGAGCAGCGAAAAGAGAGAGGGAGGAAAAGCAAGATGGCGACGGGTAGAGACCAAGCAGCCTGGGCGCAGTGGTGGCAGGAGCAGCAGGAGTTTCTTAAACCCTGCTTTGAGGAGCTGAAGACAGAAATGCTGGCGCCAATGAAGGCGGCGATGGAGAAGCTAGTGGAGACCCAGAAGGCCCGAGGGGCGGCGATCCGGGAGGTGCGGCAAAAAGCCTCGGAGAACGAGGATGAGATCTTGGGCCTGGCGGTGAAGGTGGAGGCGCAGCACAAGAGGTGGGTGGAAAAATTCAAGGACCTGGAGAATAGGTCGAGGAGGAAGAATCTTCGGATTCTGGGTCTCCCTGAAGATTTTACGAACTATCGTCCACCCCTGCGAAGGGACTCATTCTGGACTTGGTCAGGCACGCCCTTAAAAACTACCCTAAGTTGCATCAAACCAAGCCTCGCTCATGAGGATGTGGAGTTCACACTGCGAAGGGCCTCAGTCCACATCTTGGATATGGGCCCCAACTCCTCCTCCCACCAATCCTTAACCCCCTCCACTGACACAGTCTTCTGACAAAATCTGACCATAAATACCGGAAATGCCCCTTTCCTCCAACCCAGTGGGCAAAAGAATCCTCTCCATTTGAGATGTTGGCGGCGCCACCGAAAATGTCGGGAAAATCCACATCACAAAATCGCGAACTTGGGAGATACCGGAATGAATTTGAACTAGAGAGTCCAAACCTTTCCATCAATTCCTCTAGACTGGCAAATTTCCCCTTCAGGAACAAATCGCCCACTGTCTCCAGCCCTTTCCCTTCCCACCCTCCGAATATGGCATCTAGTCTCCCAGGCTTGAACAGATGGGAGCTAGCTTTGACACGGACCACAATTTAAAATGTTGTTGAAATTGTCTCCATATCTTCAAAGTGGAAACAACCACTGGATTTGGCGAATACTTTGTCGGTGAGACCAGGAGCGAGGCCGTCACTAATGCCCCCAGTCCAGACCCCCTGCATGACCTTGATTCTATCTGCACCCAGGTAGCCCCAGATCACCACACCAACCCAACACCTGCCCTGCATTAGCTGCCCAATAATAAAATAGCATGTTCGACAACGCCAGGCCTCCGACTGTATATCCCTTTGACGAGTTCATCGGAAAACACTCTTTTCCAGATTTAATTTATATCCCACCCCTTCGTTACCGGGGAAACTCCTATTCAGTGGAGGTCACGGGGAATCTGATTGTTGTGATGTAATGATCTCCAGGAAGGATTTCTTTTAAGTGTTAGGGAAGCAAAGGCAAGGGCCTCAGCCCCCTTCCCCATGGGGAGTTCTGGCTGGTCCGATATCTCAAAGACTGCCACTTTTGGGCTTGGTTCCACCCTCACCCCCACCACCTTGGACATTGCTGGTCCAAAACCTGACAAGTCTGGGGCATGCCCAGAACACGTGGGCGTGGTTGGCCGGGCCTCCCTGGCACCGTTCACACTTGTCCTCTGCCTCCAAGAAGAGCCAGCTCATTCGGGTTCTGGTCAGGTGCGCTCTGTGCACCACTTTCAATTGCATGAGGCTTAGTCTTGCACAAGTGGAGGTGGAGTTGGCCCTGTTCAGTGTTTTGCTCCAGAATCCCCACCCTATTTCTATCCCTAGTTCCTCCTCCCAGGTTCCCCGTGTATCGTTCAGTGGGAAGCGTGCCCTTTCCAATAGTCATCCATACAGGTCTCCACAGATTCCCCCCTCCCAGATTGCCTGCACCCAGTAGTTCTCTAACACAATAGGCTGCATTCTCCTCACCCTCGTGCCGAAATCGCGGCCGGTGCGGGGGCGGAGAATCCAGTTTGACGCCGGTTTCGCCGATTCTCGGGGCACCAAAAAGCGGCGTCACCGGGGAGTACGCCACACCGCCTGGGGGCACTGCCAGAGGCCCGCTCCGACATCCTCCGTCCCCGACTGGCCGCAGTCCAACGCCGTTGATCTAATCTGGTCCTGGCGGTTGGAATACTCACGTGGCCGCTGTGGACTCAGTCCGCGGTTGCCCTGGTCGGGGGCGGGTGGACCTTATATGCGGCCGGGGAATATTCGTGGAGGGGTTTTCCGGCGTGGCGGCGATCCCGCTGGCACCCGGAAAATGGAGCCAGAGAATAGGGAAGCAGGCATCGGGGCGGGATTCACGCCTCCCCCCGGGGATTCTCCGATCCGACGCAGGGCCGGAGAACCCCGGGCTTAGTCTCCAGAATGGAGAATTCAGCCCAGTGTGTCTCCACGAAGGTTATAACACCAGTCCCCTATTCTCCTTCTCCCAGCCCACCTTCAACACCCCCCCCACCCCCTCACTCAACCCCTGCTCACACCTCTCAAAAGTTACAATGAAGGCTGAAGTTTTAAAAAAAACATTTTAAACCGCACTATCCCACCATTACCTGGAATGAAAGAGACCATACAGCACAAAAACAGACCATTTGGCTGAGCTCATGTTTATGGAGAGCGTATGAGGTAGACTGATACGCTGCAGGAAAGGATGTCCCGAAGTGTGGTACATTGGCGAGACCACGCAGACGCTGCGACAATGGATGAATGGACATCGTGCGACAATCGCCAGGCAGGAATGTTCCCTTCCAGTCGGAGAACACTTCAGCAGTCAAGGGCATTCGGACTCTGATCTTCAGGTAAGCGTTCTCCAAGACGGCCTTTAGCACGAGCGGCAACGCAAAATTGCCAAGCAGAAACTTATAACCAAGTTCCACACACGAGTATAGCCTCAACCGGGACCTTGGATTCATGTCGCATTACATTCACCCCCCACCATCTGGCCTGGGCTTGCAAAATCCTACCAACTGTCCTGGCTTGAGACAATTCACACCTCTTTAACCTGCTCCATCTGGACCTGTAACGACTTGATTACCTGCAAAGACTCGCATTCAAATATCGTCTTGCATCTTTGACTTTGTCTATATATATATGCGCTCCGAAAGCGAGTGACATCGAAACAAACCTGTTGGACTTTAACCTGGTGTTGTTAGACTTCGTACTGTGCTCACCCCAGTCCAACGCCGGCATCTCCACATCTATATACATGTTTCTGGAATCCACCTCTTCATTCACCTGAGGAAGGAGCAGTGCTCCAAAAGCTAGTGATTCGAAACAAACCTGTTGGACTTTAACCTGGTGTTGTAAGACTTCTTACTGTGCTCACCCCAGTCCAACGCCGGCATCTCCACATCATGTATATTGAAGGAGGAGCAGGGGAGCTCTCCCTTTGGCCCAGGCTCTATTTATCCTTCACCCGACATCAGCTGGTCATTAGCACATTGCTGTTTGTTGGAGCTTGCGGTGTGTACATTGGTCGCTGTGGTTGCCACTTTAGCACAGTGATCACAATTTAAAAGTATTTCATTAGCTGTAAACTTGCTTGGGACATCCTGACAATGTAAAAGTTGTGATAATCTTCTGCTTTTTTTTTTATAAATGTTTTATTGAAAATTTTTTCCCAAACAACAATTTTTCCCCTCTTACAAAGCAAACGCAACAATAACAATACAGAAATTTTAAACAATACACAAGTAACAAAAATCTTCTGCTTTTTTAAACCAGTCTCTTGGCTACTTTTCCCTGAAGCACCCTGGGGCTTTGACTGCATTACAGGTTCTATACAAATGCAAATTGTTATTTCATCTGAACTAATCTGTCTATAATTTAATGACATTTTCATGTGAATAGACTTCCGGCTATTTCCCAGCCCTCTCCTTTCCCTTTTCTTCATTTCTGATCTGTATTTTTCAGTTCCTTTGATCAAATTCCTTGTAGTCTCTCTTCTTTAGTTGCATTCCGGCCCCGAACAGGCGCCGGAATGTGGCGACTAGGGGCTTTTCACAGTAACTTCATTTGAAGCCTACTTGTGACAATAAGCGATTTTCATTTCATTTCATCCCCTTATCTGAGTTTTAAACAAGCCTACTCAATGTCAGTGGTTCTATAATGAAGGGGCACCGAGGGCTGCACGGTGGCGCAGTGGTTAGCGCTGCAGTCTCACGGCGCCGAGGTCCCAGGTTCAATCCCGGCTCTGGGTTACTGTCCGTGTGGAGTTTGCACACTCTTTTTTTTTTTTAAATTTAGAGTACCCAATTCACTTTTTCCCAATTAAGGGGCAAATAGCGTGGCCAATCCACCTACCCAGCACATCTTTGGGTTGTGGGGGCGAAACCCACGCCAACACGGGGAAAATGTGCAAACTCCACACGGACAGTGACCCAGAGCCGGGATCGAACCTGGGACCTCGGCGCCGTGAGGCAGCAGGGCTAACCACTGCACCACCGTGCTGCCTGTGTTTGCGTGGGTTTCACCCCCCACAACCTAAAGATGTTCAGGGTAGGTGGATTGGCCATGCTAAATTGCCTCATAATTGTAAAATGAATTGGGTACACCAAATTTTTTTTTAAATGAAGGTGTCCCATTCCATGAATTCAAGAGGGTTTTAGAGTAATAATAATAATAATCTTTATTGTCACAAGTAGGCTTACATTAACACTGCAATGAAGGTACTGTGAAAAGAGGATTGTTACCTTGAATATACATTTATCCCTCAACAAATATGACTGCATCAGATTACAAAAGAGTATTGTTACCTTGAATCCCACGGCACTGATCAAAGGAGAGCAGCGGCATTCTGCCTAGCCTCCCCCTCAACCAACATCAGTAAAACAGATGATAAAGCAGGCCTTGGTTTGAAGTGTAATCCGAAAGACAGTACCGCTGACAATGCGGCACGCCCCCAGTCCTGCATGGACGGTACCTGCTTCGATTGGGTGCTGAACATTCTGAACCTATAACCTTCGGCCTCAGAATGCTTCGGACTAAACCATGACTGACACACGGCAGTTACTTGGAAGGCATAGTGCGCATGTCTGAAAGTTACAGTGGTGCTGGGAGAGGCTTATTAGACTGAAAACAGCTTGAAACTTCAACTTTGTAATTTAAAGATTGTGTCTATTCGGTTTACAACCATTAATAGAAAAGAACCTTCTATTTTTTCAAAACATATTGGGCGAGATTCTCCACTCACACGCCGAAGTGGCCGCGCCATCGTGAACGCCGTCGAGGTTCACGACGGCGCGGAACGGCCCCGGTCCCGACCGATTCAGGCCCTGACAATGGGCCAGTATCGGGGCCGCGTCATCTACCCGCGCCAGGCCTTGTCGCCCGCGTAAAAGCGGCGCCGTATAGATGACGCGGCCGGCACCGCATAACGGACGTCATTCGCGCATGCGCGAATTGGCCGGCGCCAACCCGCGCATGCGTGGTTGCCGTCCTCTCTAAGTCCGCCCCGCAAGAAGATGGCGAACGGATCTTGCGGGGTCGCGGAAGGAAGGAGGTCCTCCTTCAGAGAGGACGGCCTGACGATCGGTGGGCACCGATCGCGGGCCACCCCACATTCCAGGTGAAGCCTGGTGCAGGATCCCCCCTCGCCCCCCCCCCACAGGCCGTCCCCCACGACTGCAGCGACCAGGTGTGAACGGCGCCGGGGGGAACCCGCCGTTTTGGCCTGGCTGCTCGGCCCATCCGGGCCTCAGAATAGCGGGGGTGCCGGAGAATCGCCATTTTCGGTGTCTCCGGCGATTCTCCGGCCTGCGAATCTCGACCGGGCCATTCCCGCCGCTCGGGAGAATCGCGGGAGGGCGTCGGACCGGTGTCCCCGGAAATCTTGGCGGTCCAGGCAATTCTCCCAACCGGTGTGGGAGTGGAGAATCGCGCCCATTGTATTTCAAACACGCAGCTACATTCACAAACAGTAATCAACTTGCAACGGGTTACAAACAGCTTGAAAAAAATGTTTCCCTATTTTTCCCTCCCCAAAGTAACTCCTTATTCCCTCCTCCTCCAACCCCTAAGCACCCCCCCCCCTCCACCCCACCCTTTAGCAATGAAATTTCCTTGAAACAGGAATAGCAAGAGGTTGCATCTCACGAAGAACCATTCTTCCAACCCCCTGGGTGCATATTTACTTTTCTCTAACTAAAGGATTTGACCAGATCTCCCAGCCATGCCGAAACCCCCGTTGGCACCGCTGATCTCCCAACTCAATAGGAATTGTCGAGGCGAAGGCCACCACGTCAGCCCCCCATCTCCTCCAAAAGCTCCGGCACCTCTGAAACCCCAAAGATTGCCACCAAAGGGCACGGTGCCAGCTTTACCCCCACTATCTCCGATATTGTGCCAAAACACAGCAGCCCAGAAACCGCTCACCTTTCAGCACTCCCGGATCACGTGCGAATAGTTTGCCGATCCCCTCCCTCACCTTTCATGCTCACCTTTTACCTCTGGGGAAAAACCTGCTCATCCGGCCCCTTGTCACGAGTCCTGTGCACTACCCCGAACTGGATGAGGCTCATTCTAGCAGAGGATGAAGTTGAGTTAATTCGGTGCGTGATCGCACTCAAGATCGCCCCTCCAAGCTCGATTCCCAACTCCCCCTGCCACTCCAATTTTTAAAGAATTTTTTTTAAAAACTTCCCGATTAAGGGGCAATTTAGCGTGGCCAATTCACCTACCCTGCACATCTTTGGGTTGTGGGGGTGAGACACACGCAGACACAGGGAGAATGTGCAAACTCCACACGGGCAGTAACCCGGGGCCAGGATCAAACCTGGGTCCTCGGCGCCTTGAGGCAGCGGTGCTAACCACTCCACCACCGTGTCGCCTCTCATGCCTCTTCTTCCTTATTTCTTCCATCAGTTCCCAGTAACCACCCATAACAAGAATGATCCCTGGAATGAAGAGCTTGTCATATGAGGAGCGGTTGACGACTCTGGGTCTGTACTCGTTGGAGTTTAGAAGGATGAAGGGAGGGTCTTATTGAAAATTACAGGTTAGTTACTGCGTGGGCTGGATAGAGTGGACATGAAGAGGATGTTTCCACTAGTAGGAAAAACTAGAACTGGAGTGCACAACCTCAGACTAAAGGGACGATCCTTAAAAACGGTGATGAGGAGGAATTTCTTCAGCCAGAGGGTGGTGAATCTGTGGAACTCTTTGCTGCAGAAGGCTGTGGAGGCCAAATCACTGAGTGTCTTTAAGACAGAGATAGATAGGTTCTTGATTAATAAGGGGGTCAGGGGTTATGGAGAAGGCGGGAGAATGGGGATGAGAAAAAATATCAGCCATGATTGAATGGCGGAGCAGACTCGATGGGCCGAGTGGCCTAATTCTGCTCCTCTGTCTTATGGTCTTAAAAATGTCTCCAGTCTTCCCCTCTCCCATGTCGTCCCGAGTCAACAATTTCTCCAGTAGTGTCCGTTCCGGAAATTAAGGAAACAATGGTAGTTCCTTGCTTGCAAAGTTCTGAACCTGAATGTATCTAAATTTGTTCTCCCTCGGCAACTCACATTTCCCATGTAATTCCTCCAATTCGCAAACTTTCCTTCAATTAACAGGTCCCTCAACCAATCTACCCCTTTCCTGTACCACCTACCATACATCGCATCCATCTTTCCCGGCATAAACCCATGATTCCTACACATGGGGCCAGTGTTGACATGCCTCTAGCCCAAAGTGCTTCTTTTCACCCAAGGTACAAAGAGCTTTATAGATGAGAACACCACATTGGTCATCTTATTAAAACACAGCTCCATCGAAAAGGTTAAGTCACATGGTGATAATCTAATTGTCGCAACTTCCAAATTATTTTCGAGTTTGTTGATTAAAAAGCAGAGTTTCGGTCAGTCCCAAGACTCGTGTCCCTCACATGGTCCCAAATCTGGAGGTGGATGAAACCTCACCTCCTGTAAACCCCAAAAGACACAAAGCTGAACAGAATGGTGATGCCAGCAAGCGAAATGGTGGCGGGACGGGGTGAAGAACTGCCGATAGCTTATCTGGTAAATACCACAGCACCGAAAGCACGAGGAACGAGACAGGCAGCATGAGGACGCCAATGTTTTCAGAGAATCTACAGTGCAGAAGGGGGCCATTCAGCCCATCGGGTCTGCACCGGCCCTTGGAAAGAGCACGCTACTTAAGCCCACACCTCCACCCTATCCCCATAACCCAGTAACCCCACCTAACCTTTTTTTTTTGGACACGAAGGGGCAATTTATCATGGCCAATCCACATAACCTGCACACCTTTGGACTGTGGGAGGAAACCGGAGCAGCCGGAGGAAACCCACGCAGACACGGGGAGAAGGTGCAAACTCCGCACAGGCAGTCACCCTGGGTCCCTGGAGCTGTGATGCAGCAGTGCTAACCATTGTGCCGGGTGGTCTCAGTGTGCTCAGCTGCGTGACTCCCTGTAGGAGAGGGAGGATTGGCATTCTGCGAGATGTGGCAATGCACAACACAGTTGTTAATGATGTAAAGCGAAGAGAGGGTCTGTGTGTCGTTAGCTGACCCTGGTACATCAGCCAGATCTGGTGTTCCTGATGGGGGAAGTGGTCCTCTTAATATGTCCAATTGTGTCTTCTGGTCTAACGCAAGCTATTCTCTCACTGTCATTCAAACACTTCAGTCTCAGCACCATGGAGCTGTCCACAGAGTCAGTCAGGGGGTTGGTCACTTGTGGATTGGATTGGATTTGTTTATTGTCACGTGTACCGAGGTACAGTGAAAAGTATTTTTCTGGGAGAAGCTCAACAGATCATTAAGTACATGAGAAGAAAAGGGAATAAAAGAAAATACATAATAGGGCAACACAACATATACAATGTAACTACATAAGCACTGGCATCGGATGAAGCATTCAGGGTGTAGTGTTAATGAGATCAGTCCATAAGAGGGTCATTTAGGAGTCTGGTAACAGTGGGGAAGAAGCTGTTTGAGTCTGTTCGTGCGTGTTCTCAGACTTCTGTATCTCCTGCCCGATGGAAGAAGTTGGAAGAGTGAGTAAGCCTTGTGGACAGTCTCAAGATCTTTCCTAACACTTGCAGAGGTTATTCGCTGATGTAACTCTATCTGATGTAACTGTGGGCATCACCATAACACAGTGGTTAGCACTGTTGCTTCACAGCGCAAGGGTCCCAGGTTCAATTCCCGGCTTGGGTCACAGTCTGTGCAGAGTCTGCACGTTCTCCGTGTCTGCGTGGGTTTCCTCCGGGTGCTCCGGTTTCCTCCCACAAGTCCCGAAAAGCGTGCTGTTAGGTGAATTGGACATGCTGAATTCTCCCTCCGTGTACCCAAACAGGCGCCGGAATGTGGCGACTCGGGGCTTTTCACAGTAACTTCATTGAAATGAAATGAAAATCGCTTGTCACAAGTAGGCTTCAAATGAAGTTACTGTGAAAAGCCCCTAGTCGCCACATTCCGGCGCCTGTTCGGGGAGGCTGGTACGGGAATTGAACCGTGCTTTCAAAGCCAGTGATTTAGCCCTGTGCTAACCCAGCCCCAACTGGGTTGTGTCAAGTGTCAATTCAGACTCATTCAGCGGATTCTCTGTTCCCAAGGCTAAGTGTTGACGACGGGGCAAGATTCATGGACTTCCACGACAGCAAAACCTACGCCGCACCTGGACCGATTCAGCGACTGCGGAGGGGCTAGCACCGGCACCACGTGGAACACAATCATTCCCAATGAAAAACGGTGCGGGTTTCGCCGGGTCCCTGATTGACACTCAGGAAGCTGACAAGCTGCAGCCGCACATACACATTGTACTCCCCACACACACCATCCCAGCCGCACATACACATTGTACTCCCCACACACACCATCCCAGCCGCACATACACATTGTACTCCCCACACACACCATCCCAGCCGCACATACACATTGTACTCCCCACACACACCATCCCAGCCGCACATACACATTGTACTCCCCACACACACCATCCCAGCCGCACATACACATTGTACTCCCCACACACACCATCCCAGCCGCACATACACATTGTACTCCCCACACACACCATCCCAGCCGCACATACACATTGTACTCCCCACACACACCATCCCAGCCGCACATACACATTGTACTCCCCACACACACCATCCCAGCTGTTATGGGAGAGGTGTTTTCAGAACCCCAAAATGTATCATGGAGTTCAACCAACCTCCACCTTTAATGGATTGTTGCTTTTGAAGCACACGACTTGTTCCCCAGGTGTGCTCAACACCCCTTACTTCATAAGATAACCCCGAAAATAATACAACGCTACCCAATCCTGCAAACTGTTCCTTTACACATCCAAAAGACTTCACCTTCACAAAAGCAGTAACACACCAGGTTACAGTTAATATATATTTTCTATTGGATGGCAGAGATATATCAGCTTGGTTGACTTCAGCTCCAGCACCTTGCTTTTTCTTCATGCAGCTCACAGCCAAAAAAAAGTCACACCCAAGCTGCTGTCTCAAACTGAAACTAAAACCCAGAACTAACCTGAAAATGGCCGAACTGAACTCAGCTCCACCCACTCTCTGACATCATTATTTTCTTTAAGGTACTCCCACATGACACAGCCAACAAGATGGCACTGGTTACACTGGAGCGCAGCCATCCCGTGGGGTCGGCTGGGGCCAGAGGGCACCTAGAGGGCTGCCCTTGTGGTTGAGGGGGGGGGGGGGGCCATAACGTCTGTGGGCCTAAGTTCACAGTGGACTGTCAGTGACGTGCGCAGCTGCGTGGCTACCTTGTCGGCTGTGGCAATGGTGTTCTGTGTCCATCCACCTCGACCCCACAGCCCACCTCCTGGCCACCCCCCCGCTACTCCCCCCCCCCAGCCCAACTGTCAGCACACTGTGGCGATGTTGGACACTTTCCGTACCCCCTCGCTCTCTCTCAGCAGCCATGACGCCAGTTTCCCGATTTTTAAAAGCACAAGTGAACCGCGCCATCGGGAATCTGCCCCAGTGGAGGCGGAGAATCGCAGAGGCCCCGGAGAATACCGGGTCAGGACCATTAATTATACGCCAATGGCGTTTACTGTACGGAGTGGAACGCATTGACGCCACTGCCGAGGCAATGGAGAATTGCGATTTGGCGTAAAACTGGCGGCCGCCACGATTACGGAGTCAAAAACGATTCCAGCGTCAAAAACGATTCCCCGCCCAATCATGTTTTCCGCTTCTGGTGTCAGCTGACGGAGATTCCCGCCCTTTGTCAACCTCTCAACTCCTTTCTCTGCAGGTGTCTCATGTTTGGCTCAAAACTCTTCCTCCACCTCATTTCCCTCTCCTGCTTTTCCACCTCTTTGCTCTGCTTTCTCTCTGGCTCCTCGCTCTGCTGTTCCCTCTCCTCATCTCCACTCTGTTCTTCCTTCTCGTCCTCATTCGGGTTCTGCTCTTCCTTCTCGTCTTCGCTCTGTTCTGTCTCCTCTGCTTTGAGCAAAGAACAAAGAACATTGCAGCACAGGAACAGGCCCTTCGGCCTACGCCAATCCAGATTCCTTATTTAGGCCTGCTACTTATTTCCCAAACGATCTATATCCCTCCATTTCCAGCCCGATCATGTGTCTATCAAGATACATCTTAAACATTGCTAACGTGTCTGCCTCCACCACCTCCACTGGCAACGCGTTCCAGGCACCCACCACCCTCGGCGTGTAAAACTTTCCCCGCACATCTCCCCTAAACTTTCCCCCTCTCACCTTGAACCTGTGCCCTCTTGTAATTGTGCCTTCCACCCTGGGAAAAAGCTAATGACTATTCACCCTGTCTATACCTCTCGTAATTTTGTAGACCTCAATCAGGTTTCCCCTCGGCCTCCGTCTTTCCAACAAAAACAATCCAAGTTTATTCAACCTCTCCGTATAGCTAATTTAAAACAAATGTAGTGTGCCCAATTCATTTTTTGCCAATTTAGGGGCAATTTGGCTTGGAAAATTCACCCACTCTGCACCTCTTTTTGGGTTGTGGGGGCGAGATCCATTCAGACACGGGGAGAATGTGCAAACTCCACACGGACAGTGACCCGGGGCCGGGACCGAACCCGGGTCTTCGGCACCATGGGGTGGCAGTGCCAACTGCTGCGCCACCGTGAGGTGAATTTCATACTTGCCAATCTTCTCCCCGGTCTCCCCAGAGTCAACCCCCTGATCTGTCAAACTAGGCCCCCATTACCGAGAGTCATCTCTCCCCCACCCTCCCTGGTCTCCTCCGAATCTTCCCCCCCCCCCCGACCAGCCCCTTCCAGTGTTACCCCCGCCTCCCTGAATACCTTCTGACTGGGCCCACAGCAACCTTCCAGCGCACCCCGGACTTTACCACTCTCCGTCGAGTCAAAGGTCTGTTGCCCTGAGTCAAAGGGTGGTCACTCACAGCGAGAACCAGTACCCCCCCCCCGACCCGAGTCAAAGGACAGGGCCTCCACGATGGCCAGGCCCACGATCGGGGCCTACCGATTGGCAGGAGAGCTAATCCCCGGGGGTGGGGCCGATGTTCCTCCACGCCGGGCCCCTGTAGGGCTCCACCACGTTGCCTGGGGGCTGGTGCGAAGAAGGCCACCCATGCGCGGACCCGCGCCACCCATGCGCGGACCCGCGCCACCCATGCGCGGACCCGCGCCACCCATGCGCGGACCCGCGCCACCCATGCGCGGACCCGCGCCACCCATGCGCGGACCCGCGCCACCCATGCGCGGACCCGCGCCAACCATGCGCGGACCCGCGCCACCCATGCGCGGACCCGCGCCACCCATGCGCAGACCCGCGCCACCCATGCGCAGACCCGCGCCACTCGTATCGGCAGCTGGAGCTGCATAAAGCGCTCCAGTGCCGTGCTGGCCCCCTGTGCGGTGCAGGATCGCTGCTCCTAGCGGCCAGGTGATGCCGTCGTAAAACGTTCCGACGTTTACGACGGCGTCAACAGTCTGCCGCAGGAACGATAATCCCGCCCCACGACCTCTGTTGTAATGTCGGAAATGTGGAATCCGGTTTTCCTACAGAAAATTGCTGCAAACAGTGATGGGATGATGACCAGAATCCGCTTCAGTGATGCTGGACAAGACAGTGGGGAGGACTCCCTCCCCTACACCTCTTCAAATTAGTGTCTTGGAATCTTCTATATCCACCCGATAGGCCAGGAAGGTTTTAGTTTAACATCTCACCTGAAGGAGTTGACTTTGGACAGTGCAGCCCTCCCTCGGTATTGCACTGAAGGGTCAGGTTGGAATATTGGAATATAGTGTCAATGTCTCCAGAGTGGGCCCGGGACCCACAACCTTCAGATTCTGCAGGGGGTTGCAGACTGGGTCATGGCTATTACACGGATGGATTGCTTTTTGATTTGAAGTTTTATCTCAAACCTTTATTATGCCACTTTGTCAGAGGCTCCAGTCTACATGGCACGTTACAGCACTGAAAAGGCACTGCGTTTGTGTGCGAGGAGAATTAAAAGAGAAAGCAAGCACAGAACATAGCTGGCTTACAAAGTAATGATAATGAAGCGCTGGGAGCATGGCTGGAACGAGAGAATAGATGGAGAACTGTCATTTTATCTGCTGTGCTACTGAAGAGCAACATGATAATAAGGATGTAGTGGTTGCGACTGCCAATAGGATGAAAGAAAGGACTTGCATTTATACACTGTTTCATCACACTTCTTGGAAATATCCCAGAGCACTTCACAAACAATGAGCAGCTCTCAAGTGCAGTCAGTGTTGTTATGCAGTCAAAGTGCTTCAGGAGTGGCAATCTGGAGACTGTGCTTCATTTGCCTATTTTAAGGCCACCTCTGGGCCAGTCCACCTAGCCTACACTTCTTTGGGTTGTGGGTGGTGGTGGGGGTGGTGGAGACCCATGCCGCAGACAGCGGGGGGGGGGGGGGGGGGGGGGGGGGGGAGAGAGAGAGAGAATGAGTAAACTCCACACGGGCAGTGACCCGGGGCCAGGATCAAACCCGGATCCTCAGCACCGTGAGGCAGCAGTGCTAACCGCCGCGCCACCTTGCCGTCCGGGCCTTTAATTTCTTTGCCAGGATGTGGAACTAGTTACTTATGTACATGTTGAATCTCGCCATAAAGAATGAGGATGCATCAAAGGTACATTTCCATTGAGGGTAGATAAGGCGAAACCACTTCCTCTGACAGCAATTTAACCTCAAGATGAGAGTGAGGATGTTCGGGGCAGAGGGTGGGGGAGGGGAGCTCAAAGAACAAAGAACAAAGAAAAGTGCAGCACAGGAACAGGCCCTTCGGCCCTCCAAGCCCGCGCCGACCATGCTGCCTGACGAAACTACAATCTTCTACACTTCCTGGGTCCGTATCCCTCTATTCCCATCCTATTCATGTATTTGTCAAGATGCCCCTTAAACGTCACTATCTTCCCTGCTTCCACCACCTCCTCCGGTAGCGAGTTCCAGGTACCCACTACCCTCTGCGTAAAAAACTTGCCTCGTACATCTACTCTAAACCTTGCCCCTCTCACCTTAAACCTATGCCCCCTAGTAATTGACCCCTCTACCCTGGGAAAAAGCCTTTGACTATCCACTCTGTCTATGCCCCTCATAATTTTGTAGACCTCTATCAGGTCGCCCCTCAACCTCCTTTGTTCCAATGAGAACAAACCAAGTTTATTCAACCTCTCCTCATAGCAAATGCCCTCCATACCAGGCAACATCCTGGTAAATCTCTTCTGCACCCCCTCTAAAGCCTCCACGTGCTTCTGGTAGTGTGGCGACCAGAATTGATCACTATGCTCCAAGTGTGGCCTAACTAAGGTTCTATACAGCTGCAACATGACTTGCTCCTGAAAGCTCTTCTCCAGACAAAGGGCAATGGAAATTTGGAATAGATTCTCACCGAAAACATGTTGAGGCTGTGGGAGTCAATTGAAATTTTCAAAACAAGATTTTATAAGGCAAGGATATTGAGCATTTCAGAACCAAGTTGGGCAGTTGAAGTTGACGTATTGATCAGCCATAATCTAACTGAACGGCGGAAGAGGTTCAGATGGCTGAATGCCCCCCCCCCCCCCCCCCACCCCACCCCAGCTTCCAAATTTATCTGTGTTGTAATGCAAGCTCCTCAGTTTAAATCCCTTTGGATTTATGTAGCTGATTCACCTTTCACTAGACTTCAATGCCAGAACCCAACAGATAACGCTGGCCATGGGAATATGGTTTACACCCCTGTAACGCTGAACACTCACTCCCCTAACCCAGATTCTCTCATTCATGAACCCGGAGAGAGTGTAGCTTCCTCGTGGAAGCACGGGGCTGCAGACTTGTCCTGCAAAATTATCCACCCATTGTCACAGATCATCTACTGCTGAAGCACTCAGCAATGCCTCTGTTACCTCTATCATCAATTATTCCAATCCTCCTTTGGCCAGCTTCCCATCTTATACCCTCTGGAAACTTAAAGTCATGCAAAGTTCTACTGCCCGAATTTGCTCTCCTATCCCAAACTCTGATATCCTAACTTATACCAAATCCTTTTCACCAATCATACCTGTGGTCATGTCTCACTCTTAAAATTCCTGTCCTTGTTTTCATATCCCTCCATGGTTTCACCCCGCCCCATCTCGGAAATCATCTCTGACCCCACCACGTTCGGAGATCTCAGCACCCATTCAGTCCTGGCCCTGTGTGCATTCCCGATTTTCAACGCTCATTCATTGATGGACGTCTTCAACGGCTGCGGTCTTCTGCTCCGAAATTCTCCTCATTAACCTCCCACCACCACACTTTCCTCCTTTAAGACAGACCCACCTCTTTGACCAAGCTTTTGGTGACCTTTGATATGGCCCAGTATCAAATTAGGTTTGATAACACTCCTGAAAAGCATTTCAGTGTTTTTACGGCATGGAAAATTCCATTTCAATGCAAGTTGTCGTTGTGGCACCTTCATGCCGGAGTCATTCTGCAAAACCAACCAGTTCAAAAGTAATTTAAGCCCAGGCCGTGATATTGTGTTTTCTGCCACTCAGTCCATTGTTCCTCTAATTCAGGGGAAAGTTGGCGTTAACGGAGATGGATTTATTTACATGTTTACAACAGTCTGCGTAATGAATGCAGCATCTCACTCCCAGCACAATCCTAGCTGGGAGGACCGGTCTCTGCAGGCCCTGAGTTGGGCCTGCTTTTATGCCTTGCTCATAACAAGCCCCAGTTGGTTGGCCTCCGTCCCCTACCTGGAAAGCTCGTACTCGGAGTCCCAGGGGGAGGTCAATGACCGTTTGCCCCTGGTCCTCGTGGGGGTGATGACACTTTCCCTGCTGCTTTATTGGGCAGATCCAAAATTTAATATCACTGCAACCAAAAGGTTGAGATCACGCTGTGAACGACTGACTAACATCACCTGGTTGCACCCTTCTCCGAAAACAAAGCAGAGTTTGCTGTTCTTATAAGGCTCCTCATTGTTTTCTCTCACTCAGTAACCAGTGGTAATCCTGTCAAGTTCTTACAAATCTA
This sequence comes from Scyliorhinus torazame, assembly GCF_047496885.1. Taxonomy (NCBI): domain Eukaryota; kingdom Metazoa; phylum Chordata; class Chondrichthyes; order Carcharhiniformes; family Scyliorhinidae; genus Scyliorhinus; species Scyliorhinus torazame. The sequence continues at coordinate 13,955,848 of NC_092707.1, forward strand.
CCACACGATTTGACACGTAATGATAATGTTCTGCAAGATTTGACAAACAGTGACATGAGGGCTCATTTAGTTGGATTATGGAAGAATGTCATACTCCCTTCTATTAAGAAACAACCGCCAGCAGTCAGGATGAAGGAGATGATATCCTTGAAGCCTAAATAAGCAGGGTCTGAGACAGTCAAATGCTGTGATGGAAGCACTGAGGGTAATTCTGCTTGGATGAGCTAGGAGATGGGCTGACTGCCCTTTCTCAATGTGGTTCTCTTGTGAATTACTCATTGCACTCCCAGAGAAAAGTGCTAGGACCACCCATGCTGAGCCTTAAAGGTACCAGAGCAAATAATGAAATATCCCCAAATTACCAGTGACAGAGCTTTTAATGATACAAGTGGCAATTTTATGAACCCTAAATGCAAGTTTTAATAATAATTTTTAAAATAAAAATAATAATCTTTATTGTCACAAGTGGGCTTACATTAACACTGCAATGAAGTTACTGTGGAAAGCCCCTAGTCACCACATTCCGGCACCTGTTCGGGTACACGGAGGGAGAATTCAGAATTTCCAATTCACCTAACAAGCACGTCTTTCGGGACTTGAGGAGACCGGAGCAGACACAGGGAGAACGTTCAGACTCCGCACAACTGTGACCCAAGCTGGGAATCGAACCGGGGATCCTGGCGCTGTGAAGCAACAGAGCTACCCACTGTGCTAGCGTGCTGCCCAAAAAGGATACAGAGGCATTGGAGAAGGTGCAACCTCGGAGGAGGCAGTGGCATAATAGTATTGTTCATGGACTAGTAATACAGAGGCCCAGGGTAATGCCCTGGGGACCCGAGTTCAAATCCCACATGGCAGATGGTGACATTCCATTAAAAAATCTGGAATTAAATGTCGAATGAAGACCATGAAACCATGAGCCTCTTCCCACACTACTTCATCCCATCATCAATATCTTTCCATTCATTTTTCCCTCATCCCACTCCCCTTTAAACGGATCACTATTATCCACCTCAACTGTTCCATGTGGTAGTGAGTTCCACATTAGAACATAGAATTTACAGTGCAGAAGGAGGCCAATAGGCCCATCGAGTCTGCACCGGCTCTTGGTAAGAACACCTTACTTAAGCCCACGCCTCCACCATATCCTCGTAACCCAGTAACCCCACCTAACCTTTTGGACACAAAGGGCAATTTAGCACGGCCAATCCACCTAACCTGCACGTCGTTGGACTGTGGGAGGAAACCGGAGCACCCGGAGGAAACCCATGCAGACAGGAGGAGAACGTGCAGACTCCGCACAGACAGTGACCCAAGCCAGGAATCGAACCTGGGACCCTGGAGCTGTGAAGCAACTGTGCTAACCACTGTGCTACCGTGCGGCCCCATTCTCACCACTCTCTCGAGTTATAATTTGTCTCAATGCCAGTTCCCTGTGACTAACCTCCTGTTCTGTCAGTACTGCATCTGACGTCGATTGTACATCTCCCATTCACCGCCCAAGTCCAGTGCAAATTCCTCATGTTGAGCATCAGGTTGGCACTCGCCTGCAAATTAGCTAAATTAGGGAGGAGGCAAGTGTCAATATTAGTCTTGTGAGTCAGTTTGAATCATCAGACTGATCCTGATCCGAACGGAATGTGATCTTGGTGTTAAGCGAGAGCCATGAAAGTCAGGAAATAAAACCAACATATTGCACATGCTGGAAATCTGGAATAGAAAGTGCTGGAACAACCAGCCTTTCTTTCTGTTCTACCTGACTCTTTTCAACAGCATAAAACCCATCACATTTCTAACTCTCTTCAGTTCTCCGAAGACGGGTCACATTGGACACAATTGAACCAAATTGCAACAGGGTCCCATGACGATCGCGTTTAGCCGGGTGTTGAGAAACATCACACTATCTATCGGGACTTTGTTGCAATTCGGAGCCTCAGTGGGGAAAGCTCCTCCAAGGTCGTACTTCGTCCAGTTTCCTGTACGGAGGAGCTCCGCTCGCCGGAAACTACTCAGTACAGGAAGAGATCAGGATGCCATTTCTCTCGACACCCACCCACCCCACACACAATCCCTGAACCCTCCCAAAGCCCCAACACACCTATAAAGGGGGGACCTTAGGACCCCCCACACACGTGCAGGGAGTCCCCGGGCCCGATCCCCAACAAGGGAAAAGTGCCAGCCTGGCAGTGCCAGGATGGCTCCCAGGTGGCACTGTCAGGGTGCCCAGGTAGCACCAGCAATGCCAGGGTGCTACCCTGACCAGAGGGCAACCATCTGGGGGCCTCCAATCCCCTGGGAAGTCCCCCCAAGTGCCATTCCGTCTGGTCCCTGACGGACCAGCACTGAACGGCATTCTGCCAAGGTCTCCGACGCGAAGGGGTTAGATGCCAGGGCCTCGGTAAATCCGGCGCGTGCACATTAGAGTCGGGCTACCTGTCTCGCTCTAATATGCAGATTTGCAAGATAGTGATCCCACCCACAATGGGTGGGATTCAGATTGCGACGTCTCGTCACACCACGTTAGATTTCTCAAGGCACGGCGAGCCGGGTAGATCCCGGAAGAGGGATCTCCCGACATATACCAGCCGTGCCGCCTTTCAAGCACAAGGCAACTGGTAGATCGTGCCTGTTAGCTCGGTTTTCTCTCCCCACAGATACTTCCAGTCCTATTTCCATGAAAATGTGGAACTTTTTCTTTCAAAACAGCCGTTGAGGATGCTTTTTGTCAAGTGAAAATGCCAAAACTGAGATTGATAAGACTTTTGTTAGAGGGTTTATGGGACCTTGTGGGTAGAGAGATTTGATTTCAAATCCCCCCCCATGGCCTCACTGCCTGCCTATAACCTCATTCAGCCTCACAACCCCCTGGATATTGCTGCAATTCTAACCCCTTGGCCATCCCCGATTTCCATTGATACACTGCTGAGGGTCACATTTGCAGCTACCCGAGTCTTAAGCTCTGGGTTTCCTCCTGAAACCTCTCTGCTTCTTTCTCCTCATTTAAGATGCTCCTTCGAATTTAACTCTTCGACCAAGATTTTGGTGATCTGCCCTAATATCTCCTTACATCATTCAGTGTCAAAGGTTGGCTGTTAACAATTCTGGTAGGTGCCTAGGGAATTTTATTATAATAAAGGCAATAGATAAGGGAAAATTATTGTTGTAGAGATCAGCCATGGTCTAATTGACTGGTATTGGATTGGATTACTGTGTACAGAGTACAATGAAAAGTATTGTCCTGCATGCAGCTCAGACAGATCATTCCGTACATGAAAAGAAAATACATAATAGGGCAAACATAAAATACACAATGTAAATAGATAGACACAGGCATCGGGTGAAGCATACAGAAGTGTAGTACTACACAGTAGAGAAGACGTGTGAAGAGATCAGATCAGTCCACAAGTCCATCAGTCCATAAGAGGGTCATTCAGGAGACTGGTAACAGCGGGGAAGAAGCTGTTTTTGAATCTATTAGTGCGTGTTCTCAGACTTTTGTATCTCCTGCCCAATGGAAGAAGTTGGAAGAGGGAATAAGCCGGGTGGGAGGGGTCTTTGATTACGCTGCCCGCTTTCCCCAGGCAGCAGGAGGTGTAGACAGAGTCAATGGATGGGAGGCAGGTTTGTGCGATGGACTGGGCTGTGTTCACAACCCTCTGGGTTTCTTGTGGTCTTGGGCTGAGCAGTTGCCATACCAGGCTGTGATGCAGCCCGATAGGATGCTGTCCATGGTGCACCTGTAAAGGTTGGTAAGAGTCAATGTGGTCATGCCAAATTTCCTTAGTTTCTTGAGGAAGTATCGGCGCTGTTGTGCTTTCTTGGTCGTAGCGTCGACGTGGGTGGACCAGGACAGATTGTTGGAGATGTGCACATCCAGGAATTTGAAGCTGTCAACCATCTACACCTCGGCCCCGTTGATGCAGACAGGGGTGTGTACAGCACTTTGCTTCCTGAAGTCAATGACCAGCTCTTAGAATAGATTTGAGGGGCTGAATGGCCTCCTATTGCGGTGTTCAGTTTCACACCACCACCACACAGTAAATTCCTAATCTTTTTAAAAAATAAATTTAGAGTACCCAATTATTTTTCTCCAATTAAGGGGCAATTTAGCCTGGCCAATCCACCTAACCTGCACGTCTTTGGGTGTGGGGGTGAAACTCACGCAGGCATGGGAGAATGTGCAAACTCCACACGGACAGTGACCCAGGGCCGGGATCAAACCTGGGTCCTCAGCGCCGCAGTCCCAGTGCTAACCACTGTGCCACATACGGCCCTGTAAATTCCTAATCTTGATCAGAAAGTCTGGAATACCTCAGACCTAGAATGATAAAATAAGATCAATTGTGAAGCATTGTTCATCTTCGGCTCGGGCATTCTGAACAATTGAGAGAGGAGGAAGAATTGATAAGTCAACCCATCAGGTCTGCATTCTCATCCAGAAAATAGCATTCATAACAACTTGCATTTCTAGAACACCTTTAATGTTTCACAAGAAGGTTCTCTGAAAAGATGCGACGCCAAACCACACAAAGAATTATTAGGATGGATGGTCAAAATCTTGGTCAAAGAGATAGGTTTTAAAAGGAGTATCTTAAAGAAGGAGATAGACGTAGAGATTTATGGAGGGAATTCCAGGGATTGCTGTTCAGGCAACTGAAGACATGGCTATTAACAGTGGAGAATTGAAAATAGAAGATGAATGTTGTGACTGCCAGACTTTACAAGACAGTTACGTTTTAAACTGTCTCTTTTAACTGAAGGTAAAAAAAAGGGATTGTGTGAAGGTGCACTGAATCATGCCTGACAACAGGGCCATGCGATCTGATTGCCAGGGGATGGGGTCCAGGTTAAAACCTACTGAAAATCAAGTATGAACAAAATGACCAGGAAGCCGCTGTAGCCCTACGCATGTTGCTTCGGGGCCGGCGTGGAGAAGGGAGCCACCGCGCATGCACAGCAATCGCGCCGGCCCCACTGCGCATGCGCAGACCCGCGGCACCCATCTGACGCCGGGATCGGCAGCTGGAGCGGCGTGGGTCGCTCCAGGGCCGTGCTGGCCCCCTGTAGGGGTCAGAATCGCTGCTCCTGATGCCATGTTGACGCCGTTGAGAAACACGACGGCGTTTACGACGGTGTCAACACTTAGCCTCAGGATCAGAGAATTCCGCCCAGGGACACTCCGATTTAAAAAAAAGAAATTTAGAGTACCCAATCATTTTCTTCCAATTAAGGGGCAATTTAGCGTGGCTAATCCACCTAGCCTGCACATCTTTGGGTTGTGGGGGCGAAAACCACGCAAACACAGGGAGAATGTGCAAACTCCACACGGACAGTGACCCAGAGCCGGGATCGAACCCGAGACCTCGACGCTGTGAGACAGCAGTGCTAACCACTGCGCCACCGTGCTGACCATCGGACTCTCAGATTCAGTCACACATCAAGATTGGATTATTAGTTGCCTGTAATCTTTAGTTGATGTTGACTTTAGTTTGTTGGCAAAGTCCTAAAATGTGAGATCTCGCCGTGTGAATCCTTGCATAGGACACAGGGAAATTTACACCTTTTTAAAATATGGATCCGTCTCTACAGCAATCAGAATTGGAGGGGCTCGAGTTCGGAGAGGGCGCAGGTCATGAGGCGATAGAGGAAGGAGAGAATTATTTGTAAATAAAACATAAAATAGAAACTACAAATTGGAATAATAGCATAAACCGAAGAATGATAACCTTGGCGAACTGATGTAAATGTTGTTAAATCGCTCAAGTGAATTAACCCAACGAAAAGCTGAGTCAATCAGGTGAGGTGATTTGTAGCTTGGGTCCCTGGCCTTTGCTGAGGCAGCCAGTCTTTGCCAAAGGGCAAACAGAGTGTGATTATTTTGCTCAGTGAGGAAGGAAAGATCAGCTGAGATTCCGGTTTGTGGTTGCTGCTCAGTGACTGAGTGGAAACGGCTGTGACAGGTGAGGATCAGACTGGGCTCAGTTGTAATCGCGCGCGCACACGCACGCACACTCCCCTACACACACACACACACTCTAGGCTTAGCTAACTTTTCAAGAGGGGTGGAACGTAGAACATAGTGCAGAAAAAGGAGGCCATTCGGCCCATCGAGTCTGCACCGACCCACTTAAACCCTCACTTCCACCCTATCCCCGCAACCCAATAACCCCTCCTAACCTTTTTGGTCACCAAGGGCAATTCATCATGGCCAATCCACCTAACCTGCACGTCTTTGGATTGTGGGAGGAAACCGGAGCACCCGGAGGAAACCCACGCACACACGGGGAGAACGTGCAGACTCCGCACAGACAGTGACCCAGCGGGGAATCGAACCTGGGATCCTGGCGCTGTGAAGCAACAGTGCTATCCACTTGTGCTACCGTGCTGCCCCAAACTCGCAAGCAGCAAGGATTCAAAGCCTCTGAAGGAAAGGGGAAACGTGCGCCAAAGAAACCTCAATAAGAAGCCTGTGGAATTCAATGATGGAAGGAACTTTGTCAGGGTGTTTAATGATTTTTGAGGTTTAAACAAAGGGGAAGAGATATTAACATTTGCCCATGTATCACTTCTGCTTCATGAGATATTCTTCCTGAAAGTTGCCAGTAATTCCAAACCCTGGACTTTCCAAATTACTCCAAAGCAAATGAAGCAGATTGACTCTTTATTAACAGTCTTACTGCCAAGCACTGCAGGCCTCCTATTCTGTGCACAGAGTTGCACATTGCACCAATCTTGCCTCTCCACACATGGGCTGTAACAGCTGTTCGAACATTCAAACAATCCTTCCAAAATCAAGAAACTATTCTCCCAATACATACAGAAAAATAGGGCAGGACTCTCCAACCCCCCGCCGTGTCGGAGAATCCCCGGGAGGGGCGGCGCAAATCCCGCCCCGCCGCCGACTGCCGTAATCTCCGCCGCCGTTTTTCGGGGGGGGGGGGGGGCAGGGTTCACGCCACACCGGTCGGGGGCCGTTGCCAGCAGTCCCCCCCCCGGAAATTCTCTGGGCCCCGATGGGCCGAGCAGCGGTCCGTTTTTAGCCAGTCCCACCGGCATGAATCACTCAGCTCACGTACCGGCGGGACCTGGCAGGTAAGCTGGCAGGGGCAGTCCTCAGGGGGGTCCGACCCAAGGGGGCCCCCCACGATGGCCTGGCCCATCGATCTGCGGGCAGGCCTGTGCCATGGGGGCACTCCTTCCTTCCGCGCCGGCCCCTGTAGTGCTCCGCCATTGCCGGTGCGGAGAAGAGAACCCCCCGCGCATGTGGCAAAATGCGCAGGCCGGCGGTTCCGCGCAAGATCACGCAGACCCTTTGGCACATGCGCGAACTCGTGCCATCCCTTCGCCGCCGGCTGGGGGGGCGCCAACCCCTCCGCTGTCCACCTACCCCCCGAGACAGGCAAGAATGCTTCACCTTGGGGGCCTGTTGATGCCGGAGCCGTTGGCCGAAGGGAGAATCCTGGCCATAGAAGACAGGAGCAGGAGCAGGCCATTCAGCCCTTCGAGCCTGCTCCGCCATTCGTCACGATCATGGCTGATCATCCAACTCAATATCCTAATCCTGCCTTCTCCCCATAACCCTTGATCCCAATAGAAGTTAATGCAGGCAATTTCAGGATCCAATGTCGTAAGACAAAGATTTAATCCCTCCCCTTCCCGCACCTCCTACAGTATTCTTGCATTGGTAACATATTGTGCCAACCTCTGTTGGTGACATTACGAGAATTTTCCCTCTGGGGCCAAGAAGCAGAGGTTGGAACTGCTTCCGGCTCCTGAAACTGCCCCGGGAACAGTCATTCATTGGGATTTTCAAGGGGGGCTGCCTTTCCAATCGAGGATCATGGGCAGGCTCGCGAAGCTGGAGGACCAATCAGAAGGCTGACAGCAGCAAGAGCAGGCTGTATTGAAGAGAGAGCGTACGGTCATGTGAGAGTACCTTGAAGAAATGGTTGTTTAAGAAATGTACCTTTAAGAAATGGGTGTTTATCAGTGATCTCAGGGTGTGGGTGGAGCTGGGCTGTGTCAGCTTTTTACTTTCGTTGTAGGCGGTTTGCTGCAGGGTATGTTTTAATTTTGTTTTCCATGTTGGAGCTGAAGCCAGACAAAGCAGGTGTACTGTTGATCTCTCTGCCATGAAAAGACTATCTGTTGATCATTTGGTATACTCAGAATTATAAATGTTTTCAGTAGTGTATGTAAACCTGATGCGCGTCTGTTAAAAAGGTGTTTCTTTTGTCTTCTGGATGTTGTTTGGGAAGTTAAGAATTACTTAGTGTTGTATTCTTTGGGGATTGTATTTGAATTAATGGTTGCTCAGATGGTCACTATGTTTTAAAAAGGTTAACTTGAGTTCATAGAATAAACATGGTTTTGTTTTGCTTCTGCTCTACCACACCTGTAGAGTGGGCCGAGTGCTCCCCATACCACAATCTATTAAAAGTTGTGGGTCAGGTGAACTCCATGATACACTTTGGGGTTCTCTAAACCCTGGCCCATAACAGTATTCTTAATTTCAAATGAGTTTGTCAGCCAGGCCATAATGGTGGAACTCCTCGCCGGGAAGGTTGCGCCTGCGCACCATTGAGATGGAAGTTGGGAGTGGAGGGAGAGCCTTGGCTCCTGCCATCAGCAGGAACTTGGAGGCGGACTGGAAAACCTCCTATAATTGGCCTCAATTAGCCGCCGAAGGAGACCGAGCGGCTCCGCTTCCGAAATTGAACATGACAATCACCCAATCTCCCAAGAAGGGTGACAAGAAAGGGCAGAAGAAGGTGACAACAAAGGGTGGCAAGAGAAGGACGAGACCCAGGAAGGAGAGTTACTCAATCTACACGTACAAAGTGATGAAGCAGGGACGCCGCGGTGGCACAGGGGTTAGCACAGCTGCTTTGCGGCACCGAGGGCCCGGGTTCGATTCCAGCCCCGGGTCACTGTCCTGCGTAGGTCTCACGCCCACAACCCAAAGATGTGCAGGGTAGGTGGATTGGCCACGCTAAATTGCCCCTTAATTGAATTGGGTACTCTAAATTTATTTTCAAAAAAGTGATGAAGCAGGTTCGCCCTGACACTGGCATCTTCTCCAAGGCCAAGAGCATCATGAACCAGTGAGTCATCGACAGTTTTAAAAAACAAATGTACTCTCGGAGCATAAACTGCAAAACATTGGTCTACAGTAACCAAGTACAGGATTATACTCTTTGGTCATTGCGTTAAAGAGTTTTTGGATGTTCGCCAATAAAACCCACTTTCAAATGACCAGGAAGTCATCAACATTTTTGAGCACATCCCAGGTGAGGCTTCTCATCTGGCCCATATAATAATAATAATCTTTATTGTTGTCACAAGTAGGCTTACATTAACACTGCAATGAGATTACTGTGAAAAGCCCCTAGTCGCCACATTCCAGCGCCCGTTCAGGTACACAGAGGGAGAATTCAGAATGTCCAATTCACCCAACAGCACGTCTTTCTGGACTTGTGGGAGGAAACCTGAGCACCCAGAGGAAACCCACACAAACACAGGGAGGATGTGTAGGCTCCGCACAGACAGTGACCCAAGCCGGAAATCGAACCTGGGACCCTGGAGCAGTGAAGCAACAGTGCTAACCACTGTGTTACCATGCCGCCCATTACAACGTGTGCAGCATCATCAGCCCCCGGGAGATCCAGGCCACCGTGCACCTGCTGCTGCCTGGGGAACTGGTCAAGCACGCCATGTCAGAGGGCACAAAAGAGGTGACCAAGTACACCAGCTCCAAGTAAAACAACACCAGGTGTATTGATCCCATCACTGCAAAAATGGCCCAGAGATACGGTGGAGATGTGGAACTGGAAGGTGGATCCAGCCTGCCTCTGTTCCTGTTCCCAGCAGGAGCTGAAGGCCCATTGTTAGATCCAGGTGTTTAGTGGAGTAGAACAGGAATAGACACATATCATCGAGAAAACAGACCAGGGAAAGGACAGATGTGGACCAAAGCACAGCTAGGGAACAGTAGCTGTTACGCTGCACTTGGGAAGGACCCATGTGCTACCCGTGTTTGTATCTGAACATTTATTAGGCAGCGATATTCCGACTATTTAAATCTCACCATCCCAACTTTATACATATTGGGCACAGATAACAACAAAAACAGTATGCATTTAGTTTCTTTAAACCTAGCGAATGTCTCACAACACTTCACAGGAGCATTATCAGATAGAAAAAAGTGAGTACCCAATTATTTTTTCCCAATTAAGGGGCAATTTAGCGTGGCCAATCCATCTAATCTGCCCATCTTTGGGTTGTGGGGGGCGAAACCCACGCAGACACGGGGAGAATGTGCAAACTCCATACGGCCAGTGACCCAGGGCCGGGATCAAACCCGGGTCCTCAGCGCCATAGGCAGCAGAGCTAACCACTGCGCCACCATGCCACCCCAGACAGAATTTAACGCACAAGGATGTTGAGGGCATTGTGGTAATACTGAACACTCTCCAAACAGGAAATGCTTAGGATTTATCTGTAGCCCTTAATTCATATAAAAGATCACAAAAATCTTTTGCTAAATCCTACAATTCACGTGATTTGGCGTTGAAGGAAATCAGAGGTCTCAGGGGGGAATAGGGCTGGAGATGATCAGAGATTTAGGAAGAATTGAAAACAAGGATGAAAATGATAAAATCAATGGTGTTTCTGGGCCAGGTGCCATTGCCAATTAGCAAGCCCAGAGGCAGGGGATGGATCAATGGGCCTTGGTGTGAGTTAGGATACCGGCTTAGAGGTTATTTTCCAATTCTGGCCTCTTTCACTGCTCCAACATTGGCGGCAGAGCAGTCAGATTCCGGGCTCCAAGCTCTGGAATTTCCTCCCTAAAACCCCTCTACCCTCCCTTTAATGTGCTCCTTAAAGTCTGCCTCTTTAAACAAATCTCTTCTCACGGGGTGGCGTGTTAGCACAGTGGTTAACACTGTTGCTTCACAGCTCCAGGGTCCCGGGTCTGATTCCCGGCTTGGGTTACTGTCTGTGCGGAGTCTGCACGTTCTCCCCGTGTCTGCATGGGTTTCCTCCGGGTGCTCCGGTTTCCTCCCACAAGTCCCGAAAGACGTGCTTGTTAGGTGAATTGGACATTCTGAATTCTCCCTCCGTGTACCTGAACAGGCCCCGGAGAGTGGCGACTAGGGGATTTTCACAGTAACTTCATTGCAGTGTACTACTTGACAATAATAAAGATTTTGATTATTATTACCTGCTCCAATATCTCCTTGTGTGACTGAGTATTAAATTTTGTCTGAATAACACTCTCTAGAAACACCTTCGGATGTTTTACTACATTTCAGGCACTTTACGAACGCAAGATGCTTATAAGATAAGTTTGTTCTGTTTTCTCAGGCAACTGGAGGTGGCTGGAACCTCTCACATGCTGCTTCTACTGACGGTGGAGACTTTGCATTGAAAGATTATGTAACTGCAGAGCCGTTTTGATACCAGAAATGATCCTCAGGAAAAAGTTGTCTTAATTATGGCAAACATACAGGCTGATCGTTAAGCCTGCCAAAAAAAAGTAGTTTTAATGTAATTATCGTTGTGCAATTAAAAAGGCAATGATGGATTTTTTTCCAAATATTTCAGGATAATTGTGTAATTAGTAGATTTATGATTTAATTTTACATTTAGTCAGAATGCCCAATGAAACCTACCCAACTTCCCCCCTCCCCGTCAACCTCCCTCAAACACATTCATTTCTGGAGCGGTGTCACAGAATGATACAGCACAGGAGGAGATCCATCAAGCCCCTGCCAGGTCTTTGAAAAAACTATCCAAATTAGTCCCACGATACTGCTCCTTGGAAGAAAAATAATCCGGAAAACATTTTAAACTTCCTTCCAGAGTCCCTTTCTCTCCAGAGGCAATAGGGCTGATATTGGGTTACTGATCGACAAACACCTCTCATGGCTTACTGAGGGAGCCAATGTAAGATTAAACAGTGAGTGCACACATGTTCTTTGACAGTTAACATGTGGCAACTGATCCTAATTCTGCACTTGCTCAGATCTTGGCGTCTGCACTTCCAGCAGCAAATCACTGAGTCAATGTTCCACATTATGTGATGCTGAGTCAGTGCCACGTCATGTGTGTCATGTTTCCATCCCAGAATAAACAGCGATTCTGGCACAAATCAGACTGTTTCAGGAGTGATACCGCTCACTGATTCTCTCCCCCGCCATCCTCCCAAACCTGGAACACTGACACTACTATGAGTGTCCCCACTATTAGGCTGAGATTAGTTAACGCGGCACAGCCCTTGGAACTTGCATGGCTGAGAGTGGTTTTATAGCCACAATTACTTTCACTTATACAGCTCCTTTAATGCAATAAAATATCCCAAGGTGTTATTGTAAAACAAAATTTGACACGGAGCCACATAATAGGTGAGGTGACCAAAAAGCTGGTCAAAGTAGAAGATTTTTAGGGGTGTTTTAAAAGGAAGAAAGTGAGGAAGAGAGGTCACGCCAAAACTGAATGGGTTAACCGGAAAAGGCTAACAATTCCAGGGTTCTTCTCTCTCAATAAAATGTTGAGGCGTGTCCTAATAGAAGTCTTTATAGTATCGAACTTGAACATTGATAAAAAGAGAGAGATATGTTGCTGAAGCCTTTTTCTTGCAGTCTTCAGGCCAAATTCAAGAATGCAAAATTTCAAATGACCACAATAATTCTTTTTTTTAAATATTTGAGTACCCAAATATTTTTTTTCCCCCAATTAAGGGGCAATTTAGCGTGGCCAATCCACCTAGCCTGCACATCGTTTTGAGTTGTGGGGGTGAAACCCATGCAAACACGGGGAGAATGTGCAAACTCCACATGGACAGTTACCCAGAGCTGGGATCGAACCCGGGTTCTCAGTGCTGTAGGCAGCAGTGCTAACCACTATGCCACCGTGCCGCCCGACCACAATAATTCATACCACAGGACGGAAAGGGATTGGTTGGCAAGTCGACTGACTGGCCAAGGCATTGCCATGGAGAAAACAAAGGGAACTATGGACTTCCCAAGCTCCCGGATAATTCAACAATGGCACAAGGCTTGATTAATAAGGGGATCAGGGATTATGAGGAGAAGGCAGGAGAATGGGGATGAGAAAAATATCAGGCATGATTGAATGGCGGAGCAGACTCGATGGGCCAAGTGACCTAATTCTGCTCTTATGTCTTATGGTCCAAGGCTTGGACATATTCCTTTTGTTTGCAGAGAATTGGTCCCTGCATTTCCATATAGGTCACTCCTGGGAGTGTAAATGAGTCATTCTCAGAGCTCATAAACATCTCTTACTTTGGTAGTCCCTCAGGGTCAAGGATGACTTGCCTCCACACTGAGCGTTGGCTGAATCGGCCAATCCTGGAGCCGCAGACTCTGCCACAGGTGGAGCAGGTGGTGACCAATGAGGTGGTGAGTGGGACTCTCTTTCCACTGATAACGCTTGGCCTCCATGTACTCCACCCAGTGACGCTCAAGGTGGTTGGCACCTTTACGGATGCTTCATCTCCAGTTTGTGTGTTCTAGTATCCTTGTAGTGTTTCCTCTGCCCTCCTAGTGATCGCTTGCCACTGCGGAGCTCATGTAGGGAGTATTGTGTCAGGCATATGGACAATGGGGCCCACCCATCGCAGGAGTGCTGCCAGTGCCTCTGGGATATTGGCCTGGGAGAGGACACTTACGTTGGTACGCCTATCCTGACAGTGGATTTGCAAGATTTTGCAGAGGCAGCGATTTTGAGATCTCTCCAGGGATTTGAGGTGTCTGCTGTCCATGTTTCTGATGCATAAAAGAGGGCGGGGAGCACGGCTGCTTTTTAGAGCTCGGTGCTGGATTGGATTGGTCTTTGAACACTGTTCCTCAGGTGTCTGAAGTCTGTGCTGGCGCATTGGAGTAGATGTTGGACTTCATTGTCGATGTTTGCTCATGCCGAGGGGTGGCTCCGGAGGTATGGCAAATGGTCCACCTTGCCCATGGGGGGCGCGATTCTCCGAGCCCTGTGCCGGGCTCGCCGCAATCGCGCCATGACGCCGGCGCACGATTCTCCAAGGTGCGGAGAATCGGCACCATTTGCGCCGGCGCCTTTGACGCGGCGCCGGCCGTGGGCCACTGGAATCGGCGGGGCCGCCGCCGATTCTCCGGCCCCGATGGGCCGAGCGGCCGCGTGGAAAAAGCAGAGTCTCGCCGTCACCGTTCACCCCTGGTCGCTGCCGGCGGGAACTCTGCGCGAAGGGTCGGGGCAGCCTGTGGGGCTGGGAAAAGCGCTCCTTCACTAGGGGGGTGGAGGGGGGGCCTCCGATGGGGTCTGGCCCGCAATTGGGGCCCACCGATCGGCGGACGGTCCTCTTCTACCACCCCCCCGGGCCTACTTTGTTGCACGGCTTGCCCCTGAACCCCCACGCCATGTTGCGTAGAGGCCAACACGCTGAAGTCCCCCACGCATGTGCGGGTTGGCGCGGCCCAACTGCGCATGCGTGGGTTGGCGCGGCGCCACTTTGGCACCGGGAAGGAAGGCTGGAGTGGCGTGAACCGCTCCAGTGCCGTGCTGGCCCCTGTGGGGGACAGAATCGGTCAGCCCCGTGCCCGTCTCACGCCGTTGTGAAACCCGACGGCGTTCGCGACGGCGCGGACACTTAGCCCCGCGATCGGAGAATCGCCCCCGTGTTGCTCTTTCCAAGGGACAGTGCTGACTCGATGGGCCAAATGGCCTCCTTCAGCATTGTAAATTCTATGATTCTGTGCTGTACATTCCACAGTGGCTTCACCATCCATTTGTTCCATTCCTGTTGGGCTTTTCCAACCCCTCTCTTTGTGCCAAACTGATTTCATTATGTTTTGACAGGGGAGCAGCTGTAACAACTGTTCCAGACCCAAGCTCTTTCTCTCGTTCTTTCCTGTCTGCTTGGCCAGCTTGAGGCGCGGCGCTGGTCCGGAAAACATAAACAGCAAAGTCCCAAGATGCTCCTACTCATGGGCTGGGTTGCAATTTACTCCGAAGAAGCATTGCAACAGAGCAGCGGAATTAAGCACCGCAAACAGCAAAGGGGTTAGACATGGGCGTCTGTGGAGCAGAAAGACAGTACAATCTGTAATTGCAGTGAATCCCTTTGCAATCTGCACATTGCACCCCAAAGATAGCCAAGAAATCAAAGTACGTTTCATTGGGTAGAATCTCGGTGGTTTTATTCTTTAACCCCCAAGGTTTCTGATGCTTTCAAAAGGGGCAGATTGTTGATAACAGTTTTGAATAGTCCACTGGCAAATGAAAGAGGTTTTTTTTCTTAATAGCGTTTTCTGATTAATAATTTTAGGTTAAAATAAACAATTTTAAGTGTTCTTTTAAGTGGGTTAACAACCGCGTTAAAATAGCGCACAGGGGAATTTTACTCCAGGGGTTAAAAGAATCCCCTTTATGTCGAGGTCGGTTTCTCGGTTCAAGTCAATTCCCCCCCCCCCCGTATGTTTTAGAAGGGGAGAGCATGGTTTCTCTCAATGCCCCCCTGCTCTGAGCCGGTGACCCATTCGGAAACAGTGCCCACCTAGTATGGTTGTTGCTCTTGCCCCTCAAATTGGGTTCAATCCTGTAGGTGCCATGAGAGTAAAAAGAATTGTTTTTAAAAGTCTGTGAGCACAAGGCAGTGAATGATTTAATATCAACACGGTCACCTGGAGCAGGCACCAATTCATTATATTACTGAATATTAGTCAGTAAGTCAGGATTGATGTTACAAATGTCCCAGACGTTTGATCTGAAATACATCAGCAATGTTGTAAAAAGCTGATTAAGTAAGCAGACAGGTTGATAGTTTCAGAGTAACAATACACATAACATTGCAAAAATATTATATTAACAGATAAAAATATGCAAAATCACCAGTGAATGAAGCAAAACCTAACCTTCTCATCCTGGCCAGATTTCGTGTAGCCTTAGAATTGGAACTTTAAATATATACATCTTCCTGTTATACTTTGTGTTAAAGACAGGACCCTCCAGACTGTTGCACTGACTGAGGGGGAAATGATCCTTCTGCATTCTAACAGCCTGGTCCGCGGAAGACCTTCTGTGGTGAGGCGGATGGCGACAGTGTAGGGAGTGAGCAATCGATCCACTGGGACTACATTTGAAGAGAGAGGGAAATAAATTAGATATTGATGAATAAACCACAGCTTGCGTGGGCCTGCCAGTGAGAATTAGGACTCGTCAGTCGTTGAGAGTGTCAATTGTCCAGGCAGGTATTGTTTAAAAAAAAAATAGACTTCGATTATAAAATGTGACCATTTAATATTGTGACAAAAAGTTTAAAAGTCACACATTAGTTTGCTGCAACATATACACCCAGGAAGTTCATTATATTGAACTCGTGTGCAGTGAAATCCTTTTTAGGTAATTACATTGCAAAGTGTCCAATGACTCGGCTGCATACAATTGAATAGAATATCAAATCCTGGGGAGTGTCCATCATCTGGGCAGCTCAAACGCCTGGGAGGGAGGAATACTACCTGGATAAGTGAGTTGGAGCTGGGAGCAGTTTCATTGTAATTGACAAAGAGTCATCCAGACTCGAAACGTTAGCTCCCTTTTTTCTCCACAGATGCTCTGAGACCGGCTAAGACTGTCCAGTATTTTCTGTTTTTGTGTCATTGTAATTGAGGCCTGGGTCATGTTAAAATTTACTCACATGTGGGGTAGGAGGTGGAAAGCAGTGCTCAGATTTGATGCTGGTAGATGAACAAGTCTTAAGAAAATGCCAATTTTATAGACAAAGGTGATTTATCACTTGGGTGTTTGTGTTCTTTTACTTAAAAATATAACTGCTTTTGTTGTCCGGGGTTCACACAAAATTGGAAAAAGGACCACACCCAAAACACAAAATCGTCTCATGTACAGTGGTTAGCACTGTTGCTTCAATGCGCCAGAGACCCAGGTTCGATTCCCGGCTTGGGCCACTCTGTGTGGAGTCTACACGTTCCCCCCGTGTCTGCGAGGGTTTCCTCCCTCAGTCCCAAAAGACGTGCTGTTAGGTGAATTGGACATTCTGAATTGTCCCTCTGTGTATCCGAACAGGTGCCAGAGTGTGGCGACTAGGGGATTTTCACAGTAACTTCATTGCAGTGCTAATGTAAGCTTACTTGTGACAATAATTTTTTTTGTTTGGAAATTTAAGAGCATCCAATTACTTTTCTTCCAATTAAGGAGCAATCTTGGGTTGTGGGGGTGAGACCCACGCAGACACGGGGAGAATGTGCTAACTTCACATGGACAGTGATCCGGGGCCGGGATTGCACCCGGGTCCTCGGCGCCGTGAGGCAGCTGTGCTAACCACTGTGCCACTGTGCCGACTTGTGACAATAATAAAGATTATTATTATGTAAACAGCTCCCAATCACTGCTTTGTTTATAAGGTAATTCCTAAAGAACCTTCTGCACTGTCGATCCGGCAGGTATTGATTGCTCTCTCGTTTTCCCACTCTTGTCCGGATAGTTAGTTGTCTTTAGAGCCACCAGAGGTGACCATGCAGAGGTGACCTATTGATCATTAAAACTATTTAGCATTCCCTACCTGCCATGTTTGTACTTAGTCCCACCCCCCTCCCCCATGAAGGGCGAACAATCTATTCCCCAATGAGCAGCCTTGTGAATACTGCAGATTCATTTTAAAAAAATTATTTAAAATGGTATTAGCATCTCACAGTTCCAAAAATAACTAGATCTGGCTGTTATGTGATAAATTGCAGTTTAGAACTGCCCGGGGCCAATGTATTGTTTATTTTTGGAGACTATTTTCTTTTCACACTTCAGGTTTGCAAGAAGTGAGACAACTACAATGTAGAATCGGAAAGTAATGAAACTTGCCTTGTTTAGTGTAATGTTTAAAATGATCAAAGATCATGTATATTGCATGCGGTGCTTGTGTTGGAAACTTTGCCTGAAATGACTAATCTTTTATCAGCATTCTTGGTGACTAAAAGTTACCTTTCCTCAGTAGTTTCACAGCACATTGAAAACATTAATTTTAATGGTTGCAGACGGAGGGGAAATAAACACTATGATGGGCTGAATGGCCTTCTCCTGCTTCTATTTTCTATGTATGTTTCTATGATGCACAGTGCCAGACTGCTTCACTTGTTCTGAGAGTGCAAGATCCAGGGGTCACGATCATAAAATGTCCTTTCACTGTAGGCAAAGGTCTCTCAGTAACGGTGTGGTCAGTTTGTTTCCCAGTAAGTTGTTTTGTTCAAATTAAATGTGACTCTTTCCTGAGCAGCACGGCGGCACAGTGGTTAGCATTGCTGCCTCACGGCGCCGATGTCCCAGGTTCGATCCCGGCTCTGGGTCACTGTCAGTGTGGAGTTGGCACATTCTCCCTGTGTTTGCGTGGGTTTCACCCCCACAACCCAAAGATGTGCAGGGTAGGTGGATTGGCCATGCTAAATTGTCTCTTAATTGGAAAAAATGAATTGGGTACTCCAAATTTATAAAAACAAATGTGACTCTTTCCTGTTGAAGAAGATGAGATTCTATTATTACTGCAATAATTCCTTAATTTGGGAAATAAAAACTTGCATTTTGCAGATATGGGTAGAATGTGCAAACTCCACCTGCGTCACCCAATGGCAGGATTGAACCCGGATCCCTGGCACTGTGAGGCAGCAGTGCTAACCATTGTGCCACCATGCTGCCGTAATGAAGTACTTTTCACATGTTATCATAGTACTGTTGCAGTGTAAAAAACAAGGCAGCCAGTTTGCTCACAGGAAATGTGCTAACATTCAGATAATTTGTTTTTGTGATGTTGATTGTGGGATAAATATTGGCCCGGATAACAGGGGTAACTCCACTGCTCTTGGGGAAAATGTACTGGGATCCTTTACACCCACCAGAACAGGCAGACGGGATCTTGGTGTAATGACTAATCCAAAAGACAGTACAAGTACCAGCCTTGATTTCTGTGCCCAAGTCCTCGAATGTAACTCATACCCAGAACCTGTGACTCAGATGAAAGTGCTCCCCACTGAGAAAGAGCTGACACAGGGAGATGTGGGCTTGGCTGGAGAACTGCTGATTTTGTCCAATCCTCCTGTGAAGAATAGGGCAGAATTTCACATGCGACATGCAAGCTTGGCAGGTGCAACCAGAAGCAGCTGCAATTCCCAGTCCTGCCGAGATCAATTGAGATTTGTGATATTCTCCTGGCTGGCCACTTAAGTGACAGCCAGTTTAAATCGCGGCCACAATGGGCCAGCAGGGTCGGCGGGTGCCATGCCCAGCAGGGTTGCCGGGCACCACGCCC
Source organism: Scyliorhinus torazame (assembly GCF_047496885.1). Classification (NCBI taxonomy): domain Eukaryota; kingdom Metazoa; phylum Chordata; class Chondrichthyes; order Carcharhiniformes; family Scyliorhinidae; genus Scyliorhinus; species Scyliorhinus torazame. The sequence continues at coordinate 13,975,151 of NC_092707.1, forward strand.
AGCAGGGTCGGTGGGTGCCACGCCCAGCAGGGTCGGTGGGTGCCACGCCCAGCAGGGTCGGTGGGTGCCACGCCCAGCAGGGTCGGCGGGTGCCACGCCCAGCAGGGTCGCTGGGTGCCATGCCCAATGATGGCCCACTGCAAAGTTTAACGGCGACATGCAGAGCCTACTGAGGCACCACTGCCTGCAGAATAGCCAACGCTGGGATATGAGGGGAGGCAGTGGCATAGTGGTATTGCCACTGGACTAGTAACCCAGAGACCCAGGATAATGCTTTGGAGACCTGGGTTCAAATCCGATCAGGATAGATGGTGGAATTTGTATTCAACAATATAAATCTGGAATTAAAAGTCTAATGATGACCATGAAACCATTGTCGATTGTCATAAAAACCCATCTGATTCACTAATGTCCTTTTAGGGAAGGAAATCTGCCGTCCTTACCTGGTCTGGCCTACATGTGGCTCTAGATCCACAGCAATGTGGTTGACTCTTAACTGTCCCCTCAAGGGCAATTAGGGACGGGCAATAAATGCTGGCACAGCCTGCAACACCGACACCCCCATGGACAAATACATTTTTTTTTAAATTAGGGGGGGTTGAGTTACGGTGGCCAAGCAAGCCCATCATTTCCCAGACAACTAACAGACCACTAATTAGCGTGGCAAGCCACCTAGCCTGCACATCTTTGGGTTGTGGGGGTGAAACCCACGCAGACACGTGGAGAATGTACAAACTCCACACGGACAGTGACCCATGACCGGGATTTGAACCCAGGTCCTCAGCATCGCAGATCCAGTGCTAACCACTGCGCCACGTGCCACCCTCAAAGTCGTAGGCTTCTGCGGCACTGGACCTCTGTCATGACCAAATAGTTTGAACGCTGCCTGTACCCCCTGGCAGCTGGGTAGTGGTACCTTCTGCAGGGCTATGCTTCTTGTCCTCCCGGCTGTCCCTCATGACCCTGTGCCTCTATCCCAGCTGGATGCAGGCGGCCACCAGGCCTCTTCCCTCCTTGTTCCCTGTCCTCCTCCGAGGAGGTGCCCCACGCTGAGTAAACAATACCCATCTGCGTGGCTGACCCCTGCACAGAGGGTGACAGAGGGAACCACCTCTGGTGCCAGAGGAGAGCAATGAACTGAAAGCTCCACACTGTGCTGAACCCAACACAGCAGAACACAACCTCAATTCACTCCCTGAAACTCCCAACCTCTAATCCAGCATTTTCCCCATTCCCCTTTCTTATCCTGCACTTGAATCCAAGAAGTTAATAATCGGTTGGTCTGTTTGCCTGTGTTTTCTGTGTGCCGAGCTTGAAATCACAAGGGGAAAATAAAATCTGTCAATTGTGGATTTAATCCTGGGCCACTGTGCGTGTGGAGTTTGCACATTCGCCCCACGTCTGCGTGTGTCCTCCCCGCCTCCCCTCCACAACACAAAAAATGTGCAGGATAGATGGATTGGCCACGCTAAATTGCCCTTAATTGGGAAAAAGAAATAATTAGGCACTCTAAATTTATAAAATTAAAACAATCCTCTCAACAATTGTCGGCGGCGCTCTGCTAATCCACACCTGCACCCGCTCACCGAAATAGCACGCGTGTGCGTGATGATGTCAGGATAGGTGCCAATGTCATCGCATACATTTAATGCACTTCCGGGTCAGGCACCTCCACAAGTGTAGCACTCTCCGAGTGTGTCAATAAGAGTGTCAGCTTTAATCTGTGCAGAGATAGCAGTTAGTTCAATAATGAGGACACTACACACATTTCAATATTTCCATTACAATTCTTTTCAAACCAATTGGTGCTTCAGTACAGTTTTATACATTTAGTATTAATCAGCCAGGCCGGGGGTTTTACACGGTTACCAGTCCTTTGGTGTACAATTGCTGAAAGGCCTCACACAGTGGCCTTTCCCCATTGCACCTTGGCAGCAGCTGCCCCAAGCTTGAGTGCGTCCCTCAGCACGTCGTCCTGGATCTTGGAATGTGCCAGACTGCAACACTCGGTCGGGGACAATTCTTTGCACTGGAAGATCAGCAAGCTTCGGGCAAACCAAAGAGCATCTTTAACTGAGTTGATGACCCTCCAGCAGCAGTTGATGTTTGTCCCGGTGTTTGGCCCTGGAAACAGTCCGTAGAGCACAGAGTCCTGTGTCGGGATGAACCTCGACAAATACCACTGCATCTCTCTCCAGACCTTCTTTGCAAAGGCACATTCCACAACGAGGTGAGTGACTGTCTCACCACCCCCTCCCCATCCAGGTCAGGGGATAGGGTGGAGGCGTGGGCTTAAGTAGGGTACTCTTTCCAAAGGCCGGTGCAGACTTGATGAGCCGAAGGGTCTCCTTCTGCACTGTAAATTCTATGGTTCTATGATCTGATGGGGAGGGCTCTTCTGACCACCAGCCAAGCCAGGTCTTGGTGCTTGTTTGAAAGTTCTGGTGATGAGGGGTTCTGCCAGATGACTCTGACAGTTTGCTCAGTCATCTGACCAGGATCCACTGCCTCCCTAAGGGCCTCGAGGACATTGCGTGCAGGCCACTGCTTGATCGCCTTGTGGTCAAAGGTGTTTTTCTTAACAAATGTTTCCATGAGGGACAGGTGATACGGCACGGTCCAACTCCTTGGAGCGTTCGGCGGCAACATGACCAGACCCATCCTTCATAACACCGGGGACAGGTTGAACCTCAGTACGCAGTGACGCTTGGTATTTGCATACCGGGGGGTCCACGCACAGCGTGATGCAGCCGCACACAAAGGTGGCCATCAGGATAAGGGCGGCATTGAGTACGTTTCTCTCTCCCTTATCCAGAGATTTGTACGTGGTGTCCCTTCGGACGCGATCCATCTTGGATCTCAGTGTTTCAAGTTTTTTTTTTTTTTTTTTTATAAATGTTTTATTGAAAATTTTTTCCCAAACAACAATTTTTCCCCTCTTACAAAGCAAACGCAACAATAACAATACAGAAATTTTAAACAATACACAAGTAACAAAACCCCTTTATCTTTGACCTAAACTAAACCCCCCCTCCCCCCCCCCCCCCCCCTCCCCCTGGGTTGCTGCTGCTGGTCATCTGTCTTCCCTCTAACGTTCCCCTAGGTAGTCGAGAAATGGCTGCCACCGCCTGGTGAACCCTTGAGCCGATCCTCTCAGGGCAAACTTTATCTGCTCCAGTTTAATGAACCCCGCCATATCATTTACCCAGGCCTCCAGTCCGGGTCAGTGTTTCAAGTTGTTGGCCCTCTCTCAAAAACCGTGAGATGGTACGCGTGCATGGCACTTAGAAAAATCAACACGGTGATTAGATGCAAACAAAGCATCTTTTGGAGGTGCTGTCTTTCACATGAGACTTTAAATTGCTGCCTTTCAGGTTGATGTACAAAAAACCCCGTGGCACTATTTCAAAGAAGAGCAGGAGAGTTCCCCTTGATGTTCTGGCCAATTATTATTTCTTAATTAACATCACAAAAGCAGATTATGGGGTCATTATCATATTGCAGTTTTTAAATATAAATTTAGAGTACCCAATTTTTTTTTTCCCCCCAATTAAGGGGAAAATTTAACTTGGCCAATCCACCTACGCTGCACATAAAAATACAATAACCTTTATTGTCACAAGTAGGCTAACATTAACATTGCAATGAAGTTACATGAAAATCCCCTAGTCTCCACATTCCGGCGCCTGTTCGAGTACACAGAGGGAGAATTCAGAATTCTCAGCTGGTATGGGCATTGAACCCGCGCTGCTCGCCTTGTTCTGCATCACAAACCAGCTGTCTGGCCCACTGAGCTACATCTTTGAGTTGTGGGGGTGAGACCCACGCAGACACTGGGAGAATGTGCAAACTCCACTCGGACAGTGACCCGGGGCCGGGATCGAACCCGGGTCCTCGGCGCTGTGAGGTAGCAGTGCTAACCCACTGCGCCACCGTGCCGCTCATCATATTACTGTGCACAACTGGCATTTTCTAATCTACATTGCAATAGTGGGTATATTTCAAAAGTACTTCATTAGCTGTAAAATGCTTTGGGTAGTTGTGAGGCTGTTGAAAGGCGCTACAGAAACGCAGGTCCACTTTTGTTTGTTCTATCAACTGACCACCTTGTGGGGTGGGAGTGCTCCGTGTCCTGGGAATGTGCTGATTGGTCACAATGATGGCACCGCCAAACCCAGCTGCTTCACCCATGGTGGCGTGTTTACCGGCAGTGGTGAGGAAGACCCAGATTGGAAATAAATCACATGACCAAGGACAAGGAATGCCAATCCAGGAGTTTAGATTTTGACGTGTCAGCTACCTAAGACAGCATTCCTGCACCTCCTCAGCTTCCCCTGAGAGCAGTGCTCGCAGAGAGGCACTGCCACCGCCTGCCCCGACGGAATGGTTTGTGCGTCTGAAGGGCTCTGGAGGGAAGAAAAGATGTGGAAAGGGCAATCCTATTGGTTTTTTTTTAAAAGCACCATGGAAAAAACTGTAACATTGAGGAAGATGCCAGTGAAGAACCTTGCAGAGAACAGCACAGAAACAGGAGGAGGCATTCGAGTTTCTCCAGCATCCACCACCATTCAGTCAGGTCACAGCTAATCTGTACTTGAGTTCCATTCCCTACCTATTAGCAGAATCGGGGCGTGTCGTTATGCTTGTTGTTGACCTGCTTTTTGTTTTCTTCTTTCACTAGACTCCTGGGAGCCTGCTCCAAGCTGCTTTTTTTTTTGAAGCTTCCCTTTCTCCCTCTTCAGCTATTCTCTGTCTCACACATGTCGCCTTTTTTCTCTTCTCTCGTTAGACCTCCTTTTTGTCTCCTGTCAACGTCACATCTGCCACTTAATCATCTGTCATGCACCCAAACACTTCACAGCTCATTTTGTTTCTTTCCCTGTGTGTTGGTGTTTTTCTTCCCCGTTCCCTCGCCGTTTGTAAACGCCACTCATCTGGAACATCTCCTGGTCTTGAGAGAGGGCCAACAGCTTGAAACATTGACTGCTATTTATCCACAGATGCTTCCGGACTCCTGAGTGGTTCCAGCTTTCTGCTGTTTTCTTTCCTTTCTCTCTCCTCCTCCTCCTCCCCCCCGATAACTGCAAGTTCTTTCTTTGGATTACCATTTTTATTGGACTCAATTGCTACATTGCTGGAAGGAACTTTAAAAGTCTCATCCCTGTTGTCAAATCCCTCCATGAATTCCACCTTCCCTACCTCTGTCGCTTCCACCAGCCCTACAACCCTCTGAGATCTCTGTTCTCCTCCAATTCCTGCCTACTGCACATGAAAATCGCTTATTGTCACAAGTAGGCTTCAAAATGTTACAGTTTTTTCCTTGCCACTTTTTAATGAAAAATAATAGGATTGCCCTTCCCACATGAACCCGCGCTGCTGGCCTGCCTGGGTCTGCTTTAAAAACAAGCTATTTAGCCCTGTGCTAAACCAGCCCCGATTTTCACTGCCCCACACCCTCCATTACCAGCGTTCCTTTAGCTGCCTGGGTGCTAAGCTCTGACATTCCTTCTTTACAACAACCCTGATTCTCCACCTCTTCTTTCAGCTTCTCCTGTTTTACTTGGGAGTAGCCACAATGCCGGTTGATCACCTTCTCCATCTCCTCCTGCCAGTCACCCATTCCTCCTCCAATCCCTCTGGGTTTAAGTCTCTCACCACCGCATAGTCCTTTCTCCTCTTCTTCTAGCCACTTCCATCTCCATCTCTCACTTCACCACTTTTCCACGCTCTCTTTCCACAACAGATGAGTATATCATTTCAATATCCCCTTTACTGTATTTGATGCTCCCATGATTTTCAGTGACCCCCTGATGTGCTAGTTGTTGACTTTTGTCCTTGCTCGTTACTCCACACGTCCATCTCAGCATCTGAATCACATCAGTGTCCAGCCGTTGCTTTACTCACCCTGATATTACCCAGGTTTCTTCACTGTATAGCAAGACCGGCATCACATCCATCTTGTAGATTCTTCCTTTGTGTTTCAGCCATACTTTCCTATCACATAACACCCCAATGGACTTCTTCCAATTACTCCAATCAGAGTTAATCCTTTGCTTAAATTCTATTTCTATACTTCTATCTTCTGCCACCACTGAGCCCAGGTATTTTTAACTACTCATTATCCCCAAATCTTAACTCTGACCATCCTCCCTCGGTTCAAACTGATGGTCCATAAATTGGGTCTTTGGTCAACTGATCTTCGTGCCTCTGTCTTCCAGTGCTTTCCTCCAGATACTCGGTTATCATCTTCCCCACCACATAGCACAGTATCATTGGAAAACATTATTGATCACGGCAATTCCTGACTCATATGTTCAGTTAGAATATCCGTGACAATTTGTGAAGAGGATGGAGCTCAATACAGATCCTTAGCTTTTGGGCACCTGTCCTAATCTCCTCAGGTGACTTAGCATCAAATTCTGTTTGATTTTTTAAAAAAAATATTTTATTGAAAATTTTTGGTCAACTATCACAGTACATTGTGTATCCTTTACACAATAATATAACAGTATAAATAACAATGACCTGTTTTATAAACAAAGAATAAATAATATATAACAAAAACGAAAACTAAAACTAAATGGCAACTGCCTTGTCTCAGATAAACACTCTCCAAAAATATGATTTAACAGTCCAATATACAATTATTTATAGCAACGACCTATACATATTATACATATATATTAACAACCCTGAGAGTCCTTCTGGTTCCTCCTCCCCCCCCCCCCCCCCCCCCCCCCGGGCTGCTGCTGCTACCTTCTTCTTTTCCATTCCCTCTATCTTTCTGTGAGGTATTCGACGAACGGTTGCCACCGCCTGGTGAACCCTTGAGCCGATCCCCTTAGGACGAACTTAATCCGTTCCAGCTTTATAAACCCTGCCATGTCATTTATCCAGGTCTCCACCCCCGGGGGCTTGGCTTCCTTCCACATCAACAGTATCCTGCGCCGGGCTACTAGGGACGCAAAGGCCAAAACATCGGCCTCTCTCGCCTCCTGTACTCCCGGCTCTTGTGCAACCCCAAATATAGCCAACCCCCAGCTTGGTTCGACCTGGACCCCCACTACTTTCGAAAGCACCTTTGTCACCCCCATCCAGAACCCCTGTAGTGCCGGACATGACCAGAACATATGGGTGTGATTCGCTGGGCTTCTCGAACATCTCGCACACCTATCCTCTACCCCAAAAAATTTACTGAGCCGTGCTCCAGTCATATGCGCCCCGTGTAACACCTTAAATTGAATCAGGCTTAGCCTGGCACACGAGGACGATGAGTTTACCCTACTTAGGGCATCCGCCCACAGCCCCTCCTCAATCTCCTCCCCCAGCTCTTCTTCCCATTTCCCTTTCAGCTCATCTACCATAATCTCCCCCTCGTCCCTCATTTTCCTATATATATCTGACACCTTACCGTCCCCCACCCATGTCTTTGAGATCACTCTGTCCTGCACCTCATGCGTCGGGAGCTGCGGGAATTCCCTCACCTGTTGCCTCGCAAAAGCCCTCAGTTGCATATACCGGAATGCATTCCCTTGGGGCAACCCATATTTCTCGGTCAGCGCTCCCAGACTTGCGAACTTCCCATCCACAAACAGATCTTTCAGTTGCGTTACTCCTGCTCTTTGCCATATTCCAAATCCCCCATCCATTCTCCCCGGGGCAAACCTATGGTTATTTCTTATCGGGGACCCCACCAAGGCTCCCGTCCTTCCCCTATGACGTCTCCACTGTCCCCAAATTTTCAAAGTCGCCACCACCACCGGGCTTGTGGTGTATTTCTTCGGTGAGAACGGCAATGGGGCCGTCACCATAGCTTGTAGGCTAGTCCCCCTACAGGACGCCCTCTCCAATCTCTTCCACACCGCTCCCTCCTCTTCTCCCATCCACTTACTCACCATTGAGATATTGGCGGCCCAGTAGTACTCACTTAGGCTCGGTAATGCCAGCCCCCCCCCTATCCCTACTACGCTGTAAGAATCCCTTCCTCACTCTCGGGGTCTTCCCGGCCCACACAAAACTCATGATACTCTTTTCGATCCTTTTGAAAAAAGCCTTCGTGATCACCACCGGGAGGCACTGAAACACAAAGAGGAATCTCGGGAGGACTACCATTTTAACCGCCTGCACCCTCCCTGCCAGTGACAGGGATACCATGTCCCATCTCTTGAAGTCCTCCTCCATTTGTTCCACCAATCGCGTTAAATTTAACCTATGCAATGTACCCCAATTCTTGGCAATCTGGATCCCCAAGTAACGAAAGTCCCTTGTTACCTTCCTCAGCGGAAAGTCCTCTATTTCTCTGCTCTGCTCCCCTGGATGCACCACAAACAACTCACTTTTCCCCATGTTCAGTTTATATCCTGAGAATTCTCCAAACTCCCGAAGTGTCCGCATTATCTCTGGCATCCCCTCCGCCGGGTCCGCTACATATAACAACAAATCATCCGCATATAGAGATACCCGGTGTTCTTCTCCTCCTCTAAGTACTCCCCTCCACTTCTTGGAACCCCTCAATGCTATTGCCAGGGGCTCAATCGCCAGTGCAAACAATAGTGGGGACAGAGGGCATCCCTGCCTTGTCCCTCTATGGAGCCGAAAGTATGCAGATCCCCGTCCATTCGTGACCACACTCGCCACTGGGGCCCTATACAACAGCTGCACCCATCCAACATACTCATCTCCAAAACCAAATCTCCTCAGCACCTCCCACAGATAATCCCACTCCACTCTATCAAATGCTTTCTCGGCATCCATCGCCACCACTATCTCCGCTTCCCCCTCTGGTGGGGGCATCACCATTACCCCTAGCAGCCTCCGTATATTCATATTCAGCTGTCTCCCCTTCACAAACCCAGTTTGGTCCTCATGGACCACCCTCGGGACACAATCCTCTATCCTCATTGCCATTACCTTGGCCAGAATCTTAGCGTCTACATTTAGGAGGGAAATAGGTCTATAGGACCCGCATTGCAGCGGGTCCTTTTCCTTCTTTAGGAGAAGCGATATCGTTGCCTCTGACATAGTCGGGGGCAGCTGTCCCCTTTCCTTTGCCTCATTAAAGGTCCTCATCAGTAGCGGGGCGAGCAAGTCCACATATTTCCTGTAAAATTCAACTGGGAATCCATCCGGTCCCGGAGCCTTCCCCGCCTGCATACTCCTAATTCCTTTCACTACTTCCTCTATTTCAATCTGTGCCACCCTTTCCTGCTCCTCCACCTTGGGAAATTCCAGCCGGTCCAGAAAGCCCATCATTCTCTCCCTCCCATCCGGGGGTTGAGCTTCGTATAACTTTTTATAAAATGCCTTGAACACTCCATTCACTCTCTCCACTCCCCGCTCCATCTCTCCTTCCTCATCCCTCACTCCCCCTATTTCCCTCGCTGCTCCCCTTTTCCTCAATTGGTGGGTCAGCAACCTGCTCGCCTTCTCCCCATATTCGTACTGTACACCCTGTGCCTTCCTCCACTGTGCCTCTGCAGTACCCGTTGTCAGCAAGTCAAATTCTACGTGCAGCCTTTGCCTTTCCCTATACAGTCCCTCCTCCGGTGCCTCCGCATATTGCCTGTCCACCCTCAGAAGTTCTTGCAGCAACCGCTCCCGTTCCCTACTCTCCTGCTTTCCTTTATGTGCCCTTATTGATACCAGCTCCCCTCTAACCACTGCCTTCAGTGCCTCCCAGACCACTCCCACCTGGACCTCCCCATTATCATTGAGTTCCAAGTACTTTTCAATGCAACCCCTCACCCTTAGACACACCCCCTCATCTGCCATTAGTCCCATGTCCATTCTCCAGGGTGGGCGCCCTTCTGTTTCCTCCCCTATCTCCAAGTCCACCCAATGTGGAGCGTGATCCGAAATGGCTATAGCCGTATACTCCGTTCCCCTCACCTTCGGGATCAACGCCCTTCCCAAAACAAAAAAGTCTATTCGCGAATAGACTTTGTGGACATAGGAGAAAAAAAAAGAAAACTCCTTACTCCTAGGTCTGCTAAATCTCCACGGGTCTACTCCTCCCATCTGCTCCATAAAATCTTTAAGCACCTTGGCTGCTGCCGGCCTCCTTCCAGTCCTGGACCTTGACCTGTCCAGCCCTGGTTCCAACACCGTATTGAAATCTCCCCCCATTACCAACTTTCCCACCTCTAGGTCCGGAATGCGTCCTAACATACGCCTCATAAAATTGGCATCATCCCAGTTCGGGGCATATACGTTTACCAAAACCACCGTCTCCCCCTGTAGTTTGCCACTCACCATCACGTATCTGCCCCCGCTATCCGCCACTGTAGTCTTTGCCTCAAACATTACCCGCTTCCCCACTAATATAGCCACCCCTCTGTTTTTCGCATCTAGCCCCGAATGGAACACCTGCCCCACCCAACCTTTGCGTAGTCTCACCTGGTCTATCAGTTTCAAGTGCGTTTCCTGTAACATAATCACGTCTGCCTTAAGTTTCTTAAGGTGTGCGAGTACCTGTGCCCTCTTTATCGGCCCGTTCAGCCCTCTCACGTTCCACGTGATCAGCCGGGTTGGGGGGCTTTTTACCCCCCCCCTTGTCGATTAGCCATCCCCTTTTTCCAGCTCCTCACCCGGTTCCCACGCAGCTGTGTCCCCCCCAGGCGGTGCCCCCCCACCCATCCCACCCCATGCCAGCTCCCCCCTCTCCCCAGCAGCAGCAGCCCAATAATTCCCCCCTCCCACCCCCCCCCCCCCCCGCTAGATCCCCCACTAGCGTAGTTACACCCCCCATGTTGCTCCCAGAAGTCAGCAAACTCTGGCTGACCTCGGCTTCCCCCGTGACCTCGGCTCGCACCGTGCGCCGCCCCCTCCTTCCTGCTTCCCTATTCCCGCCATGATTATCATAGCGCGGGAACCGAGCCCGCGCTTCCCCCTTGGCCCCGCCCCCAATGGCCAACGCCCCATCTCCTCCACATCCTTTCCTCCCCCCACCACCTCCTGTGGGAGAAAGAAAAGTCACCACATCGCAGGATTAATAACATAAAACTCCTCTTTCCCCCCTTTTGACCCCCCTCTTCGCCCCCCATACTCGCCCCACCACTTTGTTTCAAACGTTCTTTTTTTAATAACCCGCTCATTCCAATTTTTCTTCCACGATAAAAGTCCACTCCTCATCCGCCGTCTCAAAGTAGTGGTGCCTCCCTTGATATGTGACCCACAGTCTTGCCGGTTGCAGCATTCCGAATTTTATCTTCTTTTTGTGAAGCACCGCCTTGGCCCGATTAAAGCTCGCCCTCCTTCTCCAGTCTTGGTGTACGCGGATCACCGCGTTCTCCCACTTACTGCTCCGAGTTTTCTTTGCCCATCTAAGGACCATCTCTCTATCCTTAAAACGGAGAAATCTCACCACTATGGCTCTAGGAATTTCTCCTGCTCTCGGTCCTCGCGCCATCACTCGGTATGCTCCCTCCACCTCCAGCGGACCCGCCGGGGCCTCCGCTCCCATTAACGAGTGCAGCATCCTGCTCACATATGCCCCGTCGTCCGCTCCCTCCGCACCTTCAGGAAGACCAAGAATCCTTAGGTTGCTCCTCCTCGCGTTGTTCTCCAGCGCCTCCAGCCTTTCCACACATCGTTTATGGTGTGCCTCGTGCATCTCCGTCTTCACCACCAGGCCCTGTATGTCGTCCTCATTCTCGGCAGCCTTTGCCTTCACGACCCGAAGCTCCCGCTCCTGGGTCTTTTGCTCCTCCTTTAGCCCTTCGATCGCCTGTAATATCGGGGCCAACAGCTCCTTCTTCATTTCCTTTTTGAGTTCTTCCACGCAGCGTTTCAAAAACTCGTGTTGTTCAGGGCCCCATGTTAAACTGCCACCTTCCGTCGCCATCTTGGTTTTTCCTTGCCGCTGCTCTAAAGGATCCACCGCAATCCGGCCACCTTCCTCTCCTTTTTCCATCCGTTTCCAGGGGGGATTCCCTTCTGGTTCACCGCACAGTACTTTTAGCCGTTAAAATTGCCATTGGGGCTCTTATTAAGAGCCCAAAAGTCCGTTCCACCGGGAGCTGCCGAAACGTGCGACTCAGCTGGTCATCGCCGCACCCGGAAGCTCCAAATTCTGTTTGATGATGGTCCTGCAAAGCGACTTGGAACTTTTATTATGTCAAAGGCACCATATAAATGCAAGTTGTCGGTGTGTGTACTTTTGAAGAAAAAGATCACGTGCCAGCTCGGAATTGTAGATAAACGGTTTGCACAGATGAACTGTTGCAGGCTGCCCTTTATGCTGCTTTAATGAGTAGCACTCTGGCTCCTGGGTCAGAACGTCCTGGTTTCCACCCAGAGATTTAAGCACAAGATCTGGGACGATACTCTGATGGGTGGGAGTAAAAGATCCCACAGTGCTATTAAATAAATAGTAGGAGAGTCAATTCTGTACATTCACAAAGTCACATTGCTGCTTGGGGATCGTGCTGTGCACAAAATGACTGCGGAACCTAATAATAATAATAATCGCTTATTGTCACAAGTAGGCTTCAATGAAGTTACTGTGAAAAGTCCCCAGTCGCCACCTTCCGGTGCCTGTTCGGGGAGGCCGGTACGGGAATTGAATCCGCGCTGCTGCCTTATTCTGCATTACAAGCCAGCTGTTTAGCCCACTGTGCTAAACCAGCCCCTGCAACATAAGGACAGCGCCTAAACATCAAAGGTTTTTTGTTGGCTGTAAAGTGTTTTGGGATGTCCTGATGTTAAATTTGATCTATAAAGTCAAGTCTGTTAACTTTGCAGTCATACTGTACTGCACCTAGTTTTGGAAGAGAGGTATCTGTTCACCGCTGTCTCACTTGGGACTGGGTCTCTTGCATTTGCATTACTTAAACTGGCTTGTGACACAACTACAGACTCCTATTTCCTTGTGCCTGTGATGCCTGGCGATTGAAGAGAGTCCAACTGTCGTGTGCTATGCACTGGGTATCCTTCTGTTGGCTGCACAGGTTGGTTGTGCAAATCCTACTGGACCTTGGACTCATGGAGCCGGAGGCTATCCCGGGATAAACTTTTCAACACGTTGGGCTGGTTATCTCCGTCTTCAACAAAAGGTGGAGTCACACGGGATCAGAGGAGAGCTTGCAACATGGATACAGAACTGCCTCGGTCATAGAAGACAGGGGGTAGCAGAGGAAGGGTGCGATTTTGAATGGAGGGCTGTGGCTCGTGGTGTTCCGCAGGGATCAGTGACCTTTGTTGTATATATAAATGATGTAGAGGACAATCTAACAGGTTTGATGAGTAAGTTTGCGGACACATAAAGTTTGGTGGAGGTGCGGATAGTGAAGAGGATTGTCAGAGGATACAGCAGGATATAGATCGGTTGGAGATTTGGGCGGAGAGATGGCAGATAGAGTTTAATCCAGACAAATGTGACGGAATGCATTTTGGAAGGTATAATACAAGTGGGAATTATGCAGTAAATGGCAGAACCCTTAAGAGAGAGATCTGGACATACAGGTCCACATCACTGAAAGTGGCAACACAGGTGGAGAAGGTAGTCAAGAAGGCACGTGGCATGCCTGCCTTCATCAGTCAGGGCATTGAGTTTAAAATTGGCAAGTCATGCTGCAACTGTATAGAACCGTGGTCAGGCCACATTTAGAATATTGTGTTCAATTCTGGTCACTACACCACTGTGGATGCTTTGCAGAAGGTACAGAAGAGGTTTACCAGGATGTTGCCTGGTATGGAGGATATTAGTTATGAGGAGGATTGTTTTCATTGGAATGACGGACGTTGAGGGGCGACCTGATAGAAGTCTACAAAATTCTGAGTGGCGTGGATAGACAGAGGCTTTTTCCCAGGGTGGAAAAGTCAATTACTAGGGCCATAGGTTTAAGACGCGAGAGACAAAGTTTAGAGTAGATGTGCAAGGCAAACCTTTTACAGAGGGTGGTGAGTGCCTGGAACGTGCTGCCGGGGGAAGCAGATACGGTAGCAACGTTTAAGATGGATCTTGAATACATGAACAGGATGGGAATAGAGGACCCCGAAGTGCAGAAGGTTTTGGTTTAGACAGGCATCATGATCGTCACAGGCTTGGAGGGCCGAAGGACCTGTTCCTGGGCTGTACTGTTCTTTGTAAGGCTCAAATTGGAGTTCGTAGCCAGCAAATGTACGGGAAGCAAGTCACTCGGTGATGTTCCTCTGAGCAGCCAATTAATGGTTAGTCTGTAGGCTCGCTGTCCAGTTAAGTATGGTGGCAGGCTGTTGAAGCTGGAGGGCCAATCAGCTTGAAAACCACAGCACACATCCATAGCGGGCAAGTAAAAGAGAAAGAGCTTCAAAATGGAGGCACTGTCTAACATTTTTTCAATTTTAAGCAAAGGAAAATGGCTTTTGTAGGTAGGCCACCACTGGGGAGGGAACCACTCTACAGAGCGGCCTGTGACTTATGCTGCACCCGAACAGGCAAAGAGAGTCTCCAAGCCTGGAGCTCAGCCCCTCTGGTCTGATCTGGAAAATTCAGGTTGGCCCTTCTTCAGTTGGCCTTAAGTGGCCATCAACAAGCTGAATCAGCGGGCAGCACGGTGGCACAGTGGGTAGCACTGCAGCCTCACGGTGCCGAGGTCCCAGGTTCGATCCCGGCTCTGGGTCACTGTCCATGTGGAGTTTGCATATTCTCCCCTTGTCTGCGTGGGTTTCACCCCCACAACCCAAAGATAATCTATGATTAATCTAGGACAAAGGTTCGGCACAACATCGTGGGCCAAAGGGCCTGTTCTGTGCTGTATTTTCTATGTTCTATGTTCTATGTGCAGGGTCGGTGGATTGGCCACGCTAAATTGCCCCTTAATTGGAAAAATGAATTGGGTACTCTAAATTTATAAAACAAAACAAGCTGAATCAGCTAACCACCATGTGCACGCAGATTGCACCCTCCTATCCCGCCTTCGGGAAAATGGCCCGGGTGTGGGATAGAGCAGGGGAGCTGGTGTACCGCTGGTGGTGACTATTTTTAGTCCCCGGTCAGTTTCCAGCCCTGGCACGGGCTCAAAAGCTCTGTGCTTCTTTCACATCAGACACTGCCTGACCTACTGAGCTTTTCCTGTATCTTCCTGTTCTCATTTCAGAGTTCCACAAGCACCAGTATCTTACTTTTGTTCCAAAATAAATATGTTGGATTTTCTGAATGCAGCTCACCTACCTAATTACTAGTTACCGTGCAAGTTTGCTTTGGTGTTGCCAGCAATAGCATTGGAACCGGCAACACCAGCATAGAACTTCATAGAATTTACAGTGCAGAAGGAGGCCATTCGGCCCATCGAGTCTGCACCGGCTCTTGGAAAGAGCACCCTACCCAAGCCCACACCCTATCCCCCTAACCCAGTAACCGCACCCAACACTAAGAGCAATTTGTGGACACTAAGGGCAATTTAGCATGGCCAATCCACCTAACCTGCACATCTTTGGACTGTGGGAGGAAACAGGAGCACCCGGAGGAAACCCAGGCAGACACAGGGAGAACGTGCAGACTCTGCACAGACAGCGACCCAGCCGGGAATCGAACCTGGGACCCTGGAGCTGTGAAGCAATTGTGCCAACTACTATGCTACCATGCTGCATATATAAGGAAAGAGTAACTACCTGTTGGGACTCTAGTTGAAGTTGTGCCTGCCATGTTTGCAATGGCAAAATATAAGTAGTAGTTGTAACAATTTAAGTAATCCACTTCCAACAAATCTTGCTCTGAAGAAGATTTGGATTGGGTTTGTTTATTGTCACGTGTACCGAGGTACAGTGAAAAGTATTGTTCTGCGTACAGTCCAGACTGATCGTTCCATACATAAAAAACATTGGACATACGATAAATACACAATGTAAATACATAGACACAGACATCGGGTGAAGCACACGGAGTGTGGTACTACTCAGTAGAGAAGATGTGTGGGGAGATCAATTCAGTCATAAGAGGGTCATTCAGGAGTCTGGTAACAGCGGGGAAGAAGCTGTTTTTGAACCTGTTTGTGCGTGTTCTCAGACTTTTGTATCTCCTGCCCGATGGAAGGAGCTGGGAGAGAGAATAACCCAGGTTGGAGGGCTCTTTGATTATGCTGCCTGCTTTCCTCAGGCAGCGGGAGGTGCAGACAGAGTCAATGGATGCCATATGGACTCAAAACGTAACCTCTGTTTTTTCCTCCACAGATGTTGCCAGACCTCCTGGCTTTTTCCAGCATTTTACTTTTTTTATTTCAGACTTCCAACACCCGCAGTTGTTTTATATTTGTGTCTCATTCCAACAAAAATGGTTGTTGTCAATAGACTTCATAGAATCGCGCGTAGGTGGCACGATAGCACAGTCGTTAGCACTGTTGCTTCGCAGCGCCAGGGTCCCAGGTTCGATTCCTGGCTTAGGTCACTGTCTGTGCGAAGTCTGCACATTCTCCTTGTGTCTGCGTGGGTTTCCTCCGGGTGCTCCGGTTTCCTCCCGCAAGTCACGAAAGACTTGGGTGAATTGGACATTCTGAATTCTCCCTCAGTGTAGCTGAACAGGCGCCGGAGTGTGGCGACTAGGGGCTTTTCACAGTAACTTCATTATAGTGTTAATGTAAGCCTACTTGTGACACTAATAAAGATTATTATTATTAGATTTTTTTTTAAATTAAAATAAATTTAGAGTACCCAATTCTTTTTTTTTCTAATTGAGGGGCAATTTAGTGTGGCCAATCTATCTAACCTACACATCTTTGGTTTGTGGGGGTGAAATCCACGGAGGCACGGGAAAATGTGCAAACTCCACACGGACAGTGACCCGGGCCGGGATTGAACGCGGATCCTTGGGGGCCGGGATTGAACCCGGATCCTTGGCGCAATGAGGCAGCAATGCTAACCACTGTGCCGCCCTTGAAGACTTCTTTAAATAGCATTATCCGGGCTCCTTTCTGCTATACTGACTGGCATGTTCAACAGTGCAAGGTTAAAGAGGATGCTAATTAATGTGAAGAGGTTCAAAATGGCAGGTCTGGTGTTACGTATTAAAAAGACTGTGGACAGCTGACATTGCTAAGTGTTAACTCTTGATGGTCAATTAGTTTGACAAGCATGAGCCTCAGGGATGTTAGAGGGCAGAATTGCTTTATGCTAAATCCCGCCCTCTGTCTTTGGCCATACTTGTCTTTTTTTTAACATAAATTTAGAGTACCCAATTCATTTTTCCCAAGTAAGGGGCAATTTAGCGTGGCCGATCCATCTACCCTGCACATCTTTGGGTTGTGGGGGCGAAACCCACGCAAACACGCACAGTGACCCAGAGCCAGGATCGAACCTGGGACCTCGGCGCCGTGAGGCAGCAGCGTTAACCACTGCGCCACAGTGCTGCCCTGTCCATGCTTGTCCTAATATGTGGCTCTGTGTCAGATTTTTAAAATTCTTGCATGAGTTGTGGGCATTCATTGGCAAGGCCAAAAGTTGTTGCCCATGCCCTTTTGCCCTTGAACTGAGTGGCTTGCAATGGATCTGGAGTCGCAATGGACCTGGAGTCACAATGAGGCTAGACCAATTGAGGACGGTAAGAGCATGACGGAACCAGATTATGTCTTACAAAATTCTGTGATGGTTTCATGGTCACTATCGGACTAGTTTGCAATTCCGGATTTCTTTATTGAATTTAAATTCCATCAGCTGCCATGGTGGGATTTGAACCAATGACCCGAGAGCATTCATGGACAGTACGGTAGCACTGTGGTTAGCACAATTGCTTCACAGCTCCAGGGTCCCAGGTTCGATTCCCGGCTTGGGTCACTGTCTGTGCGGAGTCTGCACGTTCTCCCCGTGTGTCCGTGGGATTCCTCCGGGTGCTCCGGTTTCCTCCCACAGTCCAAAGATATGCAGGTTAGGTGGATTGGCCATGCTAAATTGCCCTTAGTGTCCAAAATTGCCCTTAGTGTTGGGTGGGGTTACTGGGTTATGGGGATAGGGTGGAGGTGTGGTCTTGGGTAGGATGCTCTTTCCAAGAGCCGGTGCAGACTCGATGGGCCGAATGGGCTCCTTCTGCACTGTAAATTCTATGATTCTTATGATTAGCTTGGTCTCTGAATCACTAGCCCTGCGACGTTGCTGCTATGCCAGCAACTCGCCTGTTTTTGTTTGTAAATCCTCCTGTGAAGGGCCTTGGGATGTTTTCCTCCATTGTTAATTTGCTGAATGCATTGATGTGTTGCGAATGAGGAATTATCCTGTTAATTAAGTGGTACAAGGCAGCTTGTGTAGCAGTGTTCTGTGGAACAGAGGATTTTCCCACTCTGCCAGACCACCTGGGGATCCATTATGTGGAGGCAAAGTGCTTCGCTGGGTGATGAGTGAAGACAGAGGATGAGTCAGATTTCCTGGCAGGGGCACTGGAGGCCGCTTTATTTTTATTCTTCAATGGGATGTAGGCATTGTACGCAAACCAGTATTTGTTGCCCATCCCTAATTGCCCTCGAGACGGTGATGGTGATCTGCTCCATTATGAGCTGCGGTAGTCCATCTGGTGCAAGTGCTGCTGGGAAGTGAGTTCCAGGAGTTTGATCCCACCACCGTGAAAGAGAGGCAATATGATTCGAAGTCAGGATTGTGTGTGACTTGGAGGGGAATTTGCAGCTATGTGATATCCCTGCTGCTAAAATATCCCTGACAGTCACTGTTGTAGATTGCATGTGAATAACAAGCTGCTTGGCAAAGTAATAACAGTAATCTTTATTTCATTTCATTTCATTAACGTCACAAGTAGGCTTACATTAACACTGCAATGAAGTTACTGTGAAAAGCCCCTAGTCGCCACACTCCGGCGTCTGTTTGGGTACACAGAGGGAGAATTCAGAATGTCCAATACACCTAACAAGCACGTCTTTCGGGACTTGTGGGAGGAAACTGGAGCACCCGGAGGAAACTCATGCAGACACTGGGAGAGTATGCAGACTCCGCACAGACAGTGACCAAGCCAGGAATCGAACCTGGGTCCCTGCCGCTGTGAAGCAGCAGTGCTAACCACTGTGCCACCGTGCCGCCCTTAAGTAGTAGAGCCAGTTCCCACAGAGCTGCCAGCACCTTCAGGAGAGGAGTGGGAACCTGTGACAGGAAAATGTTGGTTGACACATTTAACAGCTAATTATTTTGGAAGGTGCATTTTTAGAAGTGCTGAATGGAGACATGCAGGGTGTTGGAGTGACGCTAGGCGGTGTGGATTGGGAAGGCGGAGGATGCATTCTATAATGAATGCTGAGCGAATAGCTCTTGACTAGCCCAGTGGTGGTGGTGGGGGGGACAGATGGTCGGGCGACAAGAGAGGCTTCTTGTTGCTAAATTACCAAGTGTTAAGTATGTGGGGACAAGTTTAGTCTCCACTGTATTGGAGTCACTGACTTTCCTTTATGCACCAAACCCCCATCACTCAATTTTAAAAAAAATCAATAACCTACTGGTACTCATTGTCTAAACGCTCACATAAAGAACAGCCACTTGGATAAGAAAGGAAGGTCTGAGACCCACACCAGTTTTTAAGTACAAAATTCAGGATGCAATTTAATCACCGTGAGGCGCCCGGCGCAGATCTGGGAGCGGCGGATAAATATCTGGAAAGGCCGATCTAACCGGCCTGCTGCCGATTGGGCGTTACGCATCCCGCCCAAATATGGCAAGCATACAATTAACCCTCACTTGCATTCATTTCCAACTCATTAGCAAGATTGAAGTCGAACGCAATGGCCTCGCGGGAATTAACCCAGCTCCCTCGGCGACGTTTACCGTTCCTTTTTAAAAGCGTGAAGCTGGAGCATTGGCTGCTGAGGGGAACTGAGGAGGTGAGTGGCTGTTTCCATTTTAAGGTATGCTGCTCAAGGGCACCGGATCTGCTGCCCGGGGGGGGGGGTTGAAGTGTTCATTCCAGGGTCAGGGGTCGCCCTGTGGTGTGGGGGAGGGTGCTTATCGTCTGTGAGGCCTCTGAGCTATGTTTAAATATTTTGGATACCCATAGCAGGCGCAACAACACTGCTGCCTGTCTGCGCTACCAAACATTTCCAGGACAGAGCCCTGCTCTTGATTCTATGCTGAAGGTCACTTTAACTCCCTTTGACTGTGAGCAGCCTCTAGCTTCACAGCTGCAGGTTGTGTTTTCTGCTTGCTCTTGCTGGTGGCTGCAGATGCCTGGAGGCTGCTGTTTCCTTCCTTCTCTGTAGCCAGAAATAAATAATTTTTTTTTCTAAGTCACCTGGGACCTGGAACACCGGGCTCAGGGGGGACGATGTGTCCGGAAGGTAATCTGGTTTGAAGCAAGAAGATGCTGCAGGACCGGGTGCACGACATTCATCCAAACGGGCCACCTACTAACGCCATTGAAGAAATGCTTTCGCGGACTGCTGATGCTCTTGTTGCTGGTGTGGTGAGTGCTGCACGTGACTGCCGCGTCACTGCGGGTAAACACGCTGGAAGGCAAGGTTATTCAACTGCACCTTGAACGGCAGTGGAATATGTGGCTGCCAGGATTCGCTCCGGTGAGATTGGGCTGTGTGGGACAGTTCCTGGATGGAGAATAGCACTGATACGTGGAACAAGTCACACATTGATGGACAGATCATTTTTATGTCAAAGTTCTGGACATGTCAACAAATTCTCAGGCTTATCTTCCGTTTTTGTTGAGGAATCTGCGAGGGGTGATACCATGTGTTTGGTTTTCGTGAAAATGAGCTGATGTAGCTTTGTATTGGTGCCAATAGGGACTGGTGACGTTTCCTTGATGTTTAATGGTTAGTATGATATGTGAAATGTTACATAATTGATTTTCAAATCTTTGTTACTGTTGACCGTTTAATAAACTAAATATTCTCAAGTGGTACTGCAGTGTGGTCAGCACGGTAGCACAGTGGTTAGCACTGTTGCTTCACAGCTCCAGGGTCCCAGGTTTGATTCCCGGCTTGGGTTATTGTCTGCAGAGTCTGCGCGTTCTCCCCGTGTCTGCGTGGGTTTCCTCCGAATGCTCCGGTTTCCTCCCACAAGTCCTGAAAGACGTGCTTGTTCGGTGAATTGGACATTCTGAATTCTCCCTCTGTGTACCCGAACAGGTGCCAGAATGTGGCGACGAGGGGCTTTTCACTGTAATTTCATTGCGGTGTTAATGTAAGCCTACTTGTGACAATAAAGATTATTAAAAACAAAAGTTGTGTTTGCTGCTTGCTCCTTCTTGTGGCTGCAAATGCCTGGAGGCATACGGAAGCATACAGAATGCTTGCCTTCGTTGGACGGAGTATCGAGTGTAAAAACTAGCAAGTCATGCTACAGTTGTACAGAACTTTGGTAAGGCCACACTTGGAATATTACGCACAATTCTCATTGTCCACTACCAGAAGGATGTGGAGGCTTCGGAGAGGATGCAGAGGAGGTTTACCAGGATGTTGCCTGGTCTGGAGGGTGTTAGATATATGGAGAGGGGCAACATGGTGGCGCAGTGGGTTAGCACTGCGGCCTCGCGGCGCCGAGGTCCCAGGTTCGATCCCGGCTCTGGGTCACTGTCCGTGTGGAGTTTGCACATTCTCCCAGTGTTTGCGTGGGTTTCGCCCCCATAACCCAAAAAGATGTGCAGGGTAGGTGGATTGGCCACGCTAAATTGCCCCTTAATTGGAAAAAATGAATTGGGTACTCTAAATTTAAAAAAAAAAGAAGGAGCTATGTGGAGAGGCTGAATAGACTCTGACTGTTTTCATTAGAAAGACGGAGGTTGAGGGGCGGCCTGATAGAGGTCTACAAGATTATGAGGGGCACGGATAGAGTGGATGGGCAGGCACTCTTTCCCAGGGTGGAGGGGTCAGTCACCAGGGGACATAGGTTTGAGGTCCGTGGGGCAAAGTTTAGAGGAGATGTGCGAGGCAGGTTTTTTACGAGGGGGTGGTAAGTGCCTGGAACGCGTTGCCAGGGGAGGCTGTGGAAGCAGAGACATTAACGCCGTTCAAAAGGCATCTTGACAAACACATGGGCAGGATGGGTATAGAGGGATACGGCACAAGGAAGGGCTGAGGGTTTTAGCAAAGGTTGGTGTCATGACCGGTATTGGTGACCCTGATGCTGGTCCTCCGACCCCCTCAGGGGAACAGGATGTCCTGTCTCACATCGATGTTGTCGAGAAGCCTGGCCAGGTCGGCATCCCCAAAGCGAGGAGCAGGTCTGCGCGCTGCCACGCTTGTGTGTTGACTGGGAGTGAGTGGTGAGGGAACGTTCAGAGCAACTCCCTCGCGTTAGCGGCCAGACGCTGAGGTGCGAGTCTGCTGAATCAGATGGCGAGACAGCCAGTATAGGCAAGAAGCTAGTGGTTCCAGCACTAAGTGCGTTAAATATGGGACACGATCTCGCCAACACAGCTGTCGATAAGCACCCCGCCAAACACGCCCAAAAAGACACTTAGAAATGTTTCCGTTAGGGACTTCCGGTGGCGGCTGTGAAGGAGTAGGTCGCACATTTGGTGGCTCCTGCTCGGGTCGGAACTTTGGACCTTTTCCCCCGATTTTTTTTGTCGGATCTGAAGTGGAAAGTTGATGTTGGATGCAATTGTGAAGAGGAATCCTACATCAGTGCATGGAGAGGCGGACCAGGCGTGCTCATAAAGGAAGAAATAGGCGAACGGAGAAGGCTTGGGCTGAGGCTGCAACAGGAGAATGCATGGTGGAGGACCGGAGTTCTGGCTTGTCGACCCAGCGGTCGACGGAGCAGTTGATGCCGTTTATACAGGAGGGCTTCGCCAAGCAGAAACAGGAATGCTTAGACCCGACTAAGGAATCGATTGCGCGACTGGAACTCAGACTGGATGCTCAAGATCATGCGATCCTGAAAGTGGAGAAGGCACTGACTGAGCAGGAGGAACATCAAACTGCGGTGGAGTTGGAGGTGGGAATGTTGAGAGACCAACAGGAAAGGCTCCAAGAGAAGGTGGAGGATCTAGAGAATAGGTCCCACCGGCAGAACCTGAGAATCGTGGGTCTCCCGGAAGGAATGGACGCAGGGGCATACACAGCGGGTATGTTTGAGAAGCTACTGGGGGAGGGGACGTTCTCCCGACCTTGGAGGTGGACAGGGCACACAGAGCGCTCGCGAGGAAGCCGTGTGTAGGTGACCCCCCTCCGAGAGCAATGGTGGTGAGATTCCACAGGGACCTGGACAAGGAGTGCATTCTACGATGGGCCAAGCAGACACGGAGCTGTAAGTGTGAGAACAGCGTCCTGCGTATATATCAGCACGGAACTGGCCAGGAAAAGAGCAGGGTTCAACCAGGTAAAATTGACCCTTTTTAAGAAAAAGGTAAAGTTTGGACTTCTGTACGAAGAGCAACATTTCTGCTTTGAGTCGCCTGATGAACTTCGCGAGATGGAAAGGGCTGGTATCGGACTGAGGTGTTTGACTGAACTTTGCTACAGTGCTCGTGTGTTTTGTTTTCTTTTTTCTCTTCAGTTATTTTCTTTTAAAAGAAGAAAAGTTTTGGTCTTTGGATGTGGCTTGTAATGCCTTTTGTATTGAGTTGGGGTCTGCGGACGAGCTGCTGGAGTTATAATTTACATTTGCACTGATGGGGGATGGAGGTGTGAATGTTAGATGTTTGATCTTTTTGATTCTTTGCGTGTTTCTTTTGGGCAATTGGGTTAGAACATAGAACATTACAGCGCAGTACAGTCCCTTCGGCCCTTGATGTTGCGCCGACCTGTGAAACCACTCTAAAGCCCATCTACACTATTCCCTTATCGTCTATCCAATGACCATTTGAATGCCCTTAGTGTTGACGAGTCCACTACTGTTGCAGGCAGGGCATTCCACGCCCTTAATACTCTCTGAGTAAAGAACCTACCTCTGACATCTGTCTTATATCTATCTCCCCTCAATTTAAAGCTATGTCCCCTCGTGCTAGACATCACCATCCGAGGAAAAAGGCTCTCACTGTCCACCCTATCCAATCCTCTGATCATCTTGTATGCCTCAATTAAGTCACCTCTTAACCTTCTTCTCCCTAAGTCCCTCAGCCTTTCCTCCATACCAGGCAGCATCCTGGTAAATCTCCTCTGCACCCTTTCCAATGCTGCCACATCCTTCCTATAATGCGGTGACCAGAACCAGGGTTAGGATATGTATGTCCGAGCGGAGGGAAACAATAGGTGGGAAAATTACTGGCGCCATGGGCGGGGGCCATCAAGCTAGCTGGGCGGGCTAGCTCATGGAAGCGCAGTGGGGGGTGAGCAGATGGTATGCTTGTTGGAGGGGGCTGTGTGTATAGTGCTGTTACTAGGGGGAGAGGGGGCAAATATTCTGCTGATGGGGGAGGAACGTTTGCTGTGGGATAATAGGGAGGTCGGGGACGGAGCCTGCCGGGGGGCGGGCCTGCGGATACGTGGGGCGTGGGCTGGAGACTGGCCCAAGAAAGGGGATGGCTGATTGGCGCGCGAGGAGCCCCGCAACCAGGCTGATCACATGGAATGCAAGAAGGTTAAATGAGCCGGTTAAGAGGGCACGCATGTTCACGCATTTGCGGGGGCTTAAGGCGAACATGGCAATTTTGCAGGAGACGCACCTTAGAGTAACTGAGCAGGTCAGACTAAGGAAGGGATTGGTCTGACAGGTTTTCCACTTGGGGCTGGACTCTAAGACTAGAGGGGTCGCGATCCTGATTAATAAGGACGTGGGCCGTTTAGCGGATGAGGAGGCGTGCGGGCGGCTGACGAAATGTATCCAGAACTATCTGGAAGTCAACGATAGGGGGGAAGTTTCTGCTGCGGTAGTCTGGAAGGCGCTGAAGGCGGTGGTTAGAGGGGAGCTGATCTCGATACAGGCCCACAGGGAGAAGGCAGAAGAGCAGAGACGGACCGACTGATAAAGGAAATACTGCAGGTTGACAGGAGGTATGCGGAGACCCCAGAGGCACGGTGTCTAATGGAACAACGGAGGCTACAGGCGGAGCTCGGCTAGTTAACTACAGGGAAGGCGGTAGAGCAGCTGAGGAAGGCGAGGGGGGCGATCTATGAATATGGGGAGAAGGCCAGTAGAATGCTTGCGCAGCAGCTTAGAAAGCGGGAGGCGGCCAGGGAGATTGGGAAAGTAAGGGACAGAGATGGGAACCTGGTCAGAGATTTAGCTGGGGTCAATAAGGCGTTCGAGGAATTCTACAGCAGACTGTATGAGTCGGAACCCCCAGCTGGGCCGGATTGGATGAGGCAATTCTTAGGGGGGCTGAAGTTCCCGAAGGTGGATGAAGACTTGGTAGAAGGGCTGGAGGCCCCGATCGGGTTGGAAGAGATAGCAGATGGGCTAAAGGCCATGCAGTCGGGAAAAGCCCGGGACCGGATGGGTACCCCGTGGAGTTTTGCAAAACGTTCTCTGGGATGCTGGGGCCACTGCTGATGAGGACATTTAATGAGGCAAGGGAGAGAGGGGTGCTTCCCCCGACGATGTCACAGGCCACTATCTCATTGATCCTGAAGTGGGATAAGGACCTGGAGTTATGTAGGTCCTACAGACCGATCTACCTACCAGATGTAGACGCCAAACTGTTGGCTAAGATCTTGTTGTCATGGATTGAGGACTGTGTCCCGGACGTGATTGGGGAGGACCAAACTGGATTTGTTAAGTGGAGGCAGTTGGTGGCCAACTTAAGAACGCTGTTGAATGTTGTCATGATGCCCCCGGAGGGTAGGGACGGAGAGATAGTGGTCACAATGGGCGCTGAGAAGGCATTTGACCGGGTGGAATGGGACTATCTGTGGGAGGTATTGGGGCGGTTTGGATTTGGGCGGGACTTCATTGACTGGGTCAGGCTGCTGTATCAGGCGCCCGCGGTAAGTGTTCGGACGACAGGCTGACATTGTGCTATTTTAGGCTGCACCGGGGGACGAGGCAGGGATGCCCCCTCTCCCTGCTGTTGTTCGCACTGGCCATAGAGCCGCTGGCAATTGCGTTGAGAGCCTCAAAGGGCTGGTCCGGGTGGGGGGGGGGGGGGGGGGGGGGGGGCAGGGGCAGGGGGTGGAACATAGAGTCTTGCTATACGTGGACGATCTGCTCTTGTATGTGTCGGACCCATTGGAAGGGATGGAAGAAATTATGGGGATTCTGGGGGATTTTGGCCGGTTTGCGGGCTACAAATTGAACATGGGGAAAAGCGAGATGTTCGCAATCCAGGAAAGGGGGCAGGAGAGGCGATTGAGGAGCTGCCGTTTAGAGTGGTAGGGCAAAGCTTTCGGTATCTAGGCATCCAGGTGGTGCGGGAATGGGAAAGGCTGCACAAGCGTAATCTGGCCCGACTAGTAGACCAGACGAAGGAGGATTTTCGGAGGTGGGACGTGCTCCCGTTGTCACTGGCTGGAAGGGTACAGACAGTGAAAATGACCGTTCTCCCGAGATTCCTGTTTGTGTTTCGGTGTCTCCCCATCTTCATTCCTCGGTCCTTTTTTAAATGGGTCAACAAGGTGATCTCGGGCTTTGTATGAGCGGGTCAGACCGCGCAGGTTAAAAAAGGGGATGTTGGAGCGCGGCCGGGGGGAGGGCGGGCTGGCACTCCCGAACTTTAGTAATTATTACTGGGCGGCGAATATAGCCATGAGTAGGAAGTGAATGGTGTGGGGCGGGGGGGTCGCTGTAGGAGCGAGTAGAGGCGGCATCTTGTAAGGGCACTAGTTTTGGGCATTGGTAACGGCGCCTCTGCCGTTCCCGCCGGCACGCTACTCCACCAGCCCCATGGTGGTCGTGGCCCTGAGAGTCTGGGGGCAATGGAGGGGACATGTGGGAGCAGAGGGAGCATCGGTCTGGTCCCCAATTTGCGATAATCACCTGTTTGCCCCGGGGAGGTTGGATGGAGGGTTCCGGAGGTGGCAGAGAGCAGGGATCGAGAGGATGGGCGATATGTTTATAGAGGGAAGCTTTCCCAGCTTGAGGGAGCTGGAGGTGAAATTTGAACTGACTGGAGGGAATGAATTTAGGTACCTGCAGACGCGAGACGTCCTACACAGGCAGGTCTCCACCTTCCGCTCCGACCACCAAGGAAGATACAGGACAGGGTAGTTTCCAGAGTGTGGGTGGGAGAAGGGAGGGTTTCAGACATTTATAAGGAGCTTATGGGGTCAGAGGAAATACAGACCGAGGAGCTGAAACACAAATGGGAAGAGGAGTTAGGTGGAGCGTCAGAGGATGGTCTCTGGGCGGAGTCGTTGAGTAGAGTCAACGCGTCCACATCATGTGCCAGGCTCAGCCTGATGCAATTTAAGGTCGTTCACCGGGCTCACATGACAGTGGCCCGGATGAGTAGGTTCTTTGGGGTGGAAGACAGGTGTGCAAGGTGTGCGGGAGGACCAGCGAACCATGTCCACATGTTCTGGGCTTGCCCAAAGCTCAGGGGATTCTGGCAGGGGTTTGCGGACTCCATGTCCAAAGTTTTTTTTTTCAGGTTTAACATTTTATTGTAAAGGGTGCACTTCCTCCCAAACTCATCCTCATATCCTTTTGTATTCTCATGACTAAAGAATATATAAATACACAAAGATTTGTAAAATAAAAAAAGTTACAGAATGGATTTTTCTTAAAATCAACTTGTCGTGCTCATGTAAAATCCAAAAAGAAAATTCAATTTGAAGCTTGGTACAGGGTGAAATCCAAATTCAATCCACTTTAGATATCATCAATGTCCTCATCATCATCCCCAATATCGTCAAACTGTATTTCATCATCATCGCCAGATCCAAAGGTATCTGTTTCATTGATTTTGGCATGCTCTGGAAGTTCACTAGGCTTTCAAACTTCTTGCCTCATCCGCATTGTATTTCAGGATGACATCAGCCTTATTATCCTGATAATCTCTCAATCCAACCAATATAATGTCTGATGTGTTTATCCAAACCTTCTTTCTCAGCTTCCCTCGAATATGGCAAAGCCTGTTCACACCATCAAAACACATGGCTTCCAAACACCCATTTCCCAGCATCTTAATCACCTGGGCATATTCCTGACCATCTTCTTGAAACACCAACTCACGTTTCTCGGACTCATTCTCATTCTTACCACGTCGCCTGTTTTTACCTCCCTTACCTTTATTCTTGGGCATGGCTCTCCGTGTGTCGGCAGTGTTCTCCGGCTCCTTGCACTCGTCATGTCCAAAGTATTGAAAGCAAGGGTGGCGCCGAGTGCAGAGGTGGCAATTTTCGGAGTGCGGAAGACCCGGGATTCCACGAGGAGAAAGAGGCAGACGTTCTGGCCTTTGCTTCTCTGGTAGCCCGGAGACGGATACTATTAGCTTGGAGGGACTCAAAGCCCCCAAAGTCAGGGACCTAGCTATCTGGCATGTCTAGCTTTCTCTGTTTAGAGAAAATAAAGTTCGCCCTGAGGGGGTCAATGTTAGGGTTCACCCGGAGGTGGCAATCGTTCGCCGACTTCTTTAGGGAGAATTAACCGTCAGCAGAAGGGGGGAAGCGGGGGGTGCTGTGGGGGTAGTTTAGTGTATAGTAGGAGGCTAGAAAAGGTTGGGACCTGTGAGAGAGGAAGACGGCTTTTGCACTATATTTATATTTGTATGTACACTGTCTCTTCTGTTATTGTTATAAAACCATAAAGACCTCAATAAAATGTTTATTAAAAAAACCAAATGTTTCCGCTAAATCACACCCACAGTCTTGCATTCTCAATGCAGCATGAGGAAGCACTGCACTATCAGGGCTGCCATCTCTTTGGTGAGTGTAAAATATCCCAGCGGCCTAGCAGTGGAGATATCCCCATGGTCCTGGCCAATATTTATCCCTCAAGAGGGTGGCGCAGTGGTTAGCACCGCTGCCTCACGGCGCCGAGGTCCCAGGTTCGCTCCTGGCTCTGGGTCACTGTCCGTGTGGAGTTTGCACATTCTCCCCGTGTTTGCGTGGGTTTTGCCCCCACAACCCAAAGATGTGCAGGGTAGGTGGATTGGCCACGCTAAATTGCCCCTTAATTGGAAAAAATGTATTGGGTACTCCATTTAAAAAAAATTATCCCTCAGGCAACATTACCAAAGCAGCAACGTGATCATTATTTAACAGTGGGACCTTGCTGAGTACAAGTTCGCTGCAGTGTTTACTGCATCATTATAGTAACATGAAAAGTACTTTATTGGGTGTAAAGAGATTTGAGACATCTTGAGGACATTAAAGGTGCTATATAAATGCAAAAATTGTTTATTTTAATGCCTTTAATGTAGAGGGACAGCCCAAGGCAATTTAGAAACATAATCAAAAGGAACCAGTGACAAGTATATTAAATCCTTAAAACACAAAGGGGACCAAAATAAATTGTAGGCATCTTATTTTACTTTCCTTGTTCCCCATTAAGTACCAAAATCATAAGCAAGTTGTCAGGTATTATCAATTCAAAAAGAGCCAGTGGTTGCTTGTTTTGTTAATTGCCATGACTAATGCATAAAGGAAGACTGCCTTTCGATAATGACACACTGCCGCATTCATTGACCAAACACAATTGGCAGACCTATTGTAACTCTGCAGTTCTAAATGTACAAAGATCAGACTTGGAATCTAACTCAATTCACTGAGCATACAAAATGTTCAGTCCCCATTTCCCATAATCTTGCCCTCCTTTTTGTCTGCACCAGATTGAGATTGAATCTAACAACAGCCGTTCTGACCTGCGCTGTGTCGACAGTGAATGGGTCGGGAGGGAGTAATTATGAGAGGTGTGCGCAGTCTCGAATTGATCATAACCAACCGAACTGTGGGGTTTGCCTTCTGTAATTGTTTCCCATGACTCGGCATTTCTAAAAGTACACGTGTGGGATGTATTTTCCTTGCTTGCATCCAGTTAAGAGTGTGATGTTAATGTTGCACTGATTGAATTACAGTCCTGTAATAAGGTGGGTGCCTGAAATGCAGAAAAAAATTGGCATTTTCACACACATTGCGATAACCAAATGTTTAATATGCCAAGTTCTTTGCTGAAAATGTGGAGAATTTATTGTGGTGTGTGTTTTTATACAATTTAAGTGCAAATAGAACTCTCTGAAAATGTCATTGCAAACCACAGATAAACTTAATTTCACCCTTTTTTTAAATTTCCTCTTGACATTCAATCTGATTTGCACAGGTGTTGGATGATAGTATAAACCAAACCCTCCAAATATATCCCTATAATTAAGCTGAGCATTTGTGTTATGTTTAAGGAATTAGTTAATGGATCTCATGGCAATATTGCTGTAATGTGACAAGACTGCAGACTCAAGAGAATTTGTATGGAATCTAACGAAAGAACGGCACATGGAAGTGTACATGTAATATGTGGGGAATTAAATCCTTTCGCACTTTCTGGAAGGGAAGCAAAGGGAAAAACAGAGTTTGGGGATTCTAGCATCAGGAAAAGCATTGGGATTTAATTTTTTCATGTGAGACTTTCGGACAACCAGTGAATTTTGATCCTATTTTATATCATTGATTAAAAATCACCCGTGCATTCCAATGTAAAGGCAGCTTTAAGTTGAAAAGCTGCTTTCTTTGGACAATTGGTGTGAGACATGGCTCAATGATCTGACACTCAGAAGGTTGTGTGTCCGGGGGGCACGGTGGCGCAGCGGTTAGCACTGCTGTCTCACAGCGGTGAGGACCTGAGTTCGATCCTGGCCCCGGGTCACTGTCCGTGTGGAGTTTGCACATTCTCCCCGAGTCTGGGTGGGTCTCACCCCCACAACCCAAAAGATGTGCGCGGCAGGTGAGTTGGCCACGCTAAATTGCCCCTTAATTGGAAAAAAATACTCGGCTACTTTGAATTTTTAAAAAAAGGGTTATGTGATCAATTCCCATTCCAGAGACTTCAGGAAAAATTCCACAATGTCTCTCCAGTTCCATATGGAGTGAGTGCTGCACTGTCGAAGGAGCGGTCTTTGGGATGTATCCTCATCTTCCCTCTCAGATGAATGCAAACGTCCAACAACGCTATTTAAAAAAAAAAAAAATTTAGAGTACCCAATTATTTTTTTTGGCTTGTGGGGTTGGGTGAGACCCACGCAGACACGGGGAGAATGTGCAAACTCCACACGGACAGTGACCCAGGGCCGGGATTCGAACCCGGGTCCTCAGCGCCGCAGTTCCTGTGCTAACCACGTGCAGCGAAGTTCTCCCCTGTGTCCTGGTGAGTATTTATCCTGGAACAAACATCACTATAACAGGTTATCAGGACATTGCTTGGATCTTGCTGTGTGTAATTCGGCTGCCAAATTTCCTATATTGCAACAGTGACTATGCTTCAAAAGTAATTAATTACTTTTGGGACACCCCGAGGTCATGGAAGGCGTTATATAAATGCAAGTTTGTTTTTTGTTTACTGGAGACTTTTCAGACCAGTGACACATTTCGAGCAGCCCAGCTTTGGCTGGTCCAAGAAGCCAAACAGTATCTGGTTGGGGAGAGTCTTTGCTGCAAAGAACCAAATCCTCCCACTTTTCAATGTTTTTCTTGAGCTTTGTGCTGCAGCAAACATCCTTGAGGCAGATGTAATCAATGAAGCATATTCAACACAATTATCCTTATCCTTTGCATACATATCCAGCAAAGTCACCTTGTAAAACACCCGAGTCAAGGAAAGGAATGCAAAAACAGAGACTGACATTTATATAGTGGCTTTCATGGCACCTGGAAATCCAAAGAGCTTTCCAGACAATGAGGTACTTTTTTTTAATGTACATTGAGAGAACCCAATTCATTTTGTTCAATTAAGGGCCAATTTAGTGTACTCCCTCCCTCCCAACCACCCTCCATTCCCCTCTCTCCCCACCACTGGTCTCTCCAGCGTAAAGCTTAGTGCTTGTACCATTTGTTTTTTGTAGAAACGTGTTGTGAACTGTTTTAATAATCAGAGTATCCACCCCCTCCTCCCCATACATTGGTACTGAGGGGAGGGTACCCTGTTTCTCCAACACAAAATTAGTGTTTGTACCGTTTGGCCTTGGATATATTTTCTACTGTTTTAATAAAAAAGATAT
The DNA here is from genome assembly GCF_047496885.1 of Scyliorhinus torazame. Lineage (NCBI taxonomy): Eukaryota > Metazoa > Chordata > Chondrichthyes > Carcharhiniformes > Scyliorhinidae > Scyliorhinus > Scyliorhinus torazame. The sequence continues at coordinate 14,007,093 of NC_092707.1, forward strand.
GGTCAATCCACCTACCCTGCACATCTTTGGGTTGTGGGGTGAAACCCACACAGACCTGGGGATACAATGAGGTACTTTTGAAATGTCCCTTCACCCTTGTAAGAAAATGCAACAGTCTTATTTGTGTACAGCAAGTTCCTAAAACAGCAATTTGAAAATGACAAGATAATCTTTATTATTGTCGCAAGTAAGCTTACATTAGCACTGCAATTAAGTTACTGTGAAAATCCCCTAGTCGCCACACTCCGGCGCCTGTTCGGGTACACAGAGGGAGAATTCGGAATGTCCAAATCACCTAACAGCACGTCTTTCGGGACTTGTGGGAGGAAACCGGAGCACCCGGAGGAAACCCACGCAGACACGGGGAGAACGGAGAACGTGCAGGCTCCGCACAGACAGTGACCCAAACCGCGAATCGAACCCGGGACCCTGCCGCTGTGAAGCAACTGTGCTAACCACAGTGCTACCGTGCTACATATGGACATGCTTTTATTCTTTACATAGTTCTGTTAATTGGCATAATCCTGCATACTAGGTCATCCTAATTAGTCATTGATGCAGGTAATTCATCCTCTTCTGGATTTAACCAAAGATCACAGAACAAGATGTCAAATATTTAATTTTGTCAGAGGTTGTTTAAGCGAAGTTGATCTCAAAGCAATAGTTATTAAATGAGTTTCCCTGGAAATTGGATGCTAAGGTAAAAGTCATGGTGACGAGAAAGTAATTAGTCTGCCAGTTGTAACTCAAAACAGGTGGTGATAATGCACAGGTCTTTGGCTTGCCATCTGTAGAATGTGATGAATGTGTTTTCTATAAACTTTCTGGTAATGGAGTGTGGTGGGTTTGGCAGAAGTCCCAGTGTGCATTGAAAGCAATGCTGATGACTTTAATTCAGAATCCTATACACCTGGGGCATCTTTAGAAGTCTCTGTGATCTGGATCAAAAGAACGTGCCTATAAATACAGGAATGTCTTGGCCTGTTTATATATCTAGTTTTTTGATGAGAACCACCTGATTTTCAATGGCCACACGTCCCCTGGAGAGAGGATTCAAATTAACCTGCAAGAGAGCATGGTGGAATTTTAACAGGGGAAACTGGGTAATTTGAAAGATATCAGATTAGAAACCCAGGTTTTGAGTATTTTTTCTTATGGCTGTTCTTCAAAGGAATAATTCCTAATTTAAGGAGCTAATCAAGGTGACCAAAACAACATCTGCAAGGTTTGTATCATTCTCCCATAGAATGTATGCACCACTGTCCCTTGCTCCAGTGTATAGCTCCTTTCTCAAATTTGTTCATGGGCTGTGGGCATCGCAGGCTGTGCCCGCATTTATTGCCCATCCTTAATTGCCCTTGGGGCAGTTAAGAGTCAACCACATTGCTGTTCGTCTGGAGTCACATGTAGGCCAGACCGCGTAAGGACGGCAGATTTCCTTCCCTAAACAATATTAGTGAACCAGATGGGTTTTACGACAATCGACAATAGTTTAATGGTCATCACTGCATGGGTTTCTTCCAGGTGCCCCTCGCAAGTCCCGAAAGACATGCTTGTTAGGTGAATTGGACGTTCTGAATTCTCCATCACTGTATCCGAACAGGCGCCGGAGTGTGGCGACTAGGGGATTTTCACAATAACTTCATTGCAGTGTTTTAACAAAAAATAAATTTGGAGTACCCAATTCATTTACCAATTAAGGGGCAATTTAGCGTGGCCAATCCACCTAGCCTGCACATTTTTGGGTTGTGGGGGCGAAACCCACGCAAACACGGGGAGAATGTGCAAACTCCACACGGACAGTGACCCAGAGCCGGGATCGAACCAGGGACTTGGGCGCCGTGAGGCAGTAGGACTAGCCCACTGCGCCACCGTGCTGCCCGTTGCAGTGTTAATGGAAGCCTACTTGTGACACTAATAGAGATTATTATTAAACTTCAAATTTGACCATCTGCATGGTGGGATTCGAACCCGGGACCCCAGAGCATTACTCTGGGTCTCTGGTTCACTAGTCCAGTGACACTACCACTACACCACCGCCTCCCCTATTATTGCCAGTAATGTTATTCAATGACAGTGAGAGTGAAATGTTCTGCAGCATATTCACTGCATTATGATAGAAGGTTACTACATGCCTCTGTGTGGCAATATATTCAGTTGAACAAATGGAAGATCAGTTGAGAATCAGGCTCTTTAGTTTCCTTCACTTGAGAGCTAGCTCGACCATTATACTCTGTAGATTCAAAGTGTGTAAGAGTATATTACCAAGACACACAGTGTACCAAGTTATGGTGGGATGTCCCAAAGTGCTTTGCTACAACAACAGCTTGCATTTATATAGTGCCTTTAATATAGTGAAATGTCCAAAGACATTTTATGGGGATGCGTAGCAAACAAAAGTTGGAACAAAACCACAGGTGATGTCCCGGAGGACTGGAGAGTAGCAAATGTTGTTCCTTTGTTTAAGAAGGGTAGCAAGGATAATCCAAGGAACTACAGGCAGGTGAGCCTTACGTCAGTGGTAGGGAAATTACTGGAGAGAATTCTTCGAGACAGGCTCTACTCCCATTTGGAAGCAAGTGGTCATATTAGCGAAAGGCAGCATGGTTTTGTGAAGAGGAGATCGTGTCTCACTAACTTGATAGAGTTTTTTGAGGAGGTCACAAAGATGATTGATGCAGGTAGGGCAGTGGATGTTGTCTACATGGACTTCAGTAAGGCCTTTGACAAGGTCCCTCATGGCAGACTGGTATGAAAGGTGAAGTCAGACGGGATCAGAGGTGAGCTGGCAAGATGGATACAGAACTAGCTAGGTCATAGGAGGTAGAGAGTAGCAATGGAAGGGTGCTTTTCTAATTGGAGGGCTGTGACTAGTGGTGTTCCGCAGGGATCAGTGCTGGGACCTTTGCTGTTCGTAGTATATATAAATGATTTGGAGGAAAATGTAACTGGTCTGAATAGTAAGTTTGCGGACAACACAAAGGTTGGTGGAATTGCGGATAGCGATGAGGACTGTCAGAGGATACAGCAGTATTTAGATCGTTTGGAGACTTGGGCGGCGAGATAGCAGATGGAGTTTAATCCGGACAAATGTGAGGTATTGCATTTTGGAAGGTGTAATACAGGTAGGGAATATACAGTGAATGGTAGAACCCTCAAGAGTATTGACAGTCAGAGAGATCTTGGTGTACAGGTCCACAGGTCACTGAAAGGGGCAACACAGGTGGAGAAGGTAGTCCAGAAGGCATACGGCATGCTTGCCTTCATTGGTCGGGGCATTGAGTATAAGAATTGGCAAGTCATGTTGCAGCTGTATAGAACCTTAGTTAGGCCACACTTGGAGTATAGTGTTCAATTCTGGTCGCCACACTACCAGAAGGATGTGGAGGCTTTAGAGAGGGTGCAGAAGAGATTTACCAAGATGTTGCCTGGTATGGAGGGTGTAGGAGCGGTTTCAAGACCTGTGTATTGAGTCCTTCCACGTGGGGTTATTCCCTGTGGCTCAGCTCAGTACAGAGAGGAACAAAAACACCACAGCCTGGACAAGATGGCTATTTGATCAAGCTTGTTACGTGTCCACGGAGAACAGACTGGATATCATCCAAGACCTGTTCTACCGAACAAAGAGCCGAGCACAGTAATTATACAACGTTCAAAAATCAATAGCCCACCCCAGTTGAACGCGATCCAATCCCTGAAGCTGCTTCTTTTAAACTTATCCAATAGAATTGCAAGCAGTATTTAAACTTCACCCAATAGAGTCGCAACCAGCGCATGATTGATCATCATCCTGACAGCTCCTTACAATCCCAGCAGCTTGCTGACTGTGAGAAACAGAACAACAGAAAGACAAGATGTCAGAAGTAATGTCCTTTTGGTCAAGTGAGCTATCCCAAATCCCATTTGAGTACTTATTACTGCTGTGTCCTAAAAATACATGTTTAATGGTTAATAATGATTACTCATCCTATTATTCATCTCGATCCTTAATAAAACAACTTCTGTAAAACTACTCTTGCTAACGATTCAGTTTTAAGAGATATCATCGCTGAACCCCCCCCCCTTCAGGGGGCATTAGCCATGAGAGGGAGGTTGAATAAACCTGGTTTGTTCTCACTGGAACGAAGGAGGTTGAGGGGCGACCTGATAGAGGTCTGCAAAATAATGAGGGGCATAGACAGAGTGGACAGTCAGAGACTTTTTCCCAGGGTAGAGGGGTCAATTACTTGGGGGCATAGGTTTAAGGTGAGAGGGGCAAGGTTTAGAGTAGATGTACGAGGCAAGTTTTTTTACACAGAGGGTAGTGGGTGCCTGGAACACGCTGCCGGAGGAGGTGGTGGAAGCAGGGACGATAGTGACGTTTAAGAGGCATCTTGACAAATACATGAATAGGATGTGAAAAGAGGGATACGGACTCAGGAAGTGTAGAAGATTGTAGTTTAGTGGGGCAGTATGGTTGGCGCAGGCTTGGAGGGCCGAAGGGCCTGTTCCTGTGCTGTACTTTTCTTTGTTCTTTGACAGAAAAGCAAAGGCTAGGTAAAGAGGTAGACATTAAGGAGCATTGTGGGGAGGAGGGGGGTGTTCTTTACAACCATTTGAAGCACTGAGTGCAGTCACTATTGCAATGTAGGAAATGTATCTGCCAATTTGCACGTGGCAAGTAACAATGGCTCTGGGACTTTGAAATCCTTGTTGACAGAAGGAGCATACGCACAGGCTGAAAGGTAAAAGATGAAAGGTGAGGTGAACAATTGCTGAAGATGCCATAATGATCAGGCTTTGTTGAATCTTACATGGCAAATGGACTCTGTGCCTCTGTTTATACGTCCTCTTCCCAGACTAACAGTTGAGAGGCACCTCGAATGCTGGTCGTGAGAAGATCCTGTACATTGTTCTGTTGTCATACTGTGCCCTCATGTACAGTAGTTGTGAAACAAATTGATCAGATAATCTGTATTATCTAGGTACCTGCTACTCTGCTCCATGTTTATCTCTTTTATGTTGGATTGGGGCCATATTTATTCGACATGCAACAGATAAAATGCATAAGAGGTAGGAGCAGATGTAGCCATTTGGGCCTTCAAGTCAGCTCTGCCATTCAACAAGATCTACCTGCATTATCCCTTAAAACCCCCAAATCCTTCAACCTCCCTCTTGAATACACTCAACAACAGAGCATCCGGAGCTCTCTGCGGTAGAGAATTCCTACGATTCACAGCCCAAAGTGAAAATATTTCCTCATCTCCGTCCTCGCTGGCTGACCCCTTATTCTGAGACTATGACCTTGTGTTCTAGATTCCCCAGACAAGGAAACATTTTCATAGCCTCATCTACTTTGTCACTTTTATATGTATCAATTAGATCACCTCTCATTCTTCTAAACTGCAGGGAATATAAAGCCAATCCATACAATCTATCCTCACAGGATAACCCTATCAGGAAGCAGTCTAGTGTCGCTATCTGGGATGGCCACTTCCAACTAGGTACAGAGCAAGTCGCAGAGACTGACGGGTAAAATGGACAAGCCAAGAGTCAGGCAGGTTCTGAGCCTGAAATGCATATTTGTCAGCAAAGTCCAGACGGCATCGAAACCCCGTCCTATTAGCATGTTAATCAGGCCGATTAGCAGGTGATGGCCCATCTCCCCCAACACAAAGGACTGGTACTCCAGCTACCGGGACAGTCCCAGACATTTCGGCGCCACTCCCTGTCCAAGGGAAACACAAACAACGGGGTCAGTGACCGTTTGGGCCACGCCCACCATCCAGATCCCCGCCCATTTATTGGCTAGGGAATCGAACGGAGTGATGAGGGATCACCCAGTTAGTAAGGCCTAAATCGAAGGACCGCCCAAAAGAGGGCGAAAACCCCTAAGTATAAAGGAAGAGTTCGCCATATGTTCGCTCTCTTTTGGCCCTGGTACCCCGGTCACGGTCATCGCCAATCGTAGCAACACCAGAAGCAAGTTCGAGTTCAACTGTATTTCAGGTGTGGCCTCACCATAGAACATAGAACATAGAACAATACAGCGCAGTACAGGCCCTTCGGCCAACGATGTTGCACCGAAACAAAAGCCATCTAACCTACACTGTGCCATTATCATCCATATGCTTATCCAATAAACTTTTAAATGCCCTCAATGTTGGCGAGTTCACTACTGTAGCAGGTAGGGCATTCCACGGCCTCACTACTCTTTGCGTAAAGAACCTACCTCTGACCTCTGTCCTATATCTATTACCCCTCAGTTTAAAGTTATGTCCCCTCGTGCCAGCCATATCCATCCGCGGGAGAAGGCTCTCACTGTCCACCCTATCCAACCCCCTGATCATTTTGTATGCCTCTATTAAGTCTCCTCTTAACCTTCTTCTCTCCAACGAAAACAACCTCAAGTCCATCAGCCTTTCCTCATAAGATTTTCCCTCCATACCAGGCAACATCCTGGTAAATCTCCTCTGCACCCGCTCCAAAGCCTCCACGTCCTTCCTATAATGCGGTGACCAGAACTGTACGCAATACTCCAAATGCGGCCGTACCAGAGTTCTGTACAGCTGCAACATGACCTCCCGACTCCGGAACTCAATCCCTCTACCAATAAAGGCCAACACTCCATAGGCCTTCTTCACAACCCTGTCAACCTGGGTGGCAACTTTCAGGGATCTATGTACATGGACACCTAAATCCCTCTGCTCATCCACACTTTCAAGAACTTTACCATGAGCCAAATATTCCGCATTCCTGTTATTCCTTCCAAAGTGAATCACCTCACACTTCTCTACATTAAACTCCATTTGCCACCTCCCAGCCCAGCTCTGCAGCTTATCTATATCCCTCTGTAACCTGCTACATCCTTCCACACTATCGACAACACCACCGACTTTAGTATCGTCTGCAAATTTACTCACCCACCCTTCTGCGCCTTCCTCTAGGTCATTGATAAAAATGACAAACAGCAACGGCCCCAGAACAGATCCTTGTGGTACTCCACTTGTGACTGTACTCCATTCTGAACATTTCCTATCAACCATCACCCTCTGTCTTTCAGCTAGCCAATTTCTGATCCACATCTCTAAATCACCCTCAATCCCCAGCCTCCGTATTTTTTGCAATAGCCTACCGTGGGGAACTTTATCAAACGCTTTGCTGAAATCCATATACACCACATCAACTGCTCTACCCTCGTCTACCTGTTCAGTCACCTTCTCAAAGAACTCAATAAGGTTTGTGAGGCATGACCTACCCTTCACAAAGCCATGCTGACTATCCCTGATCATATTATTCCTATCTAGATGATTATAAATCTTGTCTCTTATAATCCCCTCCAAGACTTTACCCACTACAGACGTGAGGCTCACCGGTCTATAGTTGCCGGGGTTGTCTCTGCTCCCCTTTTTGAACAAAGGGACCACATTTGCTGTCCTCCAGTCCTCTGGCACTATTCCTGTAGCCAATGATGACATAAAAATCAAAGCCAAAGGTCCAGCAATCTCTTCCCTGGCCTCCCAGAGAATCCTAGGATAAATCCCATCAGGTCCCGGGGACTTATCTATTTTCAGCCTGTCCAGAATTGCCAACACCTCTTCCCTACGTACCTCAATGCCATCTATTCTATTAGCCTGGGGCTCAGCATTCTCCTCCACAACATTATCTTTTTCCTGAGTGAATACTGACGAAAAATATTCATTTAGTATCTCGCCTATCTCTTCAGACTCCACACACAATTTCCCATCCCTGTCCTTGACTGGTCCTACTCTTTCCCTAGTCATTCGCTTATTCCTGACATACCTATAGAAAGCTTTTGGGTTTTCCTTGATCCTTCCTGCCAAATACTTCTCATGTCCCCTCCTTGCTCGTCTTAGCTCTCTCTTTAGATCCTTCCTCGCTACCTTGTAACTATCCATCGCCCCAACCGAAACTTCACACTTCATCTTCACATAGGCCTCCTTCTTCCTCCTAACAAGAGATTCCACTTCCTTGGTAAACCACGGTTCCCTCGCTCGACGCCTTCCTCCCTGTCTGACCGGTACATACTTATCAAGAACAATGGCCTTTAATAATTGTAGTAACATTTATTTTTACTCTTATTTTCCAATGTCCTTGTAACAAAAGCTACCATATCATTTGCCTTCCTGATTGCTTGGTGAACCGCATGTTAACTTTGTGATTCATGAACAATGCCACCCAAGTTCCACGAAATGCAAACATTTAGTCACACCTAATGTCATATCATTTAAAACTTTTTTTGCTCTTTGTATTTTTCCGATAAAGTGGATAATCTCGCATTTGTATTCCATCTGCCATGTTTTTGACCACTGTGATGAATGTCGGAAATTGTTATATTATGGGCGTGATTTATTGGCCACGCGCGCTCTCGCTCGAGAGCGATTGCAGGGCGTCGATCGGTTTGCCATCTAACCGGCCCAATCCCGTTGGCGAGATGAGGATCCCGCTGCGGTGTGGCGAGAAACCAATAATCATCAATTAACGCCAATCTCCATACCATTAATGGGAATGACCCCCTATCTAACGGCCTCTCCAGTGAGTGGTCACGCGGGCGCTGATTAATACACATTTTTAAAAACGTGAAGCCGGTGGAATGGCTGCTGTTGGGATCCGAGGAGGGGTGTAGCCATCTTCAATCCCGGGCAGTGAGTCCGGGGGCACTGGGCTTGCTGGCCCAGTGCTCGTGAGGTGGGGGGGGCATTGGCAATCGTAGCACTGTGAGCAATTCAAGTGGATTCCTGTGGATAGACGTGCCATGTCGCAGGTGAGAATTACTGCCCAGCATCCCAATCAGACTGTGAGGCCTGGACACCTCGCCTAAACACCGGAGGCTTCAACGTGGCAGAAGCCAACATCCAAACACCCAAGAGCTGGGCCTCAGCACTGGAAACATCCCTGCAACCAGGGGGTGGGTGAGTGGACTGGCGGGGGGAAACCTGGTCCAGGTAATGTTACCAGTGGGGTCTGGGGTCCGGTCCCCCGGGGGGCTCCTGCTGCATCCGGGGGTGCATGCGCAGGACATGTTGGACAGCACCCTGAGGGATGGCAGGGGATATGAATGAGGAGCCATGGGGGTCCGGAGGGTAATGGGATGGAAGCCATGGTGGATTGGCTGTCCCTCATCCTTATCAATTCTCTACAGATATGAAACGCTGTGGATGATACTTGGACCCCCCGGATGCTGCCCTTGCCATGCTGGTGGCAGGCTAGGCAGCCGTACGCTAGAAGAGGCAGCGACAGCAGTGTCAACGGAGGCTCGAGGCAGCGGCCCGGACCCACACCCTGAGGACCCGGCTGCCCATTCGGCTGGGAGGCCGGCGACGGTCCAAGGGGATGAATCAGACGACAGGAGGGAGATAAATCACTTGGTTGCATGGTGTACCAAAAACAACCTCTCTCTAAATGTTGGAAAGACCAAGAAACTGATCATCGACTTCAGGAAGCGTAGCACGACACACACTCCCATCTGCACCAATGATTCCGATAGTTTTAAGTTCCTGAGGGTCACCATCACCAACAGTCTGTCCTGGTCCACTCACATTGATGCAACAGTCAAGAAAGCCCAACAACGTCTCTACTTCCTACGGAAGCTAAAGAAATTCATCATGTCTGCATGGATTCTCACAAACTTCTACCAACGTGCCATAGAGAGCTTCCTATCCGGCTGCATCACAGCCTGGTATGGCAACTGCTTGGCCCAAGATCGTAAGAAACTGCAGAGTGTGGTGAACTCAGCCCAACGTATCACACAAACTTGCCACCCGCACATTGATTCTGTATACACCTCCCGCTGCCTCAGGGAGGCAGACAGCATTATCAGAGACCCCTCCCACCAAGGCTTTGCCTTCTTCCAGACCCTTCCATCAGGCAGAAGATACAGAAGTCTGAAGACCCGCACATTCAAGCACAGGAATAGCTTCTTCCCCACAGCTACTAGACTCTCCAATGACTCCCCCTCGGACTGATCTGTTCCCTGTAAGAACTCTATTCACGACGCCCTATGCTGCTCTTGCTCATGTATTTGCTTTGTTTGGCCCCTTGTTCCGCACTGTAACCAATCACTGTTTGTCGATGTACCATTTGTCAATGTACTCTTGTCGATTATTTTTTTTTTGTCTACTATGTACGTACTGTGTACGTTCCCTTGGCCGCAGAAAAATACTTTTCACTGTACTTCGGTACATGTGACAATAAAAATCAAATGAAAAAAAAGGTGTGCAGGTGTCGTTTGTCGATTAAACTGATGGCGCATGTGCCACAGGAGGCTCCACCTCAACATGGGGACAGTGCGGCACTTGTGCCATGTCCTTGCAGACTTGACACAGTATTGGAGGAAGAGGATATCCGCTCTGTGGCCATCAAGGTCACCGCAGCCCTGAACCTTTATGCCTCAGGATCATTCTTATGTGGCAAATTCCAACCAACAGCCCATAAGTGGATTCCTGAAGTCACGGATGTCCTGTTTGCCCGGGTTGCTGACTATATAAGATTTGACCTGGACCAAGACCAAGGGCAGCAGGATTCTCTGCCATCACCATGCCCCAGGTCCAGGGGGTAGTAGATGACATGCATGTTGCCTTGCATGTGCCAGGGTGTCAGGCAGTGCCCTTCATCAACAGGAAGGGGGTTCCACTCCCTGAACGTCCAACTTGTGTGTGATGACCACATCAAGATCGTACACATGTGTGCCCGCTTCTTAGGGAGTGTACATGACAGCTACATCCTGGGGCAGTCGGAGATCCTTGGCATCTTCGGGGGAAACCCCAGGATGACCGGTTGGCTCTTGGGGGATTATGGGTACCCGCTGAGGACCCACGTGGGTCCCATGTGGCAACCCGGGCTGTCATTGAATGGTGCATTGGACTGCTGAAAATGCGGTTCTGATGCATCTACCGCTCTGGTGGTGCACTGCAGTACACCACCCCCAGAGGGTCATCCGCTTTGTGGTGGTCAGCTGTGCCCTCCACAACCTGGCGCAGCAGCAGGATGACGTGCTGTAGGAGGAAGAACATGCGACCACCCGGAGGAGGAGGGTGGGGATGCGGTGGACCAGAAGGGCCAGAGGACAAGCCCGGGGAGGACCCGCAGGACCAGCTGGAGAATGGAGGACGGGCAGCAGCGGTGAGGGTCCAACATGCCCGGAGGGCGAGGGATGCCCTCATCCCCGCCCGCTTCAAATTGGACATGGCTACGTTCGTCACCTCACACACCCCCCCCCCCCCCCCCCCCGCCCCAATCGCCCTGTTCCACCCTCCCAGGGTCTGTTACATCACTCTAGGGTGATGGGCCTTTGTTGGCAGTGCCAGCGGGTCCATGTCGAAGGCGCGAGGGTGATAATCTGCGGTGAGCTGAGCACTGGTACTCCTCACTTAATGCCAAAGTCTGACTCCTGTCTATCTGCTAAGCGCGCGCTCATGCCCATCACCTGCATATGGTATGCCTTGGCGCGAGGGGGAATCCAGGACCAATGTGCCGCTTGTAAGGAATGGGTTAATTCTGCTCGCTGTGAGGATACTTGGCAGCATTCCAGGGCCGGGATGTTTACTGGATCATGAGGCACCAGGGGCAGGATTCTCCGTTGCCTGGCGCCAAAATTGGGAATGGCAATTGGGCGGAGAATAGCTCCCGATGCCGAAATCGTGCAGGCGCCGGTTTGATGCCGGGTCGCGATGCTCCCCCTCCAAATCAGCAGCATCAAGACGCACCGTTTGAATATCATTAGCGGGCCCACCCGTGATGCTCCGCCTCCGATGGGTCAAGTTCCCGACGGTGAGGGCCAGGTGTGGTCTTAACGGTCATGAGCCTGGCGTGGCGGTTGCGAAGAGAGAGAGAGGGCGTGCGGACAGTGTCCCACCACCGCCTCACTCAGCTGGTAGATGTGCCACTGGCCGGGGGGCTTCTGCCTGGGCTGTGGGGTTGGGGTGGACGAGTACGAGATCCAGCACAGCCGGCACCATCTTATCCGGCGTGAGCAGTATGTGTGCGGGGGGGGGGGGGGGTCGGCGTACGCGCGGTTGCAGCTCGTCAGCCCTGCGCATCTCCAGCACGGACCCGGCAATTCTCCAACTGTTTTCCACGTGTTCCGTGGGTGTTTCACGCAGCGCCGGTTCTCGCCCCTCACCGGTAGCGGAATCAGTGCGGGTGTGCCGCCGATTTTTCTGTCGTGAAACACCGCGAATGCTCCGTTGGCGTCAGCACTTAGACGCAGGAAGGGAGAATCCAGCCCCAGATGTCCAGACTCAGGCGTTCTCGTGTGTCTTGCTGACTATTATCTATTAGACTTATTTAATTCACTGTATAAATACCAGGCCCTTTTGCGCGTTCGTTGGATTTCACCTCGGACCTTAGTCGCGACGGGTACCTGGAGCCGAATATCAAAGCTGCCGCCAACTCAGGGGACCCGACAATCAGATGGGCCTGAGATTCTTCTTTTATATCCTTGTTTGTATTATTCTTATATTATATTCTTATTTGTATTATTTTTGCTAATACAGCAGCGTAGATGAACCTCTTTATTACATTGTGCCCAAATCATAAAGAACCCTTGGAGTAATCCGAGACACCATGGCAGTAATTTGAGGAAGAACCAGGAGAGTTATCCCTGTGTCTTGCCAATATTTATCCCCCAATCAACATTGCAAAACACAAATTATTTGGTCATTATCACATTGCTGTTGGTGGGGTTTGCTGAGCACAAATTAGCTGCTACACTTGCTACATTACAACAGTGACTACATTTCAAAATGTACTTCATTGCAGTTAAGTGAATTGAGACATCCCGTCATCCCGAGAAGTGCTATATAAATGTAAGTCTTTTTCCAGTTGTGATCTCGTAGAAGGCTTGAAATTATGGCAGAGTCAGCATCTGATGAAATGGGTCTGTGAATGGCTTAGAAACTAAGCATTTAACATGTAGAATAAAAACTAAACATGTACTCACTGCCTCGTCTATGTATGCAGGTGTTTATTGGAAGTTCCCTGCACAGGAGTTTCCCTATGCAAGGGGGGCATGCAGCAGTGTGGGAATGGACTTGTTGGTTTTCTACCTGTTCGATCTGCTTTGAAATGGACTTAGAATCATAGAATCCCTACAGTGATGAAGGAGGCCGTTCAGTCCATCGAGTCTCCATTGATCCTTGGAAAGAGCAACCAACCTAGTCCCAAGCCCCCACCTTATCCCAGTAACCACACTTTTTGAAAAATAAATTCAGAGTATCCAATTCATTTATTCCAATTAAGGGCAATTTAGCGTGGCCAATCCACCGAGCTTGCGCATCTTTTGGGTTGTGGGGGCGAAACCCAAGCAAACACTGGGAGAATGTGCAAACTCCACACGGACAGTGACCCAGAGCCGGGATCGAACCTGGGACCTCGGCGCCATGAGGCAACCGTGCTAACCACTTGCGTCACCGTGCTGCCCCCCCCCCCCTAGTAACCAAACTTAATCCGTTGGACACTAAGGGGCAATTTGGCATAGCCAATTCACCTAACCTGCACATCTTTGGACCGTGGGGAGAAGCCGGAGGAAACCCACGCAGACACTGGGAGACAGTGCAAACTCCACACAGTCACCCAAAGCTGGAATTGAACCTGAGTCCCTGGCGCTGTGAAGCAGCAGTGCTAACCAGTGCCCCCATGCTGCCCCACAGGTCCCAATCTGGTTTTCAAGTCTCTGCTAAAATCACTTGGAATGAAATTAGTCATCCCAGACTTTATAAACCATCCTAGACTTTATAAGCTAGCAAGGTTTTTTAAAAATAAGTTTAGAATACCCAATTCATTTTTTCAATTAAGGGGCAATTTAGCGTGCTCAATCCACCTACATTGCACAACTTTGGGTTGTGGGGGCGAAACCCACGCAAACAGAGGGAGAATGTGCAAACTCCACACGGACAGTGACCCAGAGCTGGGATCGAACCTGGGACCTCGGCGCCGTGAGACTGCAGTGCTAAAACACTGCGCCACCGCGCTGCCCATAAGCTAGCAAGGTTGACAGCTGTTAACTCAGGATGCATCTGTTCTTCCGTAACCTGCTGTGTGAGGACCTAAATCAATCTGTGCAGAGGAAAAGTGGATTAAATGACAACAATTTAAAACAGCAGTGAGCTCTGGGCACTTTAAGTGAGGGGGAGGGAAGGCGTTGAAGAACTTTTGTCCTTGAATGTATTGTTTCCAAAAAGTGGAAATGGATCCTGATGAATCTGTTTCATAATGAATGACAACTTGGCTTTGCTGTTACATGACAGAGGAAGTTACAGGACTGGGCTAGTTCTCTCCATTTTAACTGAAGCATTTATCCCATTGTTACTAAAACTACACAGGGGCAGCACGGTGGCACAGTGGTTAGCACAGCTGCCTCATGGCACCGAGGTCCCAGGTTCGATCCCGGCCCCGGGTCACTGTCAGTGTGGAATTTGCATATTCTCCCTGTGTTTGAGTGGGTTTCGCTCCCACAACCCAAAGATGTGCAGGCGAGGTGGATTGACCACGCTAAATTGCCCCTTAATTGGAAAAATTAATTGGGTACTCTAAATTTTTTTATTTTTTTTTTAAAGTTAATAAAACTACAGACGTGAATTTGCAAACAATGATCTAAAATTACTTTTCCAATAATATGATCCTGACACATCGCAAACAACCTCCCCTTGTTTTGCCAATGATTTGAGGCTGTGAAACAGGAGGTGCACATCAGGGTAGTTAATATAATTTATATGGCTTTCCTGCAGATTGTCAACACAAACTCCATGGAGTTCACTAATTTAGTATTTTATAAGAACATGAGAAATCAGAGCTGGGGACAGTTTGATCCTTTTGCACCTGCTTCACCATTAAGTTGATCATGGCTGATTCTTTTTTTTTAAATATATTTTATTAAAGATTTTCGATCAAAAAGAATTTTCCATTTTTACAACTTTGTAACAAAATGTACATTGACCGTTATTTAAACAATATATTAAACAAACAACAAGTGCAGAAAAAGAACAAGAAAAAAGAAATAATAATACTGAAAAAATAAATATAAACAACTAGCATGGAGAGAAAGAAAAAAAAACAAGGAAAAAAGAACCCCCCCCCCCACAAACACCGAATGCACCCTCCCTCCTTCCCCCCCTCCCCGCTGGGTTGCTGCTTCTGTTTTCCCTTATCGCTCTGCGAGATAGTCAAGGAACGGTTGCCACCGCCTGGTGAACCCTTGAGCCGAAACTCTTAGTGCGTATTTTATTCGCTCCAATTTTATAAACCCTGCCATGTCGTTTATCCAGGCCTCCACGCCCGGGGGTTTGGCTTCTTTCCACATAAGTAGAATCCTTCACCGGGCTATTAGGGACGCAAAGGCCGAAACATCGGCCTCTCTCGCCTCCTGCACTCCCGGCTCTTCTGCAACCCCAAATATAGCTAACCCCCAGCTCGGTTCGACCCGGACCCCCACCACCTTTGAGATCACTCTTGCCACACCCACCTAGAGCCCATGCAATACCGGACATGACCAAAACATGTGGGTGTGGTTCGCCGGGCTTCCCGCGCACCTCCCGCACCTATCCTCCACTCCAAAAAATCTGCTCAGCCTTGCTCCCGTCATACACTTACACTTTGGAAGGAATAACAGGAATGCGGAATATTTGGCTAATGGTAAAGTTCTTGAAAGTGTGGATGAGCAGAGGGATCTAGGTGTCCATGTACATAGATCCCTGAAAGTTGCCACCCAGGTTGATAGGGTTGTGAAGAAGGCCTATGGAGTGTTGGCCTTTATTGGTAGAGGGATTGAGTTCCGGAGTCGGGAGGTCATGTTGCAGCTGTACAGAACTCTGGTACGGCCGCATTTGGAGTATTGCGTACAGTTCTGGTCACCGCATTATAGGAAGGACGTGGAGGCTTTGGAGCGGGTGCAGAGGAGATTTACCAGGATGTTGCCTGGTATGGAGGGAAAATCTTATGAGGAAAGACTTGAGGTTGTTTTCGTTGGAGAGAAGAAGGTTAAGAGGAGACTTAATAGAGGCATACAAAATGATCAGGGGGTTGGATAGGGTGGACAGTGAGAGCCTTCTCCCGCGGATGGATATGGCTGGCACGAGGGGACATAACTTTAAACTGAGGGGTAATAGATATAGGACAGAGGTCAGAGGTAGGTTCTTTACGCAAAGAGTAGTGAGGCCGTGGAATGCCCTACCTGCTACAGTAGTGAACCCGCCAACATTGAGGGCATTTAAAAGTTTATTGGATAAACATATGGATGATAATGGCATAGTGTAGGTTAGATGGCTTTTGTTTCGGTGCAACATCGTGGGCCGAAGGGCCTGTACTGCGCTGTATTGTTCTATGTTCTATGTTCTATATGCGCCCTGTGTAGAACCTTGAATTGGATCAGGCTAAGCCTGGCACACGAGGACGAGGAATTTACCCTACTTAGGGCATCTGCCCACAGCCCCTCCTCAATCTCTTCCCCCAGCTCCTCCTCCCATTTACCCTTCAGCTCCTCTACCATCGTCTCCCCCTCGTCTCTCATTTCCCTGTATATATCGGACACTTTACCTTCACCAACCCATGCCCCCAAAATCACTCTGTCCTGGATCCCTTGCGCTGGGAGCTGCGGAAATTCCCTCACCTGTTGCCTCGCAAATGCCCTCACTTGCATATATCGGAAGGCATTCCCAGGTGGCAACCCGTATTTTTCTACCAATGCTCCCAAACTCGCGAACGTCCCGTCCAAGAACAAGTCCTTCAACTTCCCAATTCCTGCTCGCTGCCAAGATTGGAATCCCCCATCTATCCTCCCCGGGACGAACCTGTGATTGTTCCTTATCGGGACCACACCGAGGCACCCGTCACTCCCCTATGTCGTCTCCACTGCCCCCAAATCTTCAAAGTCGCCACCACTACTGGGTTTGTGGTGTATTTTTTCGGGGGGAACGGTAACGGCGCCGTCGCCAGTGCTTTTAAACTTGTTCCCTTACAGGACGCCATCTCCAGCCTTTTCCACGCCGCCCCTTCTTCTTCCCTCATCCACTTACATATCATGGACACGTTGGCGGCCCAATAATAATCACTCAGACTCGGCAGTGCCAGTCCCCCTCTGTCCCTACTGCGCTGCAGGAACCCCCTGTTTACCCTCGGGGTCTTTCCAGCCCACACAAAGCTCATAATACTCCTGTCCACTTTCTTGAAAAAGGCCTTTGTAATCAGTATGGGGAGGCACTGAAACACGAAAAGAAACCTCGGGAGGACCACCATTTTAACCGCCTGTACTCTGCCCGCCAATGACAGGGGCACCATGTCCCACCTCTTAAAGTCCTCCTCCATCTGCTCTACCAGTCGCGTCAAGTTAAGTTTATGCAAGGTTCCCCAGTTCCTGGCCACCTGGATCGAAAATCCCTTGCTACTCTCCTCAGATTCACCTGAGGAAGGAGCAGCGCTCCGAAAGCTAGTGACATCGAAACAAACCTGTTGGACTTTAACCTGGTGTTGTAAGACTTCGTACTGTGCTCACCCCAGTCCAACGCCGGCATCTCCACATCACTCTCCTCAGCGGCAGATCGTCTATCCCCCTGCCCTGTTCCCCGGGGTGCATCACAAAAAGTTCACTCTTTCCCATATTCAATTTATATCCCGAGAACTCTCCAAACTCCCTGAGTGTCTGCATTATCTCTGGCATCCCCTCCACTGGGTCCGCCACATATAGCAGCAAATCATCCGCATATAATGACACCCGATGTTCCTCTCCTCCTCTGAGCACCCCCCTCCACTTCTTAGAGCCCCTCAGCGCTATGGCCAATGGCTTGATTGCCAACGCGAACAGTAACGGGGACAGGGGGCACCCCTGTCTTGTGCCCCTATGTAATCGGAAATAGTTGGATCGTTGCCTGTTTGTAACCACGCTTGCCACCGGTGCCCCGTACAGGAGCTGAACCCATCTGATGAACCCCTCTCCAAATCCAAATCTCTTCAGTACCTCCCACAGGTAGTCCCACTCCACTCTATCAAATGCTTTCTCTGCATCCATCGCCACCACTATCTCCGCCTCCCCCTCCAGTGGGGGCATCATCATCACCCCCAGCAACCTTCGTCTATTGGCATTCAATTGCCTCCCTTTAACAAACCCTGTCTGGTCGTCATGTACCACCCCTGGGACACAGTCCTCTATCCTTGTCGCCATCACTTTGGCCAGTAACTTGGCATCTACATTTAGGAGGGAGATGGGCCTGTATGACCCGCACTGCAGCGGGTCTTTGTCTCGTTTCAGGATCAACGATATCGTCGCCTCCAACATTGTCGGGGGTAGTGTCCCCCTTTCCTTAGCCTCATTGAAGGTTCTCGTCAGGAGTGGGGCCAGTAGGTCCACATATTTCCTGTAAAATTCCACCAGGAACCCATCTGGTCCCGGGGCCTATCCTGCCTGCATGTTCCCAATTCCTTTAATCACCTCCTCCACCTCAATCTGCGCTCCCAAACCTGCCACCTCCTGCTCCTCAACCCTCAGGAACTCCAGCTGGTCCAGCATTCCCTCTTTCCCCTCCGGGGGTTGGGACTTATACAGCCTCTCATAAAATGACTTAAACACCCCGTTCACCCTCCCCGCTCTCTGCTCCATTCTTCCCTCCCCATCCCTAACTCCTCCGATCTCTCTCGCCGCCCCCCTCTTCCTAAGTTGTTGGGCCAGCAATCGGCTCGCCTTTTCCCCATACTCGTATTGTATTCCCTGTGCCTTCCTCCACTGCGTCTCCGCCTTACCCGTGGTCAGCAGGTCAAACTCCGTCTGTAGTCTCCGTCTTTCCCAGTATAGCCCTCATCCGGGGCCTCCGCATATTGCCTATCCACCCTCAGAATCTCCCCAATCAGTCTCTCCCTTTCATTACCCTCTTGTTTCCCCCTGTGGGCTCTTATGGAAATCAGCTCCCCCCTAACCACCGCCTTCAGCGCCTCCCATACTACTCCAACCTGGACCGCTCCATCATCATTGACCTCTAGGTATCTTTCAATACATCCCCTCACCCTTCCACATACCCCCTCGCCCGCCAACAGTCCCATGTCTAGTCTCCGAAGTGGGCGCTGCTCCTTCTCCTCTCCTAGATCCAGATCCACCCAATGTGGGGCGTGATCTGAAACGCTATAGCCGAATATTCCGTTCCTACCACTTTCGGGATCAGCGCTCTTCCTAGGACAAAAAAGTCTATCCGGGAGTATACTTTATGGGCGTGGGAGAAGAAGGAAAACTCTTTACTCCTCGGTCTAGCAAACCTCCAGGGATCTACTCCTCCCATCTGCTCCATAAACCCCTTAAGCACCTTGGCCGCTGCCGGCCTCCTCCCGGTCCTAGATCTGGACCGATCCAGCCCTGGGTCCAGCACCGTGTTGAAGTCCCCCCCCCATTACCAACTTTCCCATCTCTAGGTCCGGGATGCGCCCCAACATACGCTTCATAAAACCCGCGTCATCCCAGTTCGGGGCATATACGTTCACCAGCACCACCGCCTCACCTTGCAATCTGCCACTCACCATCACGTACCTGCCCCCACTGTCCACCACTATGGTCTTAGCCTCAAACGATACCCGTTTCCCCACCAGTATTGCCACCCCTCTATTTTTCGTATCTAAGCCTGAGTGGAATACCTGTCCCACCCATCCTTTCCTTAATCTGACCTGATCCGCCAATTTCAGGTGTGTCTCCTGAAGCATAACCACATCCGCCTTCAGTCTCTTTAGGTGCGCAAATACCCTTGCCCTCTTAATCGGCCCATTCAGCCCTCTCGCGTTCCACGTGATCAACCGGGTTGGGGGGCCCTTTACCCCCCCCCCATCGTCGACTAGCCATCCCCTTTTTTAAACCAGCTCCTCACCCGGGTCCCACGCACCCGTTTGTCCCCCAGACGGCGCCCTCCCGTCCCGACCATCCCATCCCGTATCAGCTCCCCCTTACCCTCAGCAGCAGCAACCCAGTTAGTTCCCCCCCCCACCCCCCGCTAGATTCCCTTCTAGCTTGATTGCTCCACCCATATTGCTTCCGGGAGTCAGCAAACTCTGGCTGACCTTGGCTTCCCCCGTTTACTCTTGGCCTCCCTGCGTGTGAGGCCCCCTTCCTTCCTGCGCCCACTTTTCCCGCCGCAATTTCCATAGCGCGGGAAAAACCCCGCGCTTCCCTCTCGGCCCCGTCCCTAGTGGCGCAACTCCCTCTCCCCTTCCCTGTCCCCTTCCCCACCGGCGCCCACATTTCTTCGTGTCCCCCCCCTTGGGGGGGGGGGGACAAATTCTCCAGTCTAACATTTTTACAGATAAACCCTCCCCCTCTCCCCCCTTTGCATTTCTTTGCCACCACCTCGCTACTTCTTTCCAAACATCAATTCCTCAAATCTAGTCCAACTACTCTTCTTGAATAAATGTCCACGCCTCCTCTGCCGTCTCGAAGTAGTGGTGTTTGCCCTGGTGTGTAACCCACAGTCTTGCTGGCTGCAGCATTCCAAATTTTACTTTCTTCCTGTGGAGCACCGCCTTGGTCCGATTGAAACTCGCCCTCCTCCTCGCCACCTCCGCACACCAATCTTGATACACGTGGATCACCGCGTTCTCCCACCTGCTACTCCGTGTCTTCTTAGCTCATCTCAGGACCATCTCCCTGTCCTTGTGGAACCTCACCACTATTGCTCGCGGTGTTTCCCCTGCCTTTGGTCTTCTCACGAGGACCCGGTATGCTCCCTCCACTTCCAGGGGGCCCGTCGGGGCCTCAGCTCCCATTAAAGTATGGAGCATCGTACTCACATACGCCCCAACATCAGCTCCCTGTGTCCCTTCGGGAAGACCCAAAATCCTTAGATTCTTCCTCCTCAAGCTAATTTCCAGGGCTTCCAGCCTTTCTATGCACCTCTTATGTAGTGCCTCGTGCGTCTCCGTCTTCACCACCAAGCCCTGTATCTCGTCTTCATTTTCGGCTGCCTTTGCCTTCACTTCACGGAGCTCCATCGCCTGGGTCTTTTGGTCTTCTTCAATCCCTCAATCGCCAGCAACATCGGCGCCAGCACCTCCTTCTTGAGCTCCTCCACACATCGTCGGAGGAACTCCTGCTGTTCCGGGCCCCATACCATCTGGGCTCCCTCAGCCGCCATCTTGCTTCTCCCTTCTCTTCTCTGCCGCTGCTCCAGAGGATCCTCCGCAATCTGGCCACTACTATCGCTTCTTTCCATCCACACCTGGGGGGACTCCTTCCTTTGTCGCCTCACACTGGGTTTGGCCGCCAAAAATTTCCGTTGGGGCTCCCGATAAAAGCCCAAAAGTCCGTTGAAACGGGAGGTGCCGAAACGTGCGGCTTAGCTGGTCATCGCCGCAACCGGAAGTCCCGATCATGGCTGATTCTTTACCACAACTCCACCTTCCCGCACTTTCCCCCTATCCCTTAATTCCCTTATTCCCAAAAATCTATAGATTTGACTTGACTCAATGACTACTCAATACCTGAGCATCCACAGCTCTCTGGGGTAGAGGTTTTCAGAGATTCACAACCCTTTTTAGTGAAGCTATTTCCTCTCCTCTCCGTTTTAAACGGTTAGCCATTATTCTGAGACATTCAGGCATGTGCACTGACTCGAGAGTCTGCTGTATTTATCAACCTTGAGGAGAAAATCCTTTGGTCATCTCAACTTGTAGTTTCTTCAGCCTGTATTAAAAAAAAAAGGGGTTTTGGAGACATTTGAAAGGTAAGCAGACATGGTTTAAACAGAATCACTTTTCTCCTGTTGTATTAAAGCATGAAAGGAACCTTCAGAACTTCAATG
Source organism: Scyliorhinus torazame (assembly GCF_047496885.1). Lineage (NCBI taxonomy): Eukaryota > Metazoa > Chordata > Chondrichthyes > Carcharhiniformes > Scyliorhinidae > Scyliorhinus > Scyliorhinus torazame. The sequence continues at coordinate 14,028,851 of NC_092707.1, forward strand.
ATTTGAAAGGAATAAGCACTTTGGATGCAGTCTTGTAGATTAAGTTGCAAGACTATAATGTAGTTTGAAGAAACTGCACTGACTACATGAAAGTACGAACCATTCTTGTGGAGAATGTGATTATGAGAATATGAGATGTAATTTAACAATCTGTGCCCCGCAGTAACGTTCAAGATTGTTTCACTGAAATGTTTCAACTTTCGATGTATGAGGTGGTGTCGGTGAGATAGACAGACTTAAATTTCTTGCCAGACTGGCAACTATATCATGACAGCTGACGTTGCGAAATTGAATGAAAAACCTTGACGACAATTTACAATGGTTAATGGGGAATTTCCATCCGGTGCAAAGTATAAAAATGTTGCGAATAGTAATAATCTTTATTGTCACAAGTAGGCTTACATTAACACTGCAATGAAGTTACTGTGAAAATCCCCTAGTCACCACACTCCGGCGCCTGTTCGGATACACAGAGGGACAATTCAGAATGTCTAGACTGAGCAACATTGTTCATTGTGAAAAAAAATTTCAATCCATTCTCGTATTCTACCTTCTGAACTAGGTGTGTGTGTGTGTGGCAGGAGGTTAAGAGAATGTGTGTGACATGTGAATGAAGGTTACAATTTACCAAGTTCTTTGATTTTAATTCGAGAAGTAGGGTCAATAAACCTATGTCGTTCTTTGATTTAAATCAGAAAACCTGAATGATTCATTCTTTATCATCTGAAAAGGTACATGGTGGGACTCCTGCAGTATTGGCAAAGCATATCCTCGCTAAATTGATGACTAAACCCTGCAAGGCCAGACCCTGAGTGGTAAATTACAGGAGTCAAATTTTACCCCTCCTCACGTGCTCGTGACAATATGCAAACTGTCTCACCCGATGTGAGGGATGTTACAGCTAAACCTTAATCAATCCTCAATATATACAGCATATTCAGCAAAGTGACAGATGGCAGCTCCAAGGGATATTTGGCAGAAGAAATCGCAAGTTTATCTAACAAAGTAAAGTTGGCATATAACACATTTCCTTTAAGTGAAGCATTGAATTTTTCCATTTTAGTTTCTGACATTACACGGTTTCATACTGTGGATTAAGATAAGTTCTGGATTTTACTTCCAAATTAAGTGTGGCTTCTGGTAAAAGACGCTTCTTGTAACCAGCTTTCTGGCTTAACTGCAAGTAATTTATTGGGGGCCCAAGTGGGTTCTCCAAAAAAGAAATGTTAACCCAACTTTTCAATAAAATATACGCGAGATTAAATGGTTTGATGTTGCTGGGCTTTTGAATATGGAGCTTGCAGAGACGATGTAAAACTGTCACGCCTCGCTAAAGCCACCAGCCCAAATCAGCTTAAAAATAGCCCTTTGTAGATGGTCTTAGTGGATTTTGTAGTTGGTGCCTAAGACAATGTTTAGGGAAAACTGCAATAGTGTGAATCTTGCACAGTATTTATGTTGTACCCATTTCTGGGGTTCAGTATGTAATAAATAAAATGGGAAAAGGAAAAAGATCCATATGCAAACCCATCGCCTCCAGGAGCAGACGGTACAGTGCCCAGGACAGGACCTTCATCAGATCGGAGGTCCAACGGCTCCTGCGGGAAGGCATCATTGAGGCCAGCAACAGCCCCTGGAGAACTCAAGTGGTAGTAGTAAAGACTGGGGAGAAGCACAGGATGGTCATTGACTACAGTCAGACCATCGATCGGTACATGCAGCTCGATGCGTACCCCCTCCCAAGCATATCTGACATGGTCAATCAGATTTCACAGTATCGGGTCTTTTCCACAGTGGACCTGAAGTCTGCCTACCACCAGCTCCCCATCCGCCTGGAGGACCGCCAATACACTGCGTTCGAAGCAGATGGCCACCTGTATCACTTCCTTAGGGTTCCCTTCGGCGTCATTAATGGGTTCTCGGTCTTCCAACATGAGAAGAACCGAATGGTTGACCGTAACGGACTGCGGGCCACCTTCCCGTACCTAGACAACGTCACCATCTGCAGCCACGATCAGCAGGACCACAACGCTAACCTCCTAAAATTTCTCCAGACCGCCAAGCTCTTTAATCTCCCGTACAATAAGGAGAAATGCGTGTTCCGCAACAACCGCTTAGCCATCCTTGGCTATGTCGTGAAAATGGAGTTCTAGGGCCCGACCCCGACCGTATGCGCCCCCTCATGGAACTCCCCCTCCCCCACTGCTCCAAGGCCCTGAAATGATGCCTGGGGTTTTTCTCCTACTATGACCAGTGGTTCCCTAACTATGTGGACAAGGCCCGCACACTCATTCAGTCCACAGTTTTTCCCCTGATGGCTGAGGCCCACCAGACCTTCAACCGCATCAAGGCAGACATCGCCAAGGCCACGATGCACACGGTCGACGAGTCCCTCCCCTTCCAGGTCGAGAGCGATGCATCGGACGTAGCTCTGGCCGCCACCCTCAACCAGGCGGGCAGGCCCGTGGACTTCTTTTCCTGCACCCTCCATGCCTCTGAAATTCAGCACTCCTCTGTCGAAAAGGAGGCCCAAGCTGTGCGGCATTGGAGGCATTACCTGGCCAGCAGGAGATTCACTCTCCTCACCGACCAATGGTCGGTTGCCTTCATGTTCAATAATACACAGCGGGGCAAGATCAAAAACGATAAGATCTTGAGGTGAAGGATCGAGCTCTCCACCTATAATTACGAGATTTTGTATCACCCCAAGAAGCTCAACGAGCCCCCCGATGCCCTATCCCGAGGTACATGTGCCAGCGCACAAGTGGACCGATACTGGGCTCTCCACGATGGCCTCTGCCACCCGGGGGTCACCCGGTTCTACCATTTCATCAGGTCCCGCAACCTGCCCTACTCCATTGAGGAGGTCAGGACCGTTACCAGAGACTGCCAGGACTGCGCAGAGTGCAAGCTGCACTTCTACCGGCAGATCGAGTGCACCTGGTGAAGGCCTCCCACCCCTTGAGCGCCTCAGCATGGACTTCAAAGGGCTCTTCCCATCCACCGACCGCAACACGTGCTTTCTGAACGTGGACGATGAGTATTCCCGATTCCCTTTCGTTATCCCATGCCCCAATATGACTTCTGCTACGGTCATTAAAGCCCTCCACAGTATCTTCACTCTGTTCAGTTTTCCCACCTACGTCCACAGCGATCGGCGATCCTCCTGTTTTAAGAGTGATGAGCTCCGCCAGTTCCTGCTCAGCAAGGGCATTGCCTCAAGCAGGACGACCAGCTACAACCCCCGGGGAAACGGGCAGGTGGAGAGGGAGAACGGGGGACGGTCTGGAAGGCCCTGTGGTCTAAAAAAACTCCCGGTCTCCCACTGGCAGGAGGTCCTCCCCGACGCGCTCCACTCCATCCGATTGCTCCTCTGCACCGCGACTAACGAAACCCCCCATGAATGTCTCCTTGCCTTCCCCAGGATGTCCATCTCCGGGGTCTCGCTCCCAACATGGCTGACAGTTCCTGGACCCGTCCTCCTTCGCATGCATGTGCGGACCCATAAGTCGGACCCTTTGGTCGAAAGGGTCCACCTCCTACACATGAACCCGCAGTACGCCTACGTGGCGCACCCCGACGTGCGCCAGGACACGGTCTCCCTCCGGGACCTGGCACCCGCTGGATCCCCATCCACGGCCCTCAACCCGACACCGCCCCCCCCCCCTCCGGTTGCCTCATTCACCCCTGCGCCACTCACCCCCCCCCCTCCCACCCCGGCGAACCATACCGCAGCCTCTGCCCCAGGAGGATCCGTCCTCCCACTGGTTCCACTCGGGTGACGAAGACGAGGACAACACGCTCCCGGAGTCGCAGGTGACCAAGTCGGAGCCCACATCACCACCAGGACTGAGGCGATCACAGAGGAGGATCAAGGCCCCCGATAGACTGAACTTGTTAAAATAAAATCCCCCTTGTGCAAGTTACATCTGGTGAGTTTTATGCTGTGTAGAGCTCACTACTCATCCCATTAATCAGCTGGTCTACTGGAATCCTTTCTGTCATTCGAGGGGATTTTGACTCAATCAAAATTCCTGTGGCTGTTCCCGAAAAGCTACTAAAAGGACAAACCAGAGTTTGTACGTTCTCCCCGCGTCTGCGTGGGTCTCACCCCCACAACCCAAAAAGACTTGCAGGGTATGTGAATTGGCCACGCTAAATTGCCCCTTAATTGGGAAAAATAAATAATTGGGTACGATAAATTTTTTTTTCAAAAAAAAAGGACACACCAGATTTAAGGAAAGCGTTCCATTTCTTTTTATAAAAAATAAATAAATTTAGAGTACCTAATTCATTTTTTCCAATTAAGGGGCAATTTAGCATGGCCAATCCACCTACCCTGCACATCTTTGGGTTGTGGGGGGTGAAACCCATGCAAACACGAGGAGAATGTGCAAACCCCACACGGACAAAGCGTTCCATTTCTATAGCACCTTTTATCGTCTCAGAATTTCCCCAAAGTGTTTTACAGCGAATGATGTACTTTTTGAAGCATAGTCACTGTGGTTGGAAACATGGCAGCCAATTTACATTCAGTAATATGATAATGAGTAGGTAATTTGCTTTACTGATGTTTGATGAAATATAAATATTGGACAGGACATTGGGTAACTTTATATGTCCAGAACTGTTGCAAGCAGTCAATGTAGTCATACAGATCTTTTTTTTCTATTCCTTTCAGTAGCTACTTGGATTTTAGTGGTTACGACATGAAATGGAAAGTCTTACAATTGTGAGTCAAATCATTGAAATTAAGTGTAGGTTTTACTGTGTTATTGGAGAAACCCTGAACATAGTGTTCTGTAAGTATCTTTTCATCGTCAACCCAACTGCTCTTTTTCATTAGGATTTGTAGTTCCCAGCAATATTCAATTTTTACATGATATTTAATTTTATGAATCATATGTAATATTGAATTCTTAAATAGGGAAGCTCTGTCCTTGTGCAGAAAAATAGTTTCCACTTATAAAGTGTTGTGTGATTTATTTAGAAACTGGTCAGTTGTGGCAAAAATATTGATGTGTTTATGTGAGAGACTGAGTAAATGTTTACTCTCTGAGGTAAATATTTTGATGTTCAACTGATTTTTCTTCTCTCTGAAAACGTCTTAAATTTCATTATGACTTGTTGCAGGTTGTGAAATTGACAACATTTAAATAGAAAAGCTTCTAACACTGCGAGTATTGTAAGGATGTTGGGACTTTCAAAATATTACTGTAACTGCTCCGCAATGATTTTCTGTAAATGTGCAGTGATGAGTTACAAAAAGCTTCAGAATTACAGTATATTCACTGGCTTTGAATGGAAAATAGTCTTGTTTGCTTGAGTTGCTATAAGGTGCTCAAAAGTGCAATCGGTGGTAAACCAATCTTAGTTTCCTATGTTGACACCAGTCATGCATTATTTGCTGTCATTGTTTCAGGTCAAAAACATAGTGGCTGCTTCAGTGTCTCTTGGATAGGAAGGGGATTTGGATTGGATTGGATTTGTTTATTGTCACGTGTACCGAGGTGCTGCTCGCAGAACAAACAGATCATTTAGTACATGAAAAGAAAGGAAAATAAAAATAAAATATATAATGGGCAACACAAGGTACACAATGTAAATACATAGACACCGGCATCGGGTGAAGCATACAGGAGTGTAGTATTAATCAGGTCAGTCCATAAGAGGATTGTTTAGAAGTCTCGTAACACTGGGGAAGAAGCTGTTTTTGAATCTGTTTGTGCGTGTTTTCGGACTTTTGTATCTCCTGCCCGATGGAAGAAATTGGAAGAGTAAGTCGGGTGGAAGAGGTCTTTCATTATTCTGCCCGCGCTCCCAAGTCAGCGGGAGATGTAGATAGCGTCAATGGAGGCAGGTTTGTGTGATGGACTGGGCTGTGTTCACGATTCTCTGAAATTTCTTTATATTTCTTTAAAAACAAAGCATTTAGAGTACCCAATTCATTTTTTCCAATTAAGGGGCAATTTAGCATGGCCAAACCACCTAACCAGCACATCTTTGGGTTGTGGGGGTGAAACCCACGCAAACACAGGAAGAATGTGCAAACTCCATACGGACAGTGACCCAGAGCCGGGATCGAACCTGGGACCTCGGCGCAGTGAGGCAACAGGGCTAACCCACTGCGCCACAGTGCTGCCCTTCTCTGAAGGTTCTTGCGGTCTTGGGCCAAGCAGTTGCCATACCAGGCTATGATGCAGCCAGATAGGATGCTTTCTATGGTGCATCTGTAAAAGTTGGTAAGAGTCAGTGTGGACATGCCGAATGTTCTTAGTTTCCTGAGGAAGTATAGGTGCAGTTGTGTTTTCTTGGTGATAGTGTTGATGTGGGTAGACCAGGACAGAGTTTTAGGGATGTGCACACCTAGGAATTTGAAGCTGTCAACCATCTCCACCTCGGCCCCGTTGATGCAGACAGGGGTGTGTACATACTTTGCTTCCTGAAGTCTCTTTACTTTTTCTGGCATTGAGGGATAGATTGTTGTCATTGCTCCATTCCACTAGGTTCTCTATCTCCCTCCTGGATCTGACTTGTCGTTGTTCGAGATCCGACCCACTATGGTGTCGTCAGCAAACTTGTAGATGGTGTTGGAACCAAATTTTGATGCGCAGTTGTGTGTGTATAGGGAGTATAGTAGGGGGCTATGTACGCAGACTTGCGGGGCCCCGGTATTGAGCTCTATCGTGGAGGATGTGTTATTTATTTCTTGCTGATTGTGGTCTGTGGGTCAGAAAGTCGAGGATCCAGTTGCCGAGTGAGGGGCCAAGTCCTAGGTTTTGGAGCTTTGAGATGAGCTTGATATGATATCATAGAATCATAGACATCACAGTACAGAAGGTGGCCATTCGGCCCTTGGAAAGAGCACCCTCCTTAAGCCCACGCCTCCACCCTATCTCCGTAACCCAGTAACACCTAATCTTTGCCACTAAGGTGCAATTAAGCATGGCCAATCCACCTAACCTGCACATCTTTGGACACTGAGATGGATCAATCCAGGTTCCCACTCCTAATTGATATAGTGCAGGAAAAGTGCAGATATTTGAATGTCAAATGATGAGACTGAGCTCAGTTCACAGAATTTACGGTGCTGAAGGAGGCCATTCGGCCCATCGAGTCTGCACCAGCTCTTGGAAAGAGCACCCTACTTAAGCCCACGTCTCCACCCTATCCCAGTAACCCCACCTAACCTTTGTGGACACTAAGGGCAATTTATCATGGCCAATCCACCTAACCTGCACATCTTTGGACTGTGGGAGGAAACCTGAGTACCCGGAGGAAACCCACGCAGACACGGGGAGAATGTGCAGACTTATCACAGACAGTGACCCAAGCCGGGAATCGAACCTGGGACTCTGGAGCTGTGAAGCAACTTGTGCTAACCACTTTGCTACCGTGCTGCCCATTTAAAGAAAGGTATAAAAATCTCAGTTGTAACGTTTCCACTCATGGTCAAATAGCCTGCCCATGGCCATGTCTAGGTTAACATGTTAATATCCACCAGGGTGATGTATCAGGGTCAGAGGAACAAAAGTAGCCCATTCAGTTCCTCAAGCCTGTTGTGCCATTCAATTTGATTGTGTCTAATCTACCTGTACCTCCACTTGTATACCTTAACTCCATGTTCCTTAATTTCCTTATCTAACAGAAATCCAGCAGTTTCAGTCTTGAAAGCTCCAATTGTTCCCCAGCATAAGTTCATAAGATAAAGGAACAGAATTAGTCCACTGAGGCCCATCGAGTCTACCCCGCCATTCTATTATGGCTGATATGTTCCTCATCTGTTACCTACAATGCTACAGACCAGGAGCTGGATTGCAAAATAAGCCAGACCATCTCCTCCCTAGAACACATGACCCAGGAGCGGGAGTCGGCAATTTAGCCTCCTGAGCCTAACACCCTCAATGTGATCATGGCTGATCCCATCCCGGCCTCAACTCCACCGTCCTGCCCATTCTCCATAACCCTTCAACCCTTTGCCAATTAAAAATCTGTCTAACTCCTTGTTAACTTTACTCACTGTCCCTGCATCCATCGCACTCGGGGGTATAGTCCTTTATGCCAAAATGGTTCCTGCTCTCCTTGCCAAATTTTAAGATTATGTCCCCTCATTCTTAATTTCCCATCACCCTGTAAAATCCAAGGATGGGTGTTCTACTGCAAAGCTAGGTGGTGAAGAATGAAACTAGAGCCCAAACTTTACATACTGCTAAGCTTTTATATACAGATACACACATATTATAACTTGGATTTCCAATATATAAGACCACATGTGAATCCCTGGCAAATGCCCACCACCTGATCACATCCAAGCACTTTCAAGTCTTGCTCTTGTCTTCTAAAATGTACTTTTCCAGGATCACCCTTGAATGCAAAATTGACACCAGCTTCTTTTATCTATTATGAAACATCTTAAACCCCTTTACCTCCACCCACATTTCCAACAATAAGGGAGAGGAGCTCATGGACATCTTTTCACTAAGATTGAGACCATTTGATTAAGTACCTCTGCCGCATCCCTGCCTTTCACTGGGACAAACCTCCTCCAAAGCTTCCCCCTCCCTGGCCCTGCACTCAGCTGACCACACAACTTCCCCCTCCTGGTTTCCATGGTAACTAAGATTGTTAACGGCTCTCTCTCTTCAGGTGTTGTCCCTCTCTCCTTTGAATCTGCCGTTAACACCCCCTCCTCAAAAACAAAACAATTATTAACCCCATCATCGTTGCAAACTACTATCCTATCCCCAACCTCGCTTTCCTCTCTAAAGTTCTTGAGTTCCCACTGTTACAATCCCAGTTGGTGTAGCTGGATGGGAATCAAATGTTTGGGGGGGGAGGGGGTCCTCCTCGAGCTGTAGACTCAGCCAGATTCAGTTTAAGGTAGTTCGTAGGGCACATCTGACCAGGGCACGGATAACAATAATCTGTATTATTGTCACAAGTAGGCTTACATTAACACTGCAATGAAGTTACTGTGAAAATCCCCTAGTCGCCACATTCTGGCGCCTGTTCAGGTACACTGAGGGAGAATTCAGAATGTCCAATTCACCGAACAACACGTCTTTTGGGACTTGTGGGAGGAAACCGGAGCAACCGGAGAAAACCCACGCAGACATGGGGAGAGCGTGCAAACTCCACACAGACAGTGACCTAAACCGGGAATTGAACCTGCGTCCCTGGCGCTGTGAAGCAACAGTGCTAACCACTGTGTGCAGGTTGCACGGTAGCACAGTGTCCCTGAACAGGTGCCAGAGTGTGGTGACTAGGGGATTTTCACAGTAACTTTATTGCAGTGTTCATGTAAGCCTACTTGTGATACTAATAAAGATTATTATTACGAGTAGGTTCTTCTCAGAAGTGGATGATAGATGTGAGCAGTGTTCTAGTGGTCCCGTGCATCGTATTCACATGTTCTGGTCATGGTCCAACCGTTGAGCTTTTGGGTCTCCTTCAGCATCATGTCAGAAATACTTGGGATTGAGTTGGAACCTTGCCGTTTGGTGGCTATCTTTGGGGGGTTTCAGATTTACTGGAGGCGAAGGCAGGTGTCCTTGCTTTTGCCGCGCTATTAGCCCAAAGGCATGTTTTGTTTGGATGGGGCTTCAGTCCTGCCCAGTGCCGTGGCTTGATTAAGTGACATGATGGAGTTCTTACATTTAGAAATAGTCAAGTAAGAAGATTTACAACATGAGGTTAAAGTCCAACAGGTTTGTTTCGAATCACTAGCTAGTGATTCGAAATAAACCTGTTGGGACTTTAACCTGGTGTTGTAAGACTGCTTGCTGTGCTCGCCCCAGTCCAACGCCGGCATCCTCACATCAGAAAAAGTCAAATACAGGGTGGCACAGTGGTGCAGTGGTTAGCGCTGCTGCCTCACGGCACCAAGGACTTGGGTTTCATCCTGGACCCAGGTCACTGTCTGTGTGGAGTTTGCACATTCTCCCCGTGTCTGTGTGGGTCTCACCCCCACGACCCAAAAAGATGTGCAGGGTAGGTGAATTGACCACGCTAAATTGGGGGGAAAAAAGAATTGGATACTCTAAATTTTTTTTTTTTTAAATGTGGTTGAAAACTCATCTCGGGGTCAAATATGACATCAGGATTGCAAACGGGCTGGTTTAGACTCAGACTGTTGTTGGCGAGAAAGGGAAGCAAACTGCGTCATGAAGCAACAGGAAATTGGTAAGCGAGATGATATCAAGAAGCGAAATGAAAAGTTGAAACTAGGGATTCATCTAAATGATGCTTCAATTGACGGTGCAATGTTTGTCAATTGCTCCTCTGATACATTCAATCCTATTCAAAAACTTAATTGGCTGAGTTTTTACCCTGAAGTTAAGCATGGAAATGTAATATTACATTCAGGCCTGCTGCAAGTTTCAAAACTGAACGATAATCCTCTGCCCGAAGGGTCAGGAAACTGCAAGAGAATGGTGACAGGGTAGCCTGAAGGAAATAAAATGTCTGAACCTTCATTATTGTCAGGATGATATAAATGTGCCTTGTACAAGGTAGTGCCCAACATTGAAACATATATTTAAAAGTCATTAATCATTGCATTGGACTGGGGGAAAAACCATGGTTCAATTTAGTTGTGTAGACATCAGACAGAAAAAATATCACCAACCTTTTTGTAAGAGGAGATTTTTTTTAAATCTCCCTAAGATTGTCCCCTCCCACAAATTGTCATTTCATGTCATACTGTGGTTTGTGGTAAAGTCATTATATTATTGAATAAGCTTCTAATATGCAGATCATTATCGGGTAAAGACTTTAATTTCCCATCTGTATTTTACAATTGATTTTACAGTAATCTTGGTGAACTTAGTCTACCGCCTTAACTTCATTACCCATTACAGTTGTCTTTTCTGCTCTGAGCCAAAAGGAACAATAATTATGCATGCAAGGTGTTGACAATCCACTGCAACTAATCTGAATGATATGGCCTCTGTTTTTCTCTTTATTTCTGCCTCCTACTGCGTTTGTTTTACAACTCTGGTTTTCCTTCCCATCTTTTCAAATTTACACGTTTTTCATTTCATGGAATGCTTAAGTAACACGTCCCAGCTTTATGAACAGTTATACGGGGTGTTTTAAGGTCCTGGTGCAACTTTAAACTATAAGAACTTTGGATCCATACAAGATGGAAGTAAACTGCAAAAGACACATGAAAACATAATTTATATACTGAAAATGAAAATGGCAACAGCTCAAGAAAAAATGAACGGTTGGGAAATTGGATTAAATCACAGAAATGTTACTCATATTGAAGTCTAGAGATTTGAACTGCATTGCTAAAATTGCTAGGAATTATGCTTTCATATGCTGTTTTTACACTTTACTGCTATGGTGTGTACTAAAGTTGCATCCAGATTTTATAAACACCTGTATAGATTATTAAAATTAACATAAATTTTACAGTGCATAATTTTGGCTCTGAATATTAAAAGTTATAATTTTAAAAACAAAATAAATTTGGAATACCCAATTCATTTTTTCCAATTAAGGGGCAATTTAGCATGGCCAATCCACCTACCCTGCACATCTTTTGGGTTGCGGGGGCGAAACTCACGCAAGCATGGGAGAATGTGCAAACTCCACATGGACAGTGACCCAGAGTCGGGATCGAACCTGGGACCGCGGTGCCGTGAGGCTGCAGTGCTAACCACTGCACCACCGTGCTGCCCCTAAAAGTTACAATTCTAACTTTCTTGCTTGTATGGTCCTAAATTATCCATACAGTATACATCCTTCTTATACGCTTATTGAATACTTTTGAAAATGTTCCAATCACAACTGATACTGTTAAAGCATAATAGAAACTTTACTTTGTTTAAAGTTCCAATTGCTGTTGCAATTTTTCTCTCTCTCCCCCTCTTTCTCTGTGCTTCCTGTACTAGTTATCCTCATGGCCTCTGAGTGAAATTGTTAATCGAAGCTAAACTTGTGCTGTGGACGTGTGCCAAAATTGAAACAAGCTAATCTTTAGGACCCTTCCAGTTACAAAAAGAGATAATTTTGCTTTGTTTACTTTGGGATGATTCTGGATTATGATCCAGCTCCTGCGAGTGAGAGAACATGTGCTAATGATCACCATTGCCATTTGTGGGACAGAGTAGTGTGTAAGAGTGTGTAGTGGGGGTGTCATGGTAGCACAGTGGTTAGTTCTGTTGCTTCACAGCGCCAGGGCCTAGGTTCGATTCCCGGCTTGGGTCACTGTCTGTGCGGAGTCTGCACATTCTCCCGGTGTCTGCGTGCGTTTCCTCCGGGTACTCCAGTTTCCTCCCACAAGTCCCAAAAGAAGTGCTGTTAGGTGAATTGGATATTCTGAATTCTCCCTCCGTGTACCCGAACAGGTGCCGGAATGTGGCACTAGGGGATTTTCACAGTAATTTCATTGCAGTGTTAATGTAAGCCCACTTGTGACAATAAAGATGATGATTATTAAAAGTCTTATTTCCTACAACAGAGACTATACTTCAAAAGTACTTAATTGACTGTAAAGCACTTTAGGACATCCTTATGCAGTGAAAGGTGCTACAAAATCTATCAATCTCAGTTTTGAAATTTTCCATTAACCCCAGCCTCCATTGCTGTTTGTGGAGTAGAAATCTGGAACTCTATCCTCCATTATGTGAAGAGGTGCTTCCTACCATCACTGCTGAATGGCCTAACTCTAATTTTAAGGTTAAGCCCCCCTCCCCTCCCCCAACCCATTCTGGACCGAAGGAAATAGTTTCTCAAACTATCAAACACTTTAATCATCTCAAACATGTGAATTAGATCGCTGTTTAACAATCTATAATACAGGCAACGTAAGTCTAGTCAATGCTAATTTTATGTTTGTATTATAGCTTACAGTTAGCCAGCAACTTCTTCTAATCTACTAAACTTTGTATGTTAAAATGACTCCTGAATATTTAGGTAGCAAGTTTAAATGTGTACATGTAATGCAAGTCTTATCATGCCAGTGATTGTTTTGGCTTCGACAAATCTGATGCAATAATAAACACATGCTTTCAAGGTTATTACATTTTATTAACTGATGAAATGGCTCCTCATCTGCTTCAATGTAAAAAGTTTTTGTACTGAGGCAAACAGACCAGGATAATCCTTGGAAACAACACTTCTATGACACCTGTCCTCTTGAAGTTTCATTGACTCCCTGTGTCCACCAAGTTAACATCAGAATTCTCGACTTCACTTTTCATACCCTTTATGTGTTGCCCAGTCTTATTTTAGTGATCTGCTTTGTGCCTTAATTGCACAGCTACCACAGACCGAATGGTAAGTTACTGGTGCCCTGCAACACTACTGGTGAGTGCTTGTGCATTGGCTACACCCCTTACCCTCGCCACCCTGCTTTTGGAAGCAGCTCAAAATGATTGTCTTTGATCATACTATTTAAAAAAATATATATTTAGAGTACCAAATTATTTTTTTCCAATTAAGGGGCAATTTAGCATGGCCAATCCACCTACCCTGCACATTTGGGTTGTGAGGGCAAAACCCAAGCAAACACGAGGAGAATGTGCAAGCTCCACACGGACAGTGACCCGGAGCCGGGATCGAACCTGGGACCTCAGCCCCGTGAGGCAGCAATACTAACCACTGCACCACCGTGCTGCCCTCTTTGATCATACTGTGGTCATACCCCACCCTAACATCTCTTCATTTTCAATATAATATAAAATAAAACCAGGAAATGCTGGATAAAGATGCTTGGAGAGAGAAAGAGTAGGCGGGATTTTCCACGCAACCTGCCACGGAGCAGAGGCAGCCCACCAGTGGCCAGCGGAAAGATCCCGCCGTTGTCAACGAGGTTTTCGTTGAATACAAAACAGAAAAAGGCAGGAGAATGGGGATGAGAAAAATATCAGCCATGATTCAATGGCGGAGCAGACTCGATGGGCTGAGTGGCCTAATTCTGCTCTTATGGTTATGGCCTTATGGTCTTACGAATGCACCCCATATCACCGGGAAACCTGTGACGGACGCGTGCCATCGGCAGGACTGGAAGAGCCTGCCAACGTGAACGGCCGGAAAGTTCCGACCAGAGTTATTGTTTCCAGGCCATACTATTCTTCAGAACTGAAGAGGGGTAAAATTGAATTATATAGTTGGAGGGGGCGGGGAGGGGAGGACATGGGGCAGAATAGAAGATCAGGGATGGGTTTGAACTTTTTTCTTTATTTTCCCCTTGTGTTTTCCTCCTACTGCTTTTTGTCTTCATGTAAAATGCTCTGAAAGGTTTTTATGCGTAAGTGTTAACAAAATGTAAGTTGTATCAAGACTTTTTTTCAACAATTGGTCTCATTGCCATTGTGCTGTATTCACACTGCTGGCCACTCACTATTTTTTAACACCTGGTAAGCAAGAACATGTGGACAAGGTGACGTTCATCCACAATGCACGATTTGATTGCTTACAAATGCTCACGTGAGGTAGGGCTACACGAAGGGTGCTGACACCTGAGAGTAATTTCCTAGTCTCATTCAAAGAGTTGGAGGTGAAGAGTGGAGGAACAATTTAAAGAGCATGGACTATTCCTTACTTTCTCCTGACTTCAGCGGGTGGTCATAAATATCGATGAATAAGATATGTGCGGATAGTATAGAAATATTTGGTGGGCTTACCTTGTAATGGCGATGAACACATTACTTCATTGCTTTCTATGTGTTAAGTACACCAATAGCATAAAGGCATGAACTGGATAGTTCGATGTTCTCAAATGCAGAAATTATAATTTCTGTTCTTTTTTAATTGTTGGGGTAAGAAAAGAGGGGAAGTTACTTTGCATTGTGAAATGGAGCACCACTGATTTGAATTTAGAAGAATAAAACCATCACTATTCTCTTGATACTTACTGACATGTGTAAATATCTGTAAATAAGGGCGGCATGTGGCGCAGTGGTTAGCACTGGGACTGCGGCCCTGAGGACCTGGGTTCGAATCCCGGCCCTGAGTCACTGTCCATGAGGAGTTTGCATATTCTCCCCATGTCTGCGTGGGTTTCACCCCCACAACCCAAAGATGTGCAGGTTAGGTGGATTGGCCACGCTAAATTGCCCCTTAATTGGAAAAAAAACAATTGGGTACTCTAAATTTATAAAAGAAAAATTTGCAAATAAATGCAAAATAATTGAAGATAGTTGGGATTAATTCCGATGCAAAATGACTTGCATTAAAAAATACAACTGCTTTGTGTTTCACTACAGTCACTTGCAATACCTTTTACTGAGAAATACATTCAGATCTTAAAAAGTAGCCCAAACTCTCATTACAGCAATATATTTTGGATCATTAATTGCATTGCACTTCTAAAAGGGAATTAAAAGACATTGTTTTAAAGCCTGCAGGTTACCTAATTACCAACTGGGAATCTTCAGAGTCATATTTTGAAAATGAACATGTGCTGATACAGCTTTGGATGCTATCAACATCATTATGGGCAGCACGGTAGCACAGTGGTTAGCACATTGGTTAGCACAGTTGCTTCACAGCTCCAGGGTCCCAGGTTCGATTCCTGGCTTGGGTCACTGTCTGTGCAGAGTTTGCACGTTCTCCCCGTGTCTGCATGGGTTTCCTCCGGG